>NW_022103902.1:1567124-1570833 GCF_000313985.2 Echinops telfairi | reverse complement strand
CTGCACATCAGATCAACACATTCTACAGGGTTTTCCCTGGCTGTTTTTTTTTTCCCCCAGAAGACCTTTGTTCCTAGTACATCTTGATCTGGAAGCTGACCCGCATCATAGAGGCACACAAGCCTCCGCTGACAGCGCCTGGTCCTGCACCTGAGATGCGTTAGCCGGGAACAGACGTGGGTGTCCTGTATGAAAGAACTACCATTGCCCTCTTAAATCTTATGACATTACTATACGAAATCTATTTAAAGAGCATCAACTGGAAATCTGGTGTGTTTCTAACAAGTTCTATACAAATCATTCCAACACTCTCTGGAAAACGAGCCATCCAATTCCTCCAGAGGGATGAAGACGGGAATCAGCAGGTGAGTTTGGGGGACTTTCGTATCCCCTTCCCACTGTGGGAGACTGGGAATCATGTGGATGGGAGGAAGCAGGTGCTAACTACCAGTTCCCCTGCTCCTTAAGTGGCCCTGATGGCCCCTCGGTTTAGTAACAAAGAGACGGAGGAAAGAATCCTACATTGAAGATGTGGGAGAGGAAAATGAAGCTTGGGGAGCAGGCAATGGGGCTCCCAGAGCCATCAGTGCAGCTGCTAGTGGCAAAGGCCTTCAGAGTCTACCACTCCTGACAGCAGTCACTCTTCTCCCAGGTGTTGGACCCAAAATGCTTCCCACTACTGCTATTCCAACACAAGTCACAAAGGAGAGCTAATGGTTTTGTTCCTGGTGAGGCTTCCCAGGGTTGTAGGAGTGGAAGGGATGCATGCTCACGGTGCAGGGAACCTCAGAATGTCTTAGATATACTAACATTCACGCAACTTTGGGTTCCCCCTGGCAAGCACCCTTCCTTCACGCCTCTCTTCCAACGCTCTGAACCATTTGCATCCCAGAAGGTCCAGGTCAAGAGGTCCCCATCCCTGCTGCATAAGAGATACCAGCAGTCATGCTGTACTTTCTATCAAGTTCTCCATCTGCCCTGTCCTTAGAATTCTCATAGCACTTATTATTGTCACCTCTGAGCTGGTCTCAGTATTTGTATGTATTTCTTGTCCCCTCCACTAGAATAACTAATTAAATACCTTAAAAATAGAAACTGAAGCCCCAATAAAATGATTTTTAAAAATTTTTTTAAGTAAAATAAAAACAGAAACTGGGGCACCATTATTGCCTTAGGATGATGGTCTCCCGCAAACAGGTATCTGTCTTTGTCTTATCTTTGTCCTAGTTAAGATTTAATAAATAGGGCCTTTATAAAATTAAAAAACGGAAACAGAAGCCACATAAGCAACATAGCGATGACAAGTTACCATCCTCTTCTGACTCCCTCACCATACTTACATGTGTGGGATAAGGGACTTAGTTTTGCACCAGTAAAGTTGCCCTTGTCCTTGACTGGAGAAATCACTCTTGCAGTAACTGAGGAGCATCCAGGCCACAGCTGAGAATCAGTGCCGCTGAGAAAGGGCTGGCCAGAACAGAAGACTCTCCTCGGAGGCTGAAATGGACTGTCCTGAGGAGGCATGACTTAGCCTATCACGCAAGCCTGTCCAATAAAAGCTCTGAACGCGGAGGCTTCTCGAGCTTCCGGGTGAGAACAGCTGCTCTCAGGAGGGCAGTGCGTCCCTAGGGACATGGAAGCTTGCCTTGGGAACCGTCCCACACCTCACCTTTGCATCTCTTCACTTGTATCCTTCTTGGCTATAATACTCTGTAGTTGTGAGCCAGGTATACGCTGGATACTCTGAGTTGTTCCAGCAAAGGATCAAACCCAAAGGGGCAGTGGGACCCAGCAGATCAGAAAGCAGGGGTGTCTTGTGGACTCCCAGGTTGCAGCTGGAATCAGCTCCAATTTGTGGCCAGTCAGAAGGCTGGGGGGTCATGGGGACTCCCTAAGTTTGTGGCTGGTCCCTGCCTTTTTAACAGTATAAATAACTGTGTCCTCTTCCCTTGTGATCCCTGACCTAACTCCAGTTGGCCGGGGTCAGAGAGAGGACGGAGCAGGCAGAGATGAGATTAAAGAAGTAGGAAGTCAATCTAGCATTCCTTCTGGGATCTGCTTACACTTACTGGGAAGGCTAAAAATTTAAACTAAAAGCAAAAACGGACACATGGGATAACAGATCCTGTAAATTGCATTCAGATCCTGTCTTTGGGCAACAACCTAATAGGTATTCGTGAAATTGCAAAGTTCGTAACTTCCTCTCCTCAAAACAGCTCTGCCTGTGATACTCTGTTCCAGGATGGCTCAAGAAACAGTTTGCACAGGGACTCCTACAACGATCTGCAGAGCCCCCTCCCTGAGCCTTCCAAGTGTATCCCAGTCTTCTGAAGAAAGGGTGTTTGTGGAAGAGGATACGTATACCTGGAGCCCAGCTTTGCTAACTCCAGTTTCATTTAAAAGAGCACCCAGCTCATGTGTGCCCTGGAGCAGACAGGCATGAAACCAGCCAGCTGGCCCACACCGCAGGCGCACAACTGACCAGCGCTATAAGGGGTTAGGTGAGAAGAAGGAAACAAGAGCCAGTTCCATGATGAGCCCGTAAGTCCTGCCACAGCCTGCAAGCCTCCCTGCCCCATCCTGCTTCCACCTGCACCTTCGCCCTTTGTGTGGCCCGTGCGCTCCCACAGGGTCATTTTCACTCATTCTCGAGGGGATCATCCCACGAAGGATTTTGCTTTCCACCCCCCAACTCCTGAGGAAAAAACAGGTAGTTTACCAAGTAAACCCACCCCAGCTCCTGAAGGCCTGCTGAGTACAATGCAGATCAGAACACTGAGGAGCAGAAGGAGGGTGTGTGTGTGTGTGAGAGAGAGGATGTGGTCAGGGCCATTGAAAGCAGGAAATAAAAATAAAGAAGTAGTAAAGAGAAATTTGTCATTGAAAGTTGAACTTAGACGATGTATTTCTTCTCACAGAGGAATAAATCCACTACTCCTAGCCACATCGGCAGAAATGCAAAGCGACAGCATTCACTATCCAATAACCCCCACTATCTGCCTAATCAACCAGAAGTGCCTGGGAAGGAATGAGGGCAGAATAGAGCACATGGCTGTCACCGGGACACCCACCACTCTGCTATCGAAACCCTCCCAAGAGCCAGCCATCAGAATCACGGTTGCTCTGATGCCGCAGATACAGAATACAAAGTACTATGCTCCCCAGGAGTTCTGTTCCTGCACGTGCAGAAGGGGGCTGTGCGCCGTGGGGACCTTGGCGATATAGAGGGTGTCCGTGCAGTTCAGAGGCCGTTGGCGGCAGCAGCACATCAGTGGTCAAGATACTGAAGGATGTCAAGGGCAACAGCCCAAAAGTAAAGGAACTCGAGGGCTAAAAGTTGCAAAGCAAATAGCCAGGACGTCACTCATGGTCAGCGACTCCTACTGAAATACAATATGGGCGGTCATGCCAAGAAAAAGCTGATGTCCTGCAATGAGCAAGCAGATTCTGACATTTGAGGCCTATTTGTACACGTTAAATATAGCCTCAAGGAAGATCATAATCTCACAGGGGACCTCAGTCAATTGGCATAATATAGTTCATAAAGTTCATTCTACGTCCTAGTTTGGTGAGTAGGGCCTAGGGTCTTAAACGCTTGAGCGCAGGGATCTCAGATACTATTCTTGGTCTCTACTCATCCAGAGCCAAAGAGAAAGAGGGAAACCAGTGACCCAAAGCAGAAACTAGTGCACGAGCTGTATTAGTCTAG
>NW_022103902.1:1561055-1564255 GCF_000313985.2 Echinops telfairi | reverse complement strand
TCTTTAAAAAATACAAAATCTCATTCCTCCATCAAGGTCTCAGCACATGGTGTCCCAGTATCAACCTGCTCAGGCTCTGAACATTTTTGAGAGCTTCTTGAAGAAAACCTTCCTTTAGTTATCTTTCTCAGCGGCTGATCTGCCTACTTACCTACTGCCAACATCAAGGTAGAAGGATGGGCTACTTCTTGACGATCTACAGCTTATTACAAAAAGTCTTAATTTCTTTGGAGATAGTTCTTTTAAGGAGTCATTCATTCATTCATTCATCCAATCCAATATTGATGCAATACCAACTAAGCGCCAAGAACCAGGTAGAGCTAAGCATTAAACACTGTGAATTATATAATTAAATAAAAGTCTAAAATTCAATGTCATTTGCTTTGCTGGAAATTTCCACTTCATAAGAGGAGATGCTTCCTGGAACTACGACACTAGAGTCTACATCTAACTCTCCTCCCCGAGTGAAGCACTGAGCCCGAACAATCATTATTTTTTCCATGCCACATCGAAAGCTCACAGTGATTTTTCATTTTTAGATCATCTTCCCTAATCCAAAAGAAATTACCACATAATTTTAAAAGTTTAAGATACTAAAAATGAAGCAAAAGAAAAGTAGAAATTAAGAGTATACCTCCCCCCTAGTATCATGACCCCAATCTTGCCTTTCACTGTAGGTTAGGCTTGAGCATGTACACAGGTACAGATAGGAGCTCTGGACATTTGGAATCCAGGTCAGATAAACAGGTACAGAAATGGGAGTTTCAATACCAGGAAGGTAAAGAGACAGGTAGGAAAGGAGGGGAGAAGAAACCTGGTAGGGAAGAGAGACAGCGATTGGTATAAGATATGAAAATAATAACAATTTATAATTTATCAAGAGGTCACGAAGTTGGGAAGGGGAAGGGAGGGTAAAAAGAGGAGCTGATACCAAGGGCTCAAATAGAATGTAAATGTTTAGAAAATAATGATGGAAACATATGTACAAATATGCTCGATAAAATTAATGTATGGATTGTTATAAGAGCTGTAAGAGCCCCCAATAAAATTATCTTTAAAAAAAAATTGAGTGCACAAGATGGTTGTTGGTAGGTGACAACCATGGTCTTGGTACATCAATGCCCTATATGCTCTATTAAGATATGTATTATTCCAGCAAACCTGCCATGGATATTATTTTATTTTGTTTGTCTAGATTAGGGTGTATCTCAGAGATGTTATGTCATTGGGGGTCACCCTCTTGAAATTGTGTTCCATGTTTTTCTGGTTTCTGGTAAATGAACCCCACGATTGATGAGCAAGTAGAATAAGGGTTCTGTTGTGTACAGGGGTGGTGATGGGGTAAATGGGAGACGATGTCAAGGAGTTCAGGAAGAAAATGTATGTTTGGAAACTGATTGTGGGAGCAATTGTACAATTCTACTTGACATGATTGAACTGTGGAATATCTGTATTAACTAGTAATTCTTTTTTAAAAAAAGAAAGAAATTAAGAGTACAATTTTATAGACAGGAAATATATATAAAATTTTAAGTATGACTTTGGGGGTGGTGTGAATAGGGACATTTTCTCTGTGGAACCTATACATCAAACAAGAAGAGAACAAGGGAATACTGCACGGTTTAAAATCAGGAAGGACGTGTGTCAGGATCCGTTCACCACACTTATCCAATCTGTTATTCAATCTGCTTGCTGAGCAAACAATCAGGGAAGCTGGACTATATGAAGACGAATTTGGCATCAGGATTGAGGAAGGCTCATTAACAACCAGCAATATGCAAATGACACGGTCTCACTTGCTGAAAGTGGAAAGGACTTGAAGCACCGATGAAAATCAACAATGGCAGCCTTCAATATGGATTGCAGTTCACTGTAAAGGAAACAACAGTCTTCACAGCTGGATCAATAATAACATCACAACAAAAGGAGAGAAGGTTGAAGTTGTGAAGGATTTCATTTTACTTGGATCCGTAATCAGTGCTCCTGGAAGCAGCAGTCAGAACAATGTACTGCTTTAGGCAAATCTGCTACACAAGGCTCATGGGGGATACCCTGCCTAACCCAAAACGCGGTATCTTCAATTGCCCAAACACACACATGAAAGTTGGACAGTGGAGAAGGAAGACTGAAGAAGAACTGATGCATCTGGATGTTCATCGGTGTTAGCAGAGCACACTGACAAGCACTGTGGACTGGCAGAAGAGTAACCTATCTGTCCTGAAAGAAGTGCACCCAGAACTGGCTGATGAACGCAAGACGGTCGCGGTGGCAACAGGCTGGTAGCTGAAGAAACAACTGAATCCAACGCCAGCAGTCAAACGGCAATGACTCAGTGGGCCCCTTTGTGGGCATCTCTGATTCATTTATATAATAGATTGGTTATTTAATTGAGCCGTCATTCTCTCTGATACCGTACCCTGTTACGTTCCAAGATCTAACTCAGCAACTATGAAAAGCAGATATTCTTTGAACTGTTTTAAACATAAACATTTCAGTTTGGACACAGTCCAGGTCTGCTTTTATCTTTTCCAGAAACAGAAGGAGGAAAGGAAAGAGGAGAAGTGTAGGACACCTGAGAAAAGGCCCAAACTACTTTCCATTGAGTCTGTTCCAGATGTGGTGACCTCTTGTGTTTCAGAGCAGAGAACTGCACTCCACAGTCCTAAGTATCTGTGCACTCTGGCCTGGCTCTGTCTTGCTCGGGCAATGTTAACAAACTTTTTCGGGCTGTTCATAAAGGTTCCCAGGGCCCGCTACTCCGCCCTCAGCCTGAGGACACTCAGCTCCAGCTCCATGAGCCAGCAGTCCCAGCGCCAGGGGCACCCCCTCTGCAAGCCAGCCTCCCGCCCAAAATGCTCAGCTTGACTTGCTGGGTGAACTGGGAAGTCAACTGCTTTGCCTCACCTTCTGCGCCAGGTTCTTCCTTCTTCCTTCTACCTCCTCCTCCTCCTCTCTTCTTCTTCTTCTCTGCTGCTCTGCCACTCCCCAGATGGCAAGGCTGCTTCCTGGACCTAGGAGGTTTTGGGGCTGCAATCTCAGGGTACAAAGGATGTGCTCCACTCCTTTTACTGAAAGTGAGCGTCTCCCTTCCTACTTATGAGATAGCTCAGTTTATACCCAGATGGATAGCAATCACAATTAACTCTGTTCTCACATCTGAACCACAACACAATCAGCATCTTCCCCGCCTTCCTACCTAG
>NW_022103902.1:1558022-1560255 GCF_000313985.2 Echinops telfairi | reverse complement strand
TTAGAGTCTAAAAAAGTAAGTAGGCACCTTAACAATTATAAGGTAGTTGAGGTGGTGTTTCAAATTTTTCATATTAAATTCCAAGAAGCTTGACAACATTAAAACATGATAAAGTTACGCAGTGCATTGTGTAGCCTCAAGCTATCCAAAGTTGTGGAAACCAATTCAGATTTACTTTTGATATGACTTATAGATATTTGTGGATAAACATCCACTGAAAAGCAAACCAAAGCACCACATTATACCGTACATTTAACTCTTGCAGACGGTGTATTATGGATAACGTTTCACTTTTCTCAAACAGCAGATACATTCAATATCTGAATTCATCAGGGTCAATGTTCAGTTGGCAGAGGTTGCCCAACAAACCACCATTATGTCTTGGTATTGAAGAATATACCTTTCAAGAAGCAACACCACCATCAAAAAGAAAGCCACTGCCATCAAGTCCACGCTGAGTCACAGCCCCCCTCTATGGCAGAGTACCACTGCTCCCTAGGGTTTATGAGGCTGGAAATCCTTTGGTGAAACAGAGAGCCTCGTCTTCTCCCAGAGGCTGGTGGATTGGAACCGCTGATCTTGTGGTGGACAGCCCAAACTGCTTCTCTTGTGGTTAACAGCCCAAGGCGTAACCAACCACAACACCGCTGGCATGCCTATCTTTCAATATAGTTACTGAAATGTGTATATCTGAGAACTCTGGTCTGGCCACTTGCAGATCTGCTATACAGACCCCAAGAAACTGCCCCAACATCTGGTAGCTGCTATCAAAAACTCCCTGCCACCCAGTGACCCATAGGACAGGGTAGAACTGCTAATGTGGGCTTCCAAAACTGTAACTTTACAGGGGCTGAAGGGCCCTGTCTTTCTCCCTCAGAGCAGCTGATGGTTTCAAACTGATGACTCTGCAGTTAGCAGCCCATGGCATAACCCCTGGGCCACCAGGGCTCCTCTCTGGTGGCTACAGACAAGAGAAAACCATGTAGCTGTAAGCAGCTAGACCCTGCTGCTTTGAAGAGTTCTCTGACTTACAGAACACCCACTTTGATGCAGAAAAACTTCATATAAGGTACACACAAACCTTCCCTCCTCCTTTCTCCTCTTCTCTGGATTTTTTCAGGTGCACTTCCCCTTCTGGTGACTCCCTGGGTCACATGCCACTGGAAGACTATCTGTTGTGGGGGATCCCTGCCCTGGCATGCAGCTATCAATACATTGCCCCCACAAAATAGCTTGAGCTTATGCATCACTGCTTTTGCACTGTGAGCCTGTCTTTTTCCCTGGTTCAGTCCTGAATCCCCTCAGACTCACGACACAATCCTTGGGCCAGGCTGAAACAGGGACACTGGTCGGCAGGGCTTCTTTCCCAGATTCCGCGGCTCCTTTCAAAATACCCACCTCAGCTCTTCCTGTAGCGGCCTCCAGTGATCTGCCAAAATGATTCCCTACTCACTTGACCCAGAAAACCCCACAAAATCATGCAAATCAAGAGAGTCGAATCTTTGGGTCCATTTTAAGCGCCCATTTTAAGACTGGCCAAGCCATCGAGGGTATGCATATCTAGAAAGTCACCCCAAATATTTGGAAGATGTCATTTTGCAGGAGCAGTGTGTGTCCTTCCAACATCACAGTGGTAGAGTTGGTAAGGTGTGCCCAGGCCAAACAGTGGGGTTGGCCCCAGGGTCCGTGGCCCAAAAGAGGGCTGAATTTTTTATGTACGTAGGGTTAGCTCTGGATTCTCTGGTCATTGAGCACACCCAGGTGAACAAAGCCCCCAAGATGCGCTCATGGTCTGATCAGCCCATACATGAGCTACTCCTGTCACACTGAAATGATTCTTCCTGAAAAGGAACAAATTGTTCCTAAACCAGAAAAGGAAATTTCGCAGTAGAAAAAGATTTCCCAGAAGAAACCGAAGAAGCAAGAACTTACGGCTCAAGAGTAAATTGAGCTTAAAATAAAAGTTTAAAAGCACATACCCACCTCATATGCCCAAATTACTGAATCACCCAGGCCTTCTCTCACCCTTCTCCCATAACTAGGCCCCATGTTTTCAAGGTGCTTACCTGGGTATGGGGGCTTGGGGAATACAAGTTAAATAAGCACTGATAGTAAATCCCATAAGAAACAAAAGGGGGAAAAAAAAAAAAAGAAACAAAAGGGGGAGGGAGCATGTTGATAGTTTCTCAATCCTGAATGCATACTAAACATGAGCCTAAAAGCTTTTTAAAAT
>NW_022103902.1:1553952-1557832 GCF_000313985.2 Echinops telfairi | reverse complement strand
CTGTGTGTGTAAGGCCCAAGAAACAGCTTTTATAAAAAGTCATCAGATGCTTATGCTGTATAGTCAGGTCAGACAACAGCATAGAGTAGTAAGGTTGGTCCCTTGTATGTTAGGAATGGGCTCTTAGAAATGGTGTCTGAATTGTCGCTTACATTATTTCACCCGGACAACCAATTTAAGGGCCATGGGGACCACTAACTGCACTTGAGTGATCTCACCCTTCGTTTCCTTTCTCATAAACAGATAACAGCACTTTATCAGCCCCAAAGTGACCAGGAGGCTAACAGACATGAAGCAACGATACTGAACACAGTGGAAGGAGAGCTGCTGCCTCCACTGCATAGAATCAGACAATTAATTAGCAGGGTTGGGGAGTCCTGCAGACTTCAAACACAAGCTGGTGTGCCAAATGATAATTAGCCACCGAGGGGAGAGGGGAGGCCCAGTAGAGCTGTGTGATTCTATATCATCTGGAGATGTGGCAATAATCCTCCTTTAAATAATGAAAGTAAGGGTATTTTTGTCAAAAACTACACACAGATTTTTGCATCTTTTCCAGCGGTGGCCAGACACCCAGCCTGCGAACCGCTCTCACCACCGTCAGAGGCTTCTCTGATCAGGCGGCGATATCGGGGCGACAGGGCAAGGTCTGCACATCACACCTTCTAAGGTCACACCTGTTTCTCCCCACAGGGCCTGAATTTGATCCCCCACCCCCCAAAACAACGGCTCAACAAGGCCAGATCCGTTCACCGGGTGGGAACGCCGCCAGCCAAGAGGGGGGCAGCGGGTGCCCAGCGAGATGAGGGGAGTAGGGGCTGGGAGGGGCTGCACCGCGCGCCCCGCCCTCGGCCTGGGGAGGTGCCCCCCTCCCCGGCCCTGGCTCTGCCGCGCTGCGGCGGGGTACCACACGTCCGGAAACCTGGTAAAGAGATGCTCACTCCCCACTCCACCCCCAGCGGTGCCAGACTGCGGCCGCCCGGCTGCCGCTCGGCCTCGGCCAACAGACGGACCCCCGTCCCTCCCGCCGCAACCTGGGGTTCCCCCGCACCTCAGCGGCCAACCAGGGCACCGCAGCCCAGAGGGACCGCAGAGAGGCCGGTCACCGCTTTCCGGCCGCGGGGCCTGCCCGCGCCAGCGCGCCCGCAGCCCCCACTCACCGCGGACGCCGCCTCGCACTCGCTGCGGCGCGCAGGCATTCCCGCGCGGCTCCGCCGCCGCTCTGCCGGGCCAGCCCCAGCTTCCGAGCCGGGCTGCGTCGCCGTCCCCCGACCCGCGGCTGCGATTGGTCAAGTCCGGAGGGGGCGGGGCCAGGAGGGTGACTGACAGCCGCGCGCACGCGCCCGGGGGCTGTCGGCGCGCCGCTGGGAGCGGACGCCCCCTGGCCTTGGCTCCGCCCCCTGGCCTTGGCTCCGCCCGGTGGCTCAAGAGAGGGTCTCGGGGGTCGGTCCCGCGGGGTGTCCCCCATATCGCCTGGAGGCTCTCGTCTTGCCAGGGAACAGGACCGCGACCCGCGGCGTTCCTTCCCCTGCAGGGGCGGGGTTTGCCGTTCACCGGACAGAAGACCCTCAGGAGCGGCTCCCCTCTCTCCCGCAGGGTCGGTAGGAGAGGGAATCGCCCCGACGTCCGAGGCCCCCCAAAATGACTACCGCGACTGCTGGTGGCCGGCGACGACGGAGGCAGCACGAGCAGAAAGGCGACTGCCCGCGCGGGAGCGCCGAGGCGGCCGGCGAACTGAGTCCACTTGCTCTTTTCTTCGCCCTTGAGCCTGACGGACCCCCAGCCGCTGGCCGGGACCAGGTGAGGCCCCGCACACCTGCCCCTCTTCCTCCCGGGACGCTGCGCGAAGCCGGGCGCGGAGCGCAGGCACGGCTGCTAGACTTGTCCCCAGACTTAGGGACTCGGCGCGTTCGGGTGCTTTCGTGTCAGAGCTTCATGCCCGTGGATCAAAAGAGGTCCCGCCACGGGGCCACCAGGACCCCGACGGCGCAGTGCTCTGCTGGAAGCGAAGGGCCCCAGGTTCGAGGCCAGCCCTCTACAGAAGATGAGGCAGCCTGTTTCCATGAAGGTGGATGGCCTTGGGAACCCTTTGGAGCGGTTCTCGGCCCTATGTGGTTGCTGTGCGTTGAAAGTAGACCCCACAACAACGGTGTGTGTGTGTGTGTGTGTGTGTGTGTGTGTGTGTGTGTGTGTGTGTGTGTGTGTGTGATCAGGCCGCTTCTTCTGGAACGATCATTTCCCTCTCTTTCTGCCTTGGGGGCAAAAATAGCCTTCCAGAGTCATTTGGAGTCCCGAAAGATAACTTCCATGCTTACCTGCCTAGTGAAACATGTTCATCTTAGCTCTGAATTAACCTTATCTCACAGCAGATGGACTCCCAACTGCCCATCTTTCAGTCTGGCTGCCTGGCAAATGCTTTGCCAGAACGTGGTGACTTCTAGGTCACGGTTTGTTGGGCCAATTTAATCATTCATACCCCCGCCCCCTTTCACACAAGCACTCGCTCGTAACTCTGAGGCATCTGAGCAATTTTAAATACATTTTTACAACCAGCATAACCACAAACAAGAGCAACATATGAAACTAGTTAGATTGAGAAACTTCCCAGACTTAAGGATCCCTTGGGCTGGACTTGGCAAGTAATAGAAATGTCCCCAGAAATGCCTCATCAGTTAACCCAAAGAAATGTCACTCTCCACCCGCTGCCAATCTTCCTGGTAGCAGGTGTTTTTCCCAGCCATCGATCACCAGATGTGCTGGCCCCACACAGGAGCAAAGTCACGAAAGCGGTCCTGACCTCCCACTGCAGAACGTTAAGACTCATGTCAGAACGAGAACTATGTTTCGAAGCCCTGGTGGTGCTGTCCAGTAAGCCTCCTGACCCTACCTAGGGTCATCACTAAAATCAGAATCGGCTCAATGGCTGCGGGCTTACTTTTGATCTGACTGGCATACTTGGTGCTACATGGAGCCGTTTCAGAAACGAGGAGTCTGGTGACCACTTTCGTACCAAACCCTAACCCTGTGCCTTCCATGAATGATGCGCACGATATGCTGCACATCATGTCCGTGCCCTCTCCCAGACTCTTTGTTGGGGCAGGGAGTGCTCTGAGAATTATCTGTCCCCTTACTCGTTAACAAGTAAATAAAACTATCTTTATCTCCCCATAAGGGGCCCTGCTGGCATATAGGTCTCAAGAGACAGGCTGCTAACCTTAATTTAAGGTCAGCAGTTCAAAACCACCAGCCATTTCACAGGAGAAAAGCTAAGCCTTTCTACTCCTATAAAGAGTCACCCTGTTTGATAAGAGCCCCCAATAAAATGATTTAAAAAAAAGAGTTACCCTGTTCATGAGGGAGGGCGGAGGGGGGGGGAAATGAGGAACTGATACCAAGGGCTCAAGTACAAAGTAAACGTTTTATACAAGATAATGGCAACATATATACATAATGGATGAATGTATAGATTGTTATAACAGCTGTAAGAGCCCCCATTAAAATGATTTTTTTTAAGTTACCTGTGGTTGGTCATTACGAGTCTGGATCAATGTGATGGCAGTGAGGTGGAGGTATCCCCAAAGCTTTACTTTATTCTTACGGAAGTACAGAGTAGAAAACCACCTGAGTTCAATAGCACTGAGACCCGAGAAGCCTATCCAACACTACCTGCTTCTTTCAAAAATCTCTGACTGAAAAGTCAGCACACTTCCAGCTCAGCACATCCCAGGTCCAAGGCCACTAGTCAAATTCCAAGCCCGCTTCGGTCTGGACCACAGTTTACCTCTTACCAGCACTAAAACATCCCAGCCACTGAACAGATTCTGACTCACAGTACCTACAGAACAGAGTAGAACTGCCCCTGTGGGTTTCAGAGACTTAA
>NW_022103902.1:1551385-1552518 GCF_000313985.2 Echinops telfairi | reverse complement strand
GATGAAACATACAACTTTCCTCTAGTTCTTTAATGCTTCCTCCCATCCACTCCCTACTATCATGACCCCAATTCTACCTTACAAATCCAGCTAGACCAGAGGATGTACCCTGGTAGGTACAGATCAGAGCGGAAAACACAGGGAATCCAGGACAAATAAACCCCTCAGGACCAATAATGAGAGAGTGATACCAGGGGGGTAAGGGGAAGGTGGGAGGAGAAAGGAGGAACTGATCCTGTGCAAATCATACCAGTTTCTCTGCGCTCCAATTTCTTCAGCGAGAAATTAGAAACACCATCACCAGCATTTAGGAGTAAATAAATAAGATGGCAGGAGGTATGTAGCCTAGCACTCCAAATTTCTCCCCTTTCGATTCCCTATTTCAAGATATGACACAGAATAAGAAATTCCTGGTTGTTCCATTTATGGAAATCTCACATTAAGAAAAAAATACACAATGGATGTATGTATGGATTGTGATAATTGTACAAGCCCCCAATAAAATAATTTTTAAAAAACAAAAGAAAAAAAACCACACAAAAACATCAAACTTGTATGTGATGCTGTGAAACCTAAAGAATTGAACTTTTGTGATCTCAGGGGTTGGGGAAGATTTTAGAGCTGATGTTGTTAAACGATTTCTCTACAAGGGTTGTGCTTGGGGCTGCTAGCCACAAGGTCAGCAGTTCATATTCTCCAGCTGCTTCTCGGGAGAGAGGAGGCTTTCTGCTCCTGTGAAAGTTTTAGTCTCAGAAGCCCTAGAAATTCTGCCCTGTAGTCACTATTTGTCACAATCGCCTCAGAAGTGGTGGATTTGGGTGTTTCTTTTTGTTTTCTTTTGAATTTCTAATCTGTGAAGGCTGATCCCTCAGGTCTGCTTGCAAACCCCACCATGTAACAGTACTTAGCTTCCTCCCTGTGTGTCCTGTTTCGATTTGTAACACAGATTCATTTGTCATAGTCTATTGTGTATGGGAAACAGAAGGATTTCTCCCAAGTTGTCTCCCCCAAATATATGCCAGACTTAGCTGCTTGCGAATGACTATACACTTGGAGGTCATCAGGAGTAGTCATCTAGAGCAAGCAGACACCACTGTTTATCTCACAACTAGTAGGGCCCACTCCCTTCTGAT
>NW_022103902.1:1549328-1550593 GCF_000313985.2 Echinops telfairi | reverse complement strand
ACCAAGCGGGGCTGAGGTGAGCATGCTACCATGAAATGTGTCTGACTTCATTATTTGACTCTCTCCTCTACCTCTCATGCTTGACTTTACTGTCATCTTTACTTATTATTGCTGTACAATTGTGCCTACCGGACCTGTGATGATCTGTGGGGGCCCCCACCTCTCCCCACAATTGTGCAATCCATTGACATCCGTGGTAGGCTGGGTTGACTAGAGAAAACCAGTGACACTCATAGATGTGTAAGAGGGAGCTTTATATCAAGAAGTAATTACACATCAAGAACACGTCCCAGCCCGGTCTAACTCAAGTCCAATACTAGTCCACAGGCCACTCTTCAGATTCACACAGTCACATGCAATGATTCAGAATACAGGAATATCACAGGCCGGTGATTGGAAAGTCATGGGTGTCCACTGTCGGTGGAAACATGCCAGGGCTCCGCAGCTCCCCGGGTTATCGAGCAGAGAGGTCAAGGCAGAGCGAGAAGGTTCCCTGGTTGCTCCTTATGAAAAGGCCATGCCCAGAAGGAGGCACCATCGGCTGTGATTGACAGGTTGAGTACCACCCCTATATTTTTAAATATCTTCAAGTTGACATAAAATTATGGAACTGCCACACCATCCCAGCTGACATTTGGGAGAGGAGTAAAATTTGCATATAATCAAGTCCAGTCTTTGTGGTGTACCATGCTAGAGGTTTTGACAAGTTAGGGAGAAATGGAATAAGCTGTTTCTTTTGATTTCTTGAGCTTTGTGGTCCACAAATCAAACTCATCTGATAATCAGAATCACTAGAGGAACCTTAACAAAATTCCTGTCCATCTTGGGGAACAAGAGGATTTGAACACTTTATTTTCTAAAACTCCCAGGACTTTTGTTAAGCTTTTTATTTTAAGGTAATTTAGCTGTACCAAAAAGTGTCAAAGCCTTCCTATAGAGAGTTCCATGTACCTTCACCCAATTTCCCTTAATGTTCAAATTTTACCTAACAATGGTATAATGATCAAAACTAAGAACACTTGTAATAGCAAAATTGACTTTATTCAGATTTTACTTCCTTTCACTAATATCCTTTATCTGATTGTGTTAGACAGGGTTCTCTAGAGAAACAAAACCATATCTACCTATGATTTTAGATAGGTAGATACAAAATAAGAAATAAACAGCTCATTAATCCACAGAGCAGTACAAATGGCTCAGTGCAACTCACTTCCTTGAGAGAGTTAGTACTCTGGCAGTCCTTTAATTCACGAGGGCTGCTGGGT
>NW_022103902.1:1538334-1547432 GCF_000313985.2 Echinops telfairi | reverse complement strand
ATGAGGGCAATGAATGTACAAATGTGCTTGACACAATGGATGGATGTATGGATTGTTATAAGAGCTGTATGAGCTCTAACAAAACGATTTAAAAAAACATAAAAATATCAACTAAAAAAAAAGAAGTGATGATGTTGAGACATCCTCTCATGTACTTGAGACATTCTCATGGGAGGCCAGTCCCTGGATAAGGACATCATGTTTGGTAGAGGATCAGACAAAAAGAAGACGACCTTTAGTGAGATGGCTTGGGACAGGGACTAAAATGATGACTCAAACGTAATAATTGTGAGGCTGTTGCAGGACCAGGCAATGTTCATTCTGTTGTACATTGGATTGCTAGCAGTTGGCACTGACTGGATGGCACCTAACAATGGTGCAGCAATTTACTTGATATAACTCTTTGCACCAAAGTCTTTGTAACTCTCACTGAACAACTGGGGGGGGCGGGGGCTACAATGCAGACTGGATGTATTCTTTTCTTGATGTGTCTGGGCAAGAGAAGGTGGGGTAAAATACTGATAGAAAAATAATAATAATGAATTTTTTTTAATGCTGATAGAATTACATGATTCACTAAGTGATTGTCAACAGGGTTGTGATCGTAAAACGTGGAATTTTAATGTGGGGATTTGTCAATTTTGCCATCCTATTGGTATAAAATGAGCCCTCTCAGCAGAAACGGGGGGAGGGGGGTTTCACTACCGCCAAGAAAGGATCATGTCCCTGCTTGCTGAACCTCCTCAATCCAGGGAACAGACACCAGAGCCATGGAGAGCAGAGAAGTGGTGGAGAAGCGATCGATGGCAGCAGAGGTTACAGCACCAAGAACACCCAGCCCGTGGAGAAAGCTGGGTGCCTTTGGTCACGAGGCTCACCAGACACTTAATGGATTTGCTAACACACAGAACTAAGAGCTTCAGGCTGAGGCTTACGGGAGTAGCATGGAGTGCCCTTTGGCTACTTCCAACTGTACTAAAAGACCTTTGTAACATTGCCCAAGTATGGCAGAGGTCAAGGAACCGCATGGCGGTACCAGAAAGATGTGTGCCTAGGGGTCTACCTGAGAAGCTGCTGTCCTGAGCAAAGAACTGTATGCTGAGCATTTATGATCCCGAACTGTAGCCTGTAAACTTTCCTAGTAAACCCCATAATCTTACGTCTTGTCTGTGAGTGCCCAATGGCCATTACAATAAATACTGAATCAACAGAGAGTGGACAGTGCTCTGATGGGAAGCACGTAAAGAGGGTGACACGGTGGAGGCATGTCTGACCTCTGCCAGGCAAGAACCACCCTTGGACTGCTGTTCACCTGACCCTCCTTCCTCCTGTTGGCCCCCTATCGTTCGTGCAATGCCCTATTGAGTGCGCACATCCACTCCCACCAATTAGTGTGTGTCAGTTTCTCAACCAGTCTAGGTTGGTTGTACTGTTGTAATTATATAATCTAATTACTATTAATAAGAACCTTTGAAATCAAGTGGAAAATGACAACATTTTCGTGGAAAACAAAATTGAGGGCTTTGTAAATAAATACTCCAAAGTAAATTGTTATTAAAAAGTTTAATAAAGATTAAAAGAAACAGAGGAACCTAACTAAATGCACTCCATTCCGATGACTTTATAAATACTTTTAACTTCTCCCTCCATCTTACAGAAATGTAAAGTAGAAATGGTCCATTTAAGTACACCAAACCCACAGAAGTCCGGAACATCTGTACTTAGAGTAAACAACACTGAAAAAGAACTGAGTTGAAAGACTTAAACACTGCCTGATTTCAAAAAACACTGGGGGGGGCATATGTTCATTTCCTTAATGTTGTGACGGCTTCATAACCAAGCGTGCACCGAAGCTTATCAACCCATTTTGTTTAAATAATGTAGGTCAGTGAGATCTCAAGAAAAGTATTTTTATTAAACTTTCTGGTATAGATGAAAAAAACATCCAAACCAAACTCACTGCCCTCCAGTCCATTCTGACGCATGGGCTTAAGGCGACCCTGTACGACAGGGTAGAACCACCCGTGTTTCCGAGACTGGAACTCTTCGCAGGAGTAGAAAACCCGTCTTTCTCTTGTGAAGCTGCTGGTGGTCTCAAACTACTGACCTTACAGTGCAACCCAACACAACCACTACGCCACCAGGGCTCCTCAGGTGTATAGACAAGTAAATAAGAAGTATGGCTGGCTGGTTCCAGGGCATACATGCACAGGTATATTTTTAACAACACGTGTTTAAAATGTCTCCGTCATCAGTGGATGTCTACAGACAAGTTCTCTCAGCAATACACTTGTTGGTCTTGTGAGGCTGCCTTTTGGGGGTGGAGGGGGGAGGTCCAATCAAAGCAGTGGCTTCAAAGGGAATCTACTGGGCCAGTTAAATTTAAAGCAGAGGTCAGCTCAGGAGGTGATGGCATTTGTTCAGGGATTTCAAAGGCATCATTTTGATAGATATTTCTCAAAGAACAGTCATGGAGACTTATAATAATGAAATTTTAAGAAATTGAAAACTACATTGTAAAAGGCCACTTCACAGGTAACAAGGGCCGTCCAAAGAGTCCACTGAGAAATCTTAGGCCATCCAGGCTAGATCATCTCTAGCCCTGATCTTGCCCCTTCAGCCTTCTGTTGGTTCCAAAATGCAAAAGAGTATTTCCAAGGAACGCAATCTGAGTCCCTTGAGGATGCCAAACTACCACTGTGGTGTGGGGGAAATGGAAAAGCACACAATTCCTCAGGGAGCGTGAGAGGGAGGGCAACCCCTTCAAAAGTGTAGAGACCCACAAGGATTCCTTGGAGGGAGTGGATAAAGGGGAGCTGATATCAAAGAGTTCAAGAAGAAAGAATGTTTTGAAAATGATGGTGGCAGCAATTGTACAATTAGGCTTGATCTAATTGAATTACAGATTGTTATAATATCTGTAAGAGCTCCCAATAAAATGATTTTTTTAAAAAAGTGTTACACACCTAGATGGAAGATATGTTGAGAAACTGTAATTTTACATCTTGATACAGTTTTAAGAAAGATTTCTATGATTTTACAGCAATACTTTTAAATCCTTATATATATATACATATACATATACATATTTTTTGATTTCCTGCTCTAACCATTCTTGATTAACCAACTACCGATCCTAATGTGTCAAACGAGAACTGTCATCGACATACTCTTTCACCTGCTAACACTTCCGGTTTCCATTGTCTTCACCAGCACCTACCAGTGCTCTCTCTGAAATGCCGAATAAAACTACATTAGCATCCCTTGCATAATCATTTCCTTTGGCCTATGACTGTTTCATTGTAACTTCAATTATATCACAGTAATACTCAGGACCTTATTAGCATAGTTCTTCTTATAGCTTTCTCCAAATTTTGTTTACTCATGAATTATGAGCACAATGAATAAGAACCGTTACCAGAAGTCACTCACTGTAATACAGATGATGTGCTCAAACAAATGTACAAACTTTTATTTAAAATTAGACTAAAATACAAAAGAAGTAAGCATAATATAAAATAGTGAGCCTTCAAAAAACAGACATAAGCAATATTATCTATTTTGACAACAAAATTTGAAAAAAATCTAAAGAGTCCATAATAAAATTATTTTTAAACTCTTATTGTCAACATTAGAATTACTACAAAAGAATTAAATTAACAAAAGCAATACAGAGTGATTTCTGCTATCTACTAAATCCAGTAATTAACACTTAGTGTAATATTTCTTTATATACAAATAGAAAGCACCACATTTTTAAAAGGTAATTATTTACTTTCACCCTGAAGCTGTGAGGACTGCTTTGTTTCCCTTGAGTTTAATTCTAATATGGCACAGTAGCTTTAGACAGTGAAAGCACTTTTTTTTTTAGTGAAAGCATTATCATTGAAAATGTTTAGGAAGTTCTTTATATATCCTTTCTGCTTCACTTCATGAATAAAGAGGTCAAACAGATTAAAAAGTTACAATATATTATTTAATAAGATACATGGCAAAATAATGTACACGAAGCAATTCTTTTTATTTATGAATGGAAATTAATCAGAATCATCCTATATTTCCCTTTTTACTGTGTATTAATGCTACAGGAAGTGGGCTTTTTTATATTAACATTACAAATCCAATTCTAAGAATTTGTTTTAAAATATATATATAGAATCAAGGGAGATAATATCTTAAGCTTATACTGTTCCTGGAAATATTTATAAAAATTAGAACTATACTTGTCTTGAGTAGATAACAGAAAAATACACTCTTATAGTGTCTCTACATTTAAAATAATCCAAAGCAAGTAAAAGAAAAATCTAGTCAAGAATGGCACCCACATTATTTAAGAAATTATTTGCATATGTACAATTAATTAAGTAGCTAAATAAATGAACATTTTTCTAAAACATGCTTATTATGTAGTCTTTTATAATTAAATTTCAAAAATCTAAATTATGTGTGAATCAAATCTCATGATTAAAATTTTCAATATACCAGGAGAGTAGTTAAACTTTTATTACCTGTTCTCTCATAAAATTGAAGATAAACATAATTAAATTCAACGTTCACTAGATAGTTTATACTATCAGTAGCTTGCCATCCTCCTGTTAGCAAGTAAATAAATTCTAGGATGCAGTTATTAGTTTCTAAAAATGTAACTCCTACTAGATTGTTCTTTATAAAACATCTTAATCAAATCACATTTCTTAGAGAAAAACCACTAAAGATCTGAAGGCATGAGTTATTTCTACAAGTAACTACCTTGAGTGGGTTAGTCTAGTGTTCTTAAAACTTTTTTTCTATTTCAAAGAGTATGAATTATATATAGACTCCCCTACTAATTCACTAAATGCAGAGATTAAGAAAGAGTATAATAAAATGTTCTAATACAATAACATTTAAGTCTTCAACATTTATTTATTATTAGCTAGCTATAACCTTTCACAATCTATTTAATTTAATTTCTTTGCTTTTTCGTTTCATCTGAGATAGAATTATAATCCCTCAGGTGTCTCCCAGCTTCCACATGGTATGATGTGTGCTTTTTCTGAAATTCCTATCAATATATTGAATTCTTCATAAATCAAGAGAACTGGTATAAACTAAGCTAGCACAGTGAACTAAATGCCTATTAGGAAAAAAAAAAACAAAAAAAACACAATTGTGTTCAAAGCTCAACCTCCTAAGCCTTACTACCAATCGCTCCCTAATAAGCCACCAGTGAATAGCCCCATAGTTACAAATAGTTTAGTTACTTTAAAATTATACTGTAACCCATCAAAATATATTGTCTATGCCACAGGTTTCCTACACTCTACTGTACACTATTTTCATCCCATCTACATTCATGGCAATCTGTACAGTTAAGGGGCAGGATCTGCTCAATATTCTTGTACTTCAAAAGTAATAAAATTTAAATAAAATGCAAATGAACTAAAATGAATAATTCTGCCATTTTTTATTGAAAGTATTCTGAATACTATCTACGGGCAGAAAAGCAAAGTTAGGTCTGTTGATAATGCTCATGTTCAAATTTACTTGTGTTTCACTATTTCTTAAAAAAGGAGAGGTGTGAGAGGATGTTGGTGGCCACCTACGCAGGTAATACTGAACCATGACACTTCAGCGGCTTTTATGGAAAGTAATGGACCATGAAGTAGCACTTTGGTGCTGGTGCAGTGCAAATTGGTTTCTCTTTGTCTAACAATGGGCAGCAAATGAGGCACTTAACTGTAAAATAGAAAAATAGGGTGTATCTAAGAATAAATTCAAAATCATCATAAAAGATAACTAGCATTATTCTCAAAGTAAAAAATCCTATCTCAATTTCACATGCATTCAACTAGCTCTATACAAGCTTTACGAGAGAAAATCCTTTCGAAGGTAAGACTGCTCTTTTGGTAATAGTACAGAAGACATTTCCTGTGCAAGAGCGTCTGGCTGTCTGGATGAAACCCAAGCCTTCTCAACCTGAGTGCTACACACGTCCAAGTCCAGAAAAAGACACCCACCGAGCTGGAGACAAAGCAGAACATGGGATCCCTGATTTTATTCTTGAAGAATCACAAGTCTGTATTTCATATCACTTCAAAGAAGGGAACTTTGTGATGGCAACAGACTCACGAGTAGACATTTAGCACCTACATTTAGAGAACACTTCGGTATTGCCGTATTTATACGTTCATCGTTTCGGGAAAATCAGAGATATGTTGTTCAATAGTCTCAGGACATTCTCAAAGATTAAAATATTAACTTTCCAAACAGCATCTTTCATTTGCAAATGCATCTTCCTACAATATTTAAACAGAATCTTAACATGTCTTCCTGAAGTCACAGATATATTTTCTTTAACAAAAAACAAGTGGTTAATTTTTTCCTTAACTATCATTACACCTTATTCTAAATGTGGCACGTTTTCAGCATTTTAGATAGAAAATACTTCTTTGTTCATTATTTTAAAAAAGACATTCATATTCTGTCACTAGTATTACTTTTAATGTTCTTCACCACGGAGGCAGAGGTCAAGAGTGAAGTGAATGGCCATCAACCTTCTGCTGAAATAGGTGGGCAAATGCAAGCATGAAGCAAGAACATGAACATGTTAATTTTTTCTGGAAATACATTGGCCTATTGATCTGCAGGGTAATAGAAGCGCTAAATGAAAAAAGGTTTGCTGTGACAGTATCCCAAGAACAAGTCCTAGCACTTGCTTTCTTCATCACTAGAGAAATGTTCTTGTGCTAGCTCAGTAAGCCCGACTTACAGCCTGCAGGGAACACTTTTACGCTGATATCCCCACTGAGGAATTCTATCTTCTCTTTTCTTCTTAAATTTGCTCCTAAGAAGGATTTCCTTATTCTTAAGGGAAGAAAAAGGTTTAAGAAGACATGTTCTCACTCCAAGACAAGTAAAAACTTTCAATAATTCATCATCCTCAAATGTGTCATTATATTCGTTTTAACAATTACATTCCTTACTTCATGATTCATTTCCTCATATAAAGAATCAACATTGTTTATATCTTAAAGATAAAAATTTCCTATTTTTATTTAAGATACTTGAGGTTAATTATTTTTGAAAGGAAATAATCTGAGCACATACAAGAAACATGAATATGACTGAGGCAATTCAATTGTTAAGAAATAAAGTGCAAATTGCTCTCAAGGTAAATGTTATTTGGTGCATTCCAGGTAATCATGGTAAGCAGAATCAAAGTGAAGAGTAAGCTTAGCAAGTAGGAGCTGGGAAACACGAGCCAAGATGCAACCTTAGATACACACCAACAGAACCAGGGAAGGACTGTGCTGTACAAACAAATAGGGAACAGGCAAGTGAAAACATGGTAAAACAAAGTGGCTTTCTGCTTCGCAACCGGACATGCTACACAGTGATCCCAACATGCAATACCTGAAACGCAGAGTCACATTCCGGCGGCTGCCCTGGAACATCCGCATTGAGCTTACAGTTCTCTGGTGCCTGGCTCATCTCATCTTGTAACAAGGGAGATACTACACTGTCAGTCTCAACGGCAGGCACGTTATCAGACACGGCATCTAGTTTTTCCATGGAATGAGCTCTGTGAAGCTCACTCTCTCCTGTTCCTTCATCAAAAGTTGCCCTCTCAGCAGCATCTTCCAATTGTTGGACTGAAGTTAAGTACTGTTCAAGCAAACTATTATCTTGCTCGTTGTGTGAGCTCTCCTTACTCCATCCACCATTCTCCTCACTCGCATCCCCTGAATCCGCTTCCCTACCGTATTTGACTGTGTCAATGGAATTCCCCATTACCAAACTGTCACTGCCTTCAGTGGGGCATTTTTCAAACTCCAAAGAATCTTGTAAACAGTGGACTTGTGCTGTAAGGGAGGAATGGAAACCGGAGTCTGGAAAGTCTGGCAAGGATTTCTCCTGCGCAGCTTCACCCGGAACAGGGAGCCGGTCAGAAGAGGGCCCCTGACGTTCAGCCCAGAAGGACGGGTTAGGCGGCAGGAGAGTGCTTGAAACAGGAGCATCCGTCTGCCAGGAACGGAGGCGTCGGTCCACGCTGTGTTGCCACGCTTGTAGAGATCTTACCTACAGAACAAATCAGAGGATATCATTTATTATCAAATAAAAACCACGCCTACTTGAAAACTGCCCTGTGAACTTCTCCTCTGGTAAAAGCAGAGTTAGATATGTCTCGGCCCTTTCCATAGCACCCCAGCCTGAGCAAAGGGTCCTCGCCAGGATGTGGGTAAGGTCCCCAATGCACAGTCCACGTGAAACACTCGAAGCACAACAGTTCATATCTAGCTGACTCGGGGGCAACGACGTTCTCAATAGGCGCTGGAGCAGCCTACTGAACAAGGTAAATTCAAAACCAAACCTACTACCGTCAAGGCACTCCTACTCAGTGACTCTACAGGACGGAGGAGGCCTGCCCAGGGCGACCACGGACGCAGACTGCCACAGCTCCTTCCCGCGGAGCAGCTGGTGGGGTTAAGGCAGACTTCTGCTCTAGCAGTTGAATGCTTTAACCACTGTGCCACCAAGGCGCCTACAAGGCAAATTAGTGCCTATTAATACATAAATACTCCCTCTAAGACAAAAGCATCATTTTTAGATATACAGGTACAGATTAAGAGTTTTTTAAATATCTGATAATATATGCACTTCTCTAAATATACTCAAAATTCTAAATATATATTTTTAAATATTCTTAAAATTTCAAAAGAAATAACTTGTGCTTTCAGTTTTTACAGAACAGTTTTTACTTATTGTAAGAACTGAAAACAAGAAGTATATGAAAACTTTTGCAGGCCTTCCAAGGTAATTACGGAGAGTGGATTAATACATGTCCTTGCAGTTTTTATGTATTTTCCAACATGCACATGCTGCCAGCCTCCGACCCTTGGACACAGGTCACAGAAGTGGGTCGATCAGCACCAAGATGGGAAGAGAGGCAACAGCAGATTGGGCCTATTTCCTCAACACAGAAACTTAGTTTTAGGTTTATCCCCCTGCCCTCCCTCCCTCATGCTTTTTAAAACATAAGCCGCGTCCTAACAGACGTATAGTTTTGAAACTTGCTTTCCACAGAGAAATATTCATTTGGAGATTTTTTTTCAATG
>NW_022103902.1:1510979-1537379 GCF_000313985.2 Echinops telfairi | reverse complement strand
GATTGTGATGAGTTGTATGAGCCCCCAATAAAATGATTAAATATGTATATATATATTTCCAAGATGTTATTTACCATTAAACATTGAGGCAATAAAATACCAGCAAAATCTATCGTCTGCCCCTAAAATGTAGAATTCCAAAATTCAAACTCATTCTCCCAAGCAAACATGTCTTTTTAGGGCATGTAACCTACAGTCATTATATGCTTCAAACCCACTGCAGTGTTTCTGTCACTTTTCATTCAGATCTTTCCAAAATAATGTTTAATAACATAAAACCAGATAGCTATAAAAACTTTATATTTATTAGAAGGGTGTAACATCTGTCAACTTAGCCACTTTTCTTGAGCTTTATAATACGTTATCATCCTCAAAATCATCAAAACATTTTCCCGATCCCATAAAAGGTAGTAAATTTCACTGTCCCTAGTTCAGTTACAAAAACTCCTATCAGCAAGCTTCGAGGAGAGGATTTTACCGCCTGACGACTCTATGAATAGCTCAGTCTAGAGAGCTTTGTTCCCACACCAGGTAAATCAGCAGGAAGGGTTTACCTGGTTCCACAGGAATCTGAGGGCTTCTTCTTGCACACATTTTTTCACGCGCTCTTCGTCTCTTTCTTTTCTCAATCTACAAGAATTCAAAACACTTTACTAACACAAGGGAGGCGGTGTTTGATGTACACTTCCTGTTACAACTACTAAACATATGCAGTATGAAGTGATTAATATTCTGATAGTTCTTTCCAGTCTTAGGATTTCCAACCTGAAACTTTAGGTTTAAACTATGACTCAAAAGTAGAAACCAAATCAGATGTGGCTGAAATTTAGATGATATCAATCCTACCAAGTGTAGTCCTCGGGGCATATTGGTTTTTTTGTGTTGGGCTGTTTGAGCCCACCAGCCGCTCCCAGAGGAAAAGATGAGACTGTCTGCCTGCAGATTTACAGCCGCAGAAACCCCCGCGCTCGTAACTACACTGCCATGGCGGGTTGCTATGGATCAGAACTGACTTAGTAGCAGTGGGTCTTTAGGGAAGAGCCACTGATAAAAATGAAACATGAAGGGCTCTTTCGTTTCAATTTCCCACTCCCAACTACAAAGGGTAGTAGGTACTCAAAGGTACCAAAACTCTGTGTTTATTACACGTAGTCCCTGATTTATATTGTATTTGAGTTATGAGAAACCACACTTGCACTAGACCATCTTAAGAAAAATTCATCATTAGTAATATGTACTATAAACAAGGAGACTTCAAATATTCATGGAAAGTTTCATGTTGTAACTTTACTTTTCCATGAAACCCCCTAATGTAATGTTGCAATGCACAATTTGTTAATGTCATCAGAGCTCTAAGTTTATATATATTTCCAAATGCTAAAGAAAACTAAAGGTTGGATTTCTAAAGATACTGACAATAAAAGGCAGTGAGGAACACTGAAAAGAGAAAGCTGTTTTTAAAGGAGGTATTTGACTTGGGTCAGAACTGACTTACAATGAAGCTGTCAAACAGAACCCCATCGCAAGTCAGGGACTACCTATACTCAACCACCTCCTCCGAGTCTATTCACACAAGCCCCCACCCATGATCATTCATTAGTCGTCGCTATGAGCTCACACTCGCCATCTCCGCATTACGCTACTAGAAAGTCAATGTTTTCTAGTTATCCATTATCTCCCAGGCGGCCATCACTGCTCCAGGCTCTGACCCAATTCCACACTTTCTCTGGCCCTCAAACAACAACCTTGGGCTACATAAAATCAGTTCCCGTGGAGTTAATTTTGACTCATGTCAACCCCATGTGCTCCAGGTGGTTGTCAGTGGCTGATCCTTCAGAATTAGAATGCCAGACCTTTCTTCTGAGGCACCTCGGGTAGACGAGAAATTCCAAACTTGTGGCTGGCAGCTAAGCGTGTTAGCCATTTGCACCACACTGAGACTCCTTGTGCCATTCAGAACTATCATCAACCAACTCCCTTACAGACTCAGCATCTCCTTGGAGCTTTGCCGTAACCCAGCTAGACTCTTCACTAAGGGCATCTCAAAAAAAAAAAAAAAAACAAACACACTACTATCAAGTCCATGCTGACACATAGAGATCCTTATAGGACAGGGCAGAACTGCCCCAGTGAGTTTCCCAGACTGTAACTATTTACAGGAGCAGAGTCTCATCCTTCTCCCGGGGAGTGGATGGTGGTTTTGAACTGCTGACCTTGAGGATCACAGTGGAAGGCATGGTGTATTGGTTAAGCTTTGGACTGCGATTCGTATAGTCATCAGTTCAAAATAGCCAAGAGTATAAGCTTATTCTGAGTTCTGCGGATCCTTCTAACAAATCACTGAACCTGAGAGCAGTACTTGGGGCACCGACAGGGCTCCCATGACCTCTGGGTGCTAAGTCTACTGGGTGTTCTCTGTCCTGACGCCTCGTCCCTCCCGGAGCCCCTTGTTCTGTTGGGGTTGGGACACAGGCTCTCCTAGTTTCCTTCTCACTCTGGCTGCTCCTTCTCAGTCTCTTTTGCTGCCTCCTCCTCTTCTCCTTCATAACAGTAACAACTACTGGTTGAGGTACTAAACTCAATCTGTCAGGCACCCTACATCTCCTGGGTGGTCAGTGAGTAAAGCTTCTGAGCAATGGAATTAAAGAATAATTCTAACCATCGTCCCAGAATTTGGGCCCCTTTTGAGTCCGTGCTACTTTCATTAACTCTTACGATGTCATCTAGGTACTAGGTAGACTTTCCCATCTTCTCATTTTTATACTGTTTTCCCAAATTTTGGGTACCCTTCCATGATAGAATTATAGAGAAAGCTCTTCCATAATGCTCACCGTCATGCGCTCATCATTTATTGCTCCCCTGCATCTGTGCACCCATCTCTGCGCTGGGAACCGAGATGCGTACGATAGGCTCTGTCCTCAAGACGCGTTTGCTTTGTTGTGAAGTAAACCAGCAGTGTGAAAATGTATTCCCACCACACCAGAAATGACTCAGATTTGGAATCAGCTCTAGAAGTCTGACCCCACATACCAACAGCACTTAAGCAGGAATTTGGGCATACCTTCTTATTTCCTCCGTTAAGCAGACAATGTGTTCCTGCATTCTACGCAGCCGAATTTCGTATCGCACGTCTTTAGCTTGAGGATTGTAGTTCCGGGCATAGAAGCCCCGCCAACAAGCCTGAAGCTTGGTTGCTGCTTCATTCAATCTCTGGAGGTTGACGTCGTCTTGCCCCAGAGCAACTGGTCTCTGAGTTAAAATCCTACAGGAAAGTTTCTCTAAAGCTATTTGAGGTGTCGTTTCTTCACCCTCTGGTGGTGTGTGGGAGACACTGTGTCTCACTGACTCAGGAAAAGGTCTGAGATTAGGGCTGTCTTCTTTTAAGACAACACTGGTTATTGTTGGCTCAGCACATGGTAACAGCCCAGTTCTGTCATGTCCCTCTGTACTGATCTCACTTTGCATTATTTTAACAGAATTCTCGTTTGTGGCCCATAAAGCCTTTTCCTCTTCCTTTCCCAAGTCCTGGCTTTCTAGTCCTTTCACAGATTCCCCTGCAACGCCGTCATCGTCGAGGTCCAAGTTAATACCCTGCAGCCTCAGCTCAACTGTGGGCGAGACTGGGGATAACCCTGACGCAACTGGCATGAAAGTAGACTCTGAAGAGAGAAGACTACAGTTCAGCTTGTCCTCATCCGTCTGGATGTCTTCCAAGTGCAGGTCGTTTCGGGAGTACCTTGCTTGTACAGAGGCTGGAATGTTACTCTTAACAGCATACAACTGGTCGTCTTTATTGCTCATCCCAATCCAAGAATTGACTTGGATGACAGGTTCTAGAAGAATAAAGCATATCACTGACATTCCTAAACACTTAAAGAATTCACTTTCTTCGTATCCTTCTCATTAAATCTCCTCCATAAATTTAGTAAAATGCAACTAAATGCCTATGGTTTCTCTTCGCTCTACCTAAAATAACAAGCCAGACGTTCTGTAAGGAAAGCATACGTAATGCTAATCACAAGAATCAAAGCATCAGCTCGACACAAAAAGTTCTTGGAAAAAATCTATTTCCTTTTAATTACATTTTTCCATGAACGTTTTGAATTTCCTTGGTATTGACTAGCTAAAAATAAATTTTAACATAGGTACATTCTTCTGTGTTATGGTCCCCAACAGATCAACTTACCACTTTCCTGAACTACTTGGCAATCATGAACCGGACTCGAATGCCCAGATACTTGGGATAACCGTGTCTCAATAGGAGCAAGAGAAGGTAATTCTTCATTTTGGCTTTGACTCATCAGTTGTCTCTGATGAAACCTAAAAATCAACATCTGATATAATTTAACATAAAACAAACACATCTAAAAGCAAGGTAAGAAAGAGCTGAAAGTTCACGTTTTAAAAGAAGGTTGCTACCCTTCAAGTCTGAAACAGAACTAACTTCCACAATAGAATAAGCAATCATTTAAGATCAAATGGGCAGCACTTACCCAAGGACAAAGCTCAGGAGGTTAGGAAAGGGGAAACGGAAACAGGAAACACAAGGAGGAAGTGGGATCAATGATGGTACTTTGAGGGGTTGCAATAGATGAGCTGAAACAACATGTGTATGAACTTGCTGAAGGTAAAACTAATCATCAGCTCTATAAGCCTTACCCATTCATAATAAAACCTTTTTAAAAAATGCAGTGGCAAAATTTTTTTTTATCCAGTGGCATTGTCACAAATGAAAAAAAGAGTTATCTTTAATCATCTCCAAATTTTGAAGTCTCCTTTGAAAATACTGGATAGAAAAGGTTAGGAAACTCATTTTTAAGTTGTGCAGACACTGAATCTTTGATTCAGGGGAAAAAGGTAACTACTAAATGCTTCTAGCTATACTTAATGTTATTTATAAACCTGCATGAACATCTACATTAACAGGACAGATACATTTTTTAAATCTCCCTTTCTCCATACTGCTCAGCCCTCCCACTCAACAAGTGTTTAGCGGTGTGGTCCTCGTGGTGGGGTGGGCGGGACAGCACTGCATGCTCCAGCAGCCCTGCAGGGCTTTCACAGGGGCAAGGAGCCAAGTGTCCAGGAACAAATGGGGACACAGCACTTGCCTCCCCCTGTCTATCAGATCTACTCACCTGCAGAAAAGACTCAGAGGTATTTTCACGTATGAACTCATCGGCTGCTATAAGTAACTGGGCTTACCGCTGCTTACTCAGAATCTTCTCTAGCTTGGCATCCTCTGCAGTTTGAAGACCCACTGTGGACGTGAGAGGACACACAGTAGCCAAATACTGGACGAGCTGGATGTGTTGACTGGGTCGGTAAGCTCTCCCCTTGCCTTGACTGTACAACCATTCAGCTTTCAAACTGATATTGGGGGAAACAAAAGGGAAGGAAATGCCACTGAGATGGGCAAGACACATTGTGAAGCAAAATTGAATGATTTTTTAATTGATTGTTTTAATTGATCATTATACCACCACTTCATATTTTTCATTAATTAAATTCAACCATATATTTTTTTAAAAAGTCCTTTTGACTCAGTCCTCTTACTGGAAATGCTTTACATCTCTTTTCTTGCTTAGGGGCACTTCCATAGGACTGTATTAGTACTTTCCAATATTTTAAAATTATTTTCAAAGAAGAAATGATTGTTCACTCCATTTATTTTATCAAAATGGAAATGCCCAAATGCACTGATTGTGTTTAAATTCATGAATTCACAGCAATCGTATTTTTTTTAAATGAACTGGTAGAGAGTGTGAACCAGTAATGCATTATTTTAAGAATTTATAAATAAAAGGTGTGAAGTTCAATTAAAAAAAGGTAAGAAGTAAATATGATATTGTGTCTTTGGGAGCCCTGGTGGCATTGTGGGTTAGGGGTCAGCATTTCAGTCCCAAGGTCAGCATTCAAACCACCAGCAACTCTGCATAAGAAAGGCTCTCTGCCTCATTATTTTTTTAAATTCTACCTTTCCTATACAAACTGTAATAGGTGACCAAATAGTTACTGAATTACTTAATAGAAGCATTCTAGCTAATATTGAAATTAATGACTTAATTGCATTAAATTCACAAATGAAATTAATACTGAATTTCCCTAATGACGAATGAGGGAGCCCTGATGGTGCAGTGGTTAAAGCACTCTACTGTGAATGAAAAGATTCCGTGTGAGCCCACCCGTGGAAAAGGCTACGTCGTCTGCTTGCATCAAGACTTATCACCTAGGAGATCCTGTGGGGGTAGTTCTCTGTTAGTCGTCGATAGTCGGGGAATGACTTATTGCAGAAACCCTGGTGATGCAATGGATAAAGCACTGTCAAGCGAAAGGTCAGTGGTTCAAACCCACCCATCACTCTGTGGGAGAGGATGAGGCAGGCTGCTGCTGCGAAGATTTCAGCCTTGGAAACCCTGTGAGGCAGTTTATTCTTCTCTAAGGGCCCTGGTGGTGTACTGGGTTACAAGTTGGGCTGCCAACCACAAGGGCAACAGTTTGAAACCACCAGCTGCTCCGAAAGAGAAAGAGGAGGTCTTCTACTCCTGTACAGAGTGACAGTCTCAGAAGCCCACAGGGGCAGTTCTGCCTTGTCCTACAGGGAGCTATGAGTTAGCATGGACTACATGACAGTGCATTTAGTTTAGTTTATAGCAGTGGTTCTCAATCTGTGGGTCACGACCCCTTTGAGGGTTGAACGACCCTTTCACAGGGGTCACCTGATTCATAACAGTAACAAAATGACAGTTATGAAGTAGCTACGAAAATAATTTTATGATTGTGGGGTCACCACAACATGAAGAACTGTATTAAAGGGTTGGGCATTAGGAAGGTTGAGAACCACTGGTTTGTAGGGTCACTGTGATAAGAATAAACTCAGTGGCAATGAAGTAATAATAACTTAATGAATGTAGGCATGAATCTAGGCTAGTACAAAAAAGACAAAAACAGCAGGGTTCTTATCAACAAAAATCAGTTGGGCTCTTCTATACCAACAAGGAAAACCCTGAAAAGAAAACCAAAGGAGAAAAGATCTTTATAATAGCCCCCAACAGGGTAAGAACCTATGAATAAAGTTAAAAGGGGGCATAAAAGACATACAAGAAAACTAAAAAGCACAACTGCAAGAAACTCAATCTACATAAGACATCTAAATAAATGAAAAAATAGCCCATGCTCGTGGATCAAGAGACTCAACATTGTGAAAATGTCAATGCTACCCAAAACAATCTGAAGATGTAATGCAGTCCCTATCCAAATCCCAACAGGACTCTGTAATAAAAAGAAAAAGCTAATCATCAGCTTTCTATGGAAGGAAACATACCCAAACAGACAAAGTAACATAGAAGAAGAACGCCAAAGTAGGAGGACGTGAGGCCTGCTGTAAGATCAGAATAATCAAAACAGCTGGTACTGGTATAATGACAGATCCATAGACCCATGAAGTAGAAAATAAAATACCAAAATAAATGTATCCCTCTAAGATTGCTGATCTCTTAGAAAGGGTCAAAGTCCACTCACCATGGAAAACACCATCTCTGTGACAGATGGTGCTGGCAAAACTGGATATCCATTTGCAGATAATATGAAACAGGATTGATGCATTACACCATCCATAACATTTAGCCCAAAGTTGACCAAAGATCTGAATACTAAAGCTAAAACGATCCAATCCCTGGAAGCTAACATATGGCAGAACTAGGAGACCTGTTTTTGGTATACGCAGTGTGCATTAAACACAAGAAGAAATGCACGAGCAACAGAAGATAGATTAGCGCACTGTTGTTGGTAGGTGCCATCAAGTCGGCCAATAGCAACCCTGTGTTCCACAGAACGAAAGCTGCCTGGTCCTGCGGCAACCTCACAATCACTCGCATTTGAGCCCTCGATGCAGGCACGGTGTCAGTTCATCTTGTCAAAGGTCTTCCTCCTTTTTGCTGCTCCACTATTTCACTAAGCACGAAGTCCTTCTCCAGGGACTGGTCTCTCCGGACATGTCTAAAATGTGAGACCAAGTCTTGCTATCTTTGTCTCTAAAAAGCCCTCTGGCTGTACTTCTTCAAAGACACGTGTTGGTGCTTTTGGCAGTCCATGGTACGTGCAATGTTCTTGTCCAGCACCACAGTTCACACGCATCGATTCTTCTTCAGTGTTCCTGATTCAATGTCCACCTTTCACATGCAGATGAAGCAAGTGAAAGTATCATGGCTTGGGTCAGGTGTACCTTGGATAACTTTTGGTAAATAGTCAAGAATTTAACCAGTTGCTTTTTAAAAAAAACAAACCAGGGGCCTGTATGCTGTCAATTCGTAGCAACCCTATGTGACAGGGCAGAACTGCCCACAGGGTGGGTTGTTTGTTTGCTTGTTGCCCCATAGGGTTTTATAGGCTCTCATCTTACGGGAGCAGATCATCAGGTCTTTTCTCCCACAGAGCAACTGGGGGGTTTTCACCAGACTTGTCAGTTAGCAGTCTAGCACTTAATCACTGCGTCACCAGGGTTCCTCCCAGGGACTGGCCACCCTAAAGCTCCAAGTCTACTGAGCGTGTGTGACAATGGTACCCCATCCTACAGGGATTCCTGCTCCAAACCATAAAAACCAGCAATGATCTAGAGTTGAGGCAGTTCCAACTACTGTTGCTTTATAGATATGAGAAAGGGAAAATGAATAAGCATGTAAGTGACCAGTTCAAAACAGAAACTCTGTACATGTTTTCCCAGATTTGTTATTATGAAAGGTAGCTGGGTTTCAAGATATTATAATACTGCCCACAAGCTCTGGACTGCTAACTGAGAGGTAGGCCACTCAAATCTACCAGTTGCTGTGTGGGAAAGAGATGAGGCCATCTGCTCCTATAGACTTACAGCCTCAAATTCTTTATAGCATTGCTGGAACTGGACTAACTCAAAGGTGGTGGGTTCGGTTTCATTTTATGTAGATGATGGGTTTCAAGGAGCACCTATAACATAGTTTCTATGCAAAAACATGCTTCAAGCCCCAAACAACTGATTAACAAAAAGCTTTAAAAAATAAAATTGTTGTTTGTTGGGCAGTTAATTATACTCACTCGCCCCAAATCTGCAGGACTGGTCTTTCTTTTTTTTGGAAAGGACAGCCTTAAGTGACCAGCATATAATTTGCTACACAAATTGTACTAATAATTTTAGTTTCAAAATGTCATTTTAAGAACTATTCAGCTTAGTGAACCAGAAATGGTCTGTTTAGTAACTTGCATGATAAACGTGATGTTAGGAAGCCAATGTTCACCTTTCCTTCTGAGAAATCACATATCCATCTAGGACTCTGAGGTTTAAGCACCAGCTGACAATGTAGGGTCGATAGTCAAACCCTGGAATGGATGGTGTTGCCATCACACAAGGGTTGTTCATGATCGACAGCTGCTCCAGTTCGGTTAAGGATGCCAAGTAAGAGATCTGGAACAAAGGACATTTCTTAAATGAAACAGACTATTCAGTGTCAAGCACTGGGCTTCCGCTGATTACACATCTTTGGAAGCATTTGAAAATGTAACAACACCCCCCACCCTTGTTCTACAGAGTGACAAGCGACACCCTTCTATTATCCACTGACTTCCAAAATGCCTACAATATCGCCATCTGTTCTTGAAGCTCAAAGTCCTTTCAAAAGTATCAGCACCATTTTCTAGGAGAAAAAAACAACCCTACTTTAAAAACATAATAGCAGCCAGAAAAAGGCAGACAAAGATGTCTTATTTGTCTCTTTAACACAGAAGTCCCTCTACAACCAATCATTTCCCAATGAAATGATAATTACCGCACGGCAAATAAAACTAAGCCATAAAGATACACTGGCTTTAAGAAAAAGTGGACAGAAAATTAATGAGTGCCTAAGGTGAAGTGTTTCTTCTTCAGAACAGTTTCTTTCAAGATGTTCAGTCTAGAAGTGAGCTCAAAACCTCCTCCTGCATCACTCTTGGATTTTTTCAACTTCCTTGATCCCATGGAATATACTTAAAGTTTACCTCATTTAAGTCTCGGATTTCATTTTCTGCCAAGGAAAGTACAGCAAGGTTCCTGGGTAAATAAGCAGGTGCCATTCTGAGAGAGGTGATGATATTTCCATGTAAAAGCAGGGTCTTGAAAGCAAAAACAGGATGAATCACAAAACATTACAAATAAATACATCTATTGTAACAGCCCTTAACTGGTGTCAACAGATAAGAGTGATCCACGTTGTTACCCCTCTCCTGCACACAAGTGAAAGATGGCTACAGCTACGAGGCCGTCTGTGGTCTTCTGCTCCAACCACCTCTTTTCAGGGCAGCAGCCTTTCCGAATACATGTTTGGTGAGGAAATGAGCAATGTGCTAAGATTAAAATTATTAGACATCGAGTAATTTCCAGCATACTTGTCCACTTCCTTATTTAAAAAATCAAAATAGAGGGTACAAAAATATAAAAGGCTCATTACAACAATCATGCACACAGCAAATTTTTCAAAAGATAATCCACAACCCATAATTGGCAACTATATTTTCTTGATAGCTAAAAAATTCAAGGAAGGTAGAAGCTGAGATAGGAAGATAACTCAAATTAAGTCAGCAACAATCAAGAGAAATATAAGACTCTGAACCCCCAAGATTCTGCTAAGATAGCCATGCCTCTACTGGGGAAAAAGGCTCAATCATCTTTAGTTCATTCGCATTCTCTTGGCATCTGGCAACATCAAATCATTTACAATTACGTTGCTAAAAATGATTTCTACTAAAGATGTCAGGCAAAATGAGCTAAGACACATCTTTCAAAGCCTAATGGGTCCTTCTGATGCTAATAATTTCCAATAAAGCAAATACATGGAAAAAGCCTCACATGTTTCATGAAGCTATGATTCTAATTAATACTTATTTGATTACATAATGCATTCCCCTCCATAAAAGTGCTACAAGCTAAATGTTAATTTTTTTAATTAAAGTAAAATTAATTTCCATAATATATTAAAACTAAAAACAATTCTCAGTGTCAGAAACATTCAAATTCAGGGATGATGGCTCTCAGCCTCACTAATATACTATCAACTACGTAACATGAGCTACTAGCATTGGCTGATTGGCATGAAGGGAATTCCATCATGTTCAGAAGACATGACCAGAGAGAGGGCCATGACCAGTTTCACATAAAATAAAACAGTAATAGAAACTAACAACAAAAAGTTATCTACTGAGTTTCTGGTAAGCCAGTAGCATTTTTACCAACCAGCACAATCTGTTCTTCATATAGGGCAGGCTGGTTTCAGGACCATCAGATTACTTTATCTTGATTATCTTGATATAAAAAACATTTTAATGGCAATCGTTAGAAAATACACTTACCTTGAGAGATACCAGTTTAGACAGATCACCTATCTGTGGTATGTTGTTATCCGATAAATCAAGGTGCTGCAGAGCTGTGCAGCTATTAATTTGCTCCATGGCCTATAGCAAGAAACATGACATTATATTCTGTACAAAAAAATCAAAGTATGAAACTCTTCCCTATTCTTTTTAGCTAAAAGAGTTTCCTGCATCCTCCGTTCACCACTCGAAGCAGAGCAGACGGCTTAGCAAAAGAGGAGACATACTAACAGAATGTGATCAACTGTAATATCACACCAGCTTCCACCTTCATTAACATTTAAGAAACAGGCAGCTATCAAGGAGTGCATATCACCCCAAATATTTATAGCTTGACGAAACCTTAGAGACGGCACATGACAGTATAGGGCTTAAAAGTTATGCAAAGCCAGGCTGCCTGGAATTCAACCCTGGCTGTACAACTTCCTGGCTATGTGACCTTGTGCAAGTTACTTAGCTTTTCCATAATAACTATACTTACCTCATAGGTTATCATGAGAATGAATAAGTTAATACAGTTAAGATATCAGTAATATCTAAAATAAAAATATATTTTAAAAAACCCACCAAACTCACTACCATAAGTCAATTCTAACTCATGGCCACCCTGTAAGGCAAGGTAGAGCCTCTTTCGTGGATTTCCAAGACTGTAACTTTTTACAGGCCTGGAAACCTCGGCTGCAGCAGCTGGAGCAGCTGGTGGTTTCGAACTGCTGGCCTCATGGTTAGCAGCGCAACATGTAACCACGATGCAAAACTTAATTGCTCAATAAAAATCAATTACTAATATTATTTAATAATAGTTCCTTCATGTAGCATATCAGAAATCCAGATATGGAGATATTAACCCACTCAATACAACTACTGAGTGCATGGAAGTAGGGCCAGAATCCAGAACTCTTGATTGACTTTTTAAAACAGTTGCTTTTCGTTACACTCTTAAGGTTAATTTATAAAAATATAGTCTCCCGCCTAACACTTTATTTTACCATTTGATTTATTTCTCTAAGTATAACATAGGTTGTTTGCATTTTAAAAAATCATATTATATTGCTATATTAAATATTTCAAAATTAGATTTCCCCTAAATTTGTTAATGAAGACTATCCCTGGAAAGAGGAAGTACTCCAGCTATTTCCTCTACTTATTGCTATTCTGACTGACTTCATCTTTTCACAGTGAATGCTTCTGTAATTGAAAAAGAAAAATCACCTTGAGATTATTTCCTGCCAAATTCAGCCATTCCAAATGTACTAGTTCCTTGAGTCCTTCCACGTAGCCAATGCTATTATGAGGCAAATTCAACACCCGTAGTTGGGTCAGTTTGGCCACACCCATCATCCTTACCAGCCGATTATTAGCCACTGACAACTGTGGAAAAGAAACATCTCATTATTCTTGGAGATAAAATATAAATCGTACTGTTACAGTTGGACCAATGTCTTTTTAAAGGTATAATCAAGATTGGCTGCCAGTCGGTCTATTCCAACTCACGGTGAGCTCACAGGACAGAGCTGTCCCTTTGGAGTTCTCTGGCTTTACGTCTTTACAGCAGCAAAAAATCTCACTTAGAGCAGCGAGCAGTCCAAACTACTGCTGATTGAACTAGTTAGATGTTCAAAGTGTAGCCTACACCACCACCAGGATTCCTTTTAAATGGCCAAACTCAACCAGACCTCAAATCTCTGCCATGAAACCACAGAGCCAACCAATGTCTATGCACAGAGACCCTACAGGACAGGGCAGAACTGCCCCGTGGGTGTCTGGGGCCGTCACCCTGCCCAGGAGTAGAAAGCCCTGTCGCTCTCCCAAGGAGGGCTTGTGGTTTCAGCGGCTGACCTTATAGTTAGCAGCCCCACGTGTAACCACTGTGCCACTAGAGTGCCTTCAAATTGATCAAGCTTCCCCAAATATACAAAGCTGTACTTTCCACACCGTATATTATCTAATTATTCTACAATGCAAATATTAAGTCCCAAATAATTGTTTCTTTTCCTTTAACAATGGAAAATACAGATAAAGCTGAGCAATCTGATCTCTTAAAGAGAAATGTTTCAAACATTTTCAAGGAAGGAGAATGGAAAGAGGAGATACATGGAGGAAGTGAGATAAACGATATGACACTGAGGATGACAATGAACTAGATGAAACAGTATGTGTATGAATTATTGGGTTTAAACTGATATCTGTAAACTTTAATCCAAAGAAATATAACAATATTTGAAGTGTTTGCAGCTGGCAACGTAAGCTCCACAATAGCAGAGAACTTGCCAGGCCTTGAGCATTGTTATCAAGTTGATCCTGACGTCTGGCCATTATAAGAGAGGTCCAATAAATGTCTGTGGAACACGTGAACTCCATAACCCCATGAGTGAGGTGAAAGGTTATTTTCCCAAAACAAAAAGCAAAACTCATTCGCGTCAAGTCGATTCCAACTCACAGAGACCACGGTTATCTTTACAACACAATAGTGAGCCAACATAACGTGTTTTCTAACAATGTTTCTTCCTTCCAGTCCACCTAAATACAGCACATTTTCATCTGCATAAAAAAGTACCGTGCAAAAATTTCAGGCATTTCCTATACTCCAGGCCTGTAGAGTTATTTTTTATTTGATTATTTCATTGCTTTATTTTTGTTAAGTAAAACTGGCCCAATGTAACTATTCCTCTTGATAATAATACATACCTGTATTAATCGGCTGCATTTCTCAAGATTTTCCAATTTAATGATCTGGTTCTTATCCAGAATCAAAGTACGAATATCAGCTTCACAAGGTAAGTTTGGGCTTAATTTCTGTAGTCCTTGCCCTGACCAATTGACCACTGATCCTTGAGAGAGAGAGAGGAAAAGGTTGAAAAGCACAAATAAAGCAATATAATAGCTGTGTATCGGATGATGTTAGTGTCACTGCAGGAACCTATACATTTCAAAGTCAAGCTCTGTTGTTGCTCTGTGCCAGTCAGTCACTTCCTACTCACGAGTACGAGTCACCAGATACAATGTCAGATTTTTACTTTAAACCGATCTTGAGTTCCAAATGACCACAGATGGATATTTCTCACTTTTCTTCAGAAATATAACAGTACAGCTAGAGGTGTGATTTTTCTGCTCAAGGTTTCTGGAACACATGAGAAGTCTTCACATTGATAGATGACACACATATATATGTTCTGACGACGGAGAGAACGAAACTTTTTATTAAGATCAACCTGCTCACAACCTAACTTCTAGCATATTATCAAGTACCCAAGCTATTTTGAAAATTAAGATATAGTTCAGTTCTGTGAGGGAGAAAGGAAGGACAAAGGCTGTTAATTAAGAATTCACTGCCACCGAGACAATTCTCATTCGTGGGAACCCTATAGGACAGAGTAGACCTGCACTTTAGACTTTCCAAGGCTGCAACTCTTTAAGGGCGTAGAGAGCCTTACCCTTCACCCGGGGGAAGGGGGTGGTGTTATGCATAACCCACTGAGACACCCCATCAGCCTTCTTTTTTGGTCCACAGATGCCTTAGTACAGGTAAAATCCAAACTGCTTTCTTTTCAGTTGGATGGCAATATCGATTATGGTCCAAACCAGAACAATTTTTATAGTGACAGTGATGCTAAAATCATAAGTTGTAATCTTAAAAACTTGTGAACAAAAAAAGCCTTGTGGACTGTTCAAATTGTATTTTATTGTATTTGCAAGTCTATTTTAAAACTATTCTCAGAAATAAAAGTATGTCATAAAGTATAAAAACACTTCTGCCTTTCAGCAAACATTTTAAGTCTAGTTATTTGCACATTAAAAATAATATTAGCTGAAAATATTAACTAAATAGTCTACAAAGACATTATTAGGCATTTTCTTATTCAGGTACTTTGATTGTTCATGTACTTTAATCTGTTTTCTTAGGCCTGGTTGTCTCTATAAACATGTCTATGGTGTTTTTTCTGGGGAGTGTATTTTTCTCATTATGGTTCCATCATCCACTACTCTCACAAAATTGTCTGTGAGCTTCTACAAAGTCACTGTCTGAAAATTTTGACAAGTCCCGGTTCAAAGAGTCATTCTAACTCACCGCAGCCCTAGGGGGGGGCAGAGCGGACCTGCTCCCACAGGATGCAAACAGCCTGGTTTTCGCCCCTCGGCAGAGCAGGCTGATGGGTCTAGACCCTGTCCTTACAGTTCAGAGCCCAATGCTTAAGTCACTAGAGATCCGTTTAACCCTTCTTCAAAACAGAGAAGATACACCTATTTTATGACGCTCACGTGTGTATTAGAAGGAAGCCATATGAACGGCAACACGTCCTGATCTTGATACACAGCCTAAAGCACTTACGTCCCGGCTGCACGACTTATATGGGGGATGCTATTTATTTATTTATTTTTAATTTAACATTTTATTAGGGGCTCATACAACTGTTATCCCAATCCATACACACATCAATTGTGTAAAGCGTATTTGTACATCATTTCTCAAAACATTTTCTCTCCATTTAAACCCCCGACATTAGGTCCTCATTTTTCCCCTCCCTCCCTGCTCCCCCCTCCCACATGAGCCCTTGATAGTTTATAAATTGGTATTTTGTCATATCTTGCCCTGTCCAACGTCTCCCTTCATCCACTTTTCGGTTGTCTGTCCCCCAGGGAGGAGGTCACACACAGTTCCATGTAATCGGTTCCCTCTTTCCTACCCACTCTCCCTTTACCCTCCCTGTTTTGCCACTCACACCACTGGTCCTATAGGGCTCATCTACCCTGGATTCCCTGTATTTTCAGTTCCTATCTGTACCAGTGTACATCCTCTGGTCCAGCCAGTCTTGCAAGATGGAATTCGAGTCATGGTAGTGGGAGCGGGGAGGAAACCTTTAGGAACTAGAGGAAAGTTGTATTTCTCATCATTGTTACATCGCACCCTGACTGGCTCATCTCCTCCCCGAGACCCCTCTGCAAGGGGATTTGGAGCTCATGTGTCTACTCTGAAAAATGGAGATAATCCCTTCCCTATAAAGTTGTTCTACAAAGAAAATAAAGTCATGTATCCTCTGGCTCGTAAAAAGCGCTCTATACATGTAACTGCTAATTTGCCTGGGAGGACGCAGGAGGTGGAGCTTCACGAGAAATCGTGTCGGTTGGGGACCAGCCTGAGAAACTGCCAATTTCAAACTCAGACCCGGATAGGGACCGAGAGAAACGATGGCGCTGGAATGTCCCGGAGAGGTTTCAACGTTTTTCCGCCTCTAATGGCGCTTAGCCGAGAGGAGAGGGAGTGCAGGCTCCTCTGGAATCTGACGACAGCCAAGTACTGTCCACAGCCTTTGCAATTCCAGGGGGGGTGGCAGACCTCTCAGAACAGTGGCCTCGCCTCCTTCTCCCCGAAGAGTTGACAGGTCTCGGACAAGAAGCCCTCCTCGGTCTCCGCCGTGCAGCTGGGTCCCGAGCCCGCGCCTGACCCCGAACCGCAGCCTCGGAGCCGTAACCAAAACAAAGAAGGTCGCCTCACGCCCGGTGCCTCCGAGGTCCCTCCCAGCCAGAGCACGCGCGCCCCTCGGGCCGCAATCAAATCCCACCCCGGGACCCCCGATTTGCAGAAAGAGGGGTTCAAGCCCAACCACCCTCCCCATCGGCCAAAAGCCACTTCCGAAGAGGCTTCAACGTCAGTCTAGGGAAGGCTATTTGAGGCAGGGTTTCCTGAATGTTCTCAGAACTGAAGGGAAACGGTGACCAAAGATCAAAAGGAGAGGTTAAAATTTTCACTCGGACCAGGGAAACAAAAGCAAAGGTAGAGATGCTGCCGCCGCACTAAAACGCACCAGCCCCTGGAGCGCGGGAGCCAGGGCGCCAAGCCGCGCGGAGACCGCTGGGAACTGTAGTTCCTCCCTGGGCCCTCACCGGAAGGCTGGGGCATCGGACAGAACCTGGTGACTACAACTCCCAGAGGGCAGCGCGCCTCGCGACGCCCACAACCCCAATCCGAAAGAACTGGTCCAGAGCGGTCTGTATCCCTGAGCCTGGGCTCTCCGTCTTCGGCAGGCAACCATTTAACTCGGTGCGGTGGAATAAAGCTTGGGACTCCGAGGTAGGGCCCGACTGCCACTTACCCTCCCCGGGAGGCAAAGCCGCGTCGACGCGCGCCGCCGCCGCCATACTTGCCGCTTGCCAATACCAAGCAACCGTCCTCCAGCCTCTGTGGTGGAGCTTTTACTCGGGAGTCAGCCGGAAACTACAATTCCCAGGATGCACAGCACACTGACATCCTAATTGGCTGTTTAAACCAAGTGAAATAAAACCAGGATTAGAAATTGACCTGTAATGAGCTCGGGAATACTGGTCAACTCCCTCATTTGGCACATATATACAAACTGCATAATCATTTTTTTTAACATTTTATTAGGGGCTCATACAACTGTTATCCCAATCCATACACACATCAATTGTGTAAAGCGTATTTGTACATCATTTCTCAAAACATTTTCTCTCCATTTAAACCCCCGACATTAGGTCCTCATTTTTCCCCTCCCTCCCCGCTCCCCCCTCCCACATGAGCCCTTGATAGTTTATAAATGGGTATTTTGTCATATCTTGCCCTGTCGGACTTCTCCCTTCATCCACTTTTCGGTTGTCTGTCCCCCAGGGAGGAGGTCACACATAGTTCCATGTAATCGGTTCCCTCTTTCCTACCCATTCTCCCTTTACCCTCCCTGTTTTGCCACTCACACCACTGGTCCTATAGGGCTCATCCATCCTGGATTCCCTGTATTTTCAGTTCCTATCTGTACCAGTGTACCTCCTCTGGTCTAGCCAGTCTTGCAAGATAGAATTCGAGTCTTGGTAGTGGGAGCGGGGAGGAAACCTTTAGGAACTAGAGGAAGGTTGTATTTCTCATCATTGTTACATCGCACCCTGCCTGGCTCATCTCCTCCCCGAGACCCCTCTGCAAGGGGATCTCCAGTGGCCTACTAATGGGCTTTGGATCTCCACTCCACACTCCCCCCATCATTCACTTGCATAATCATTTTTATGCAGTTTTTCAAGCACCTTTTTCTAGGCACTTCTGAAATTTGACACTTTTACCATGGAAATGATTACAAAGAAGCTACTTGATGCAAATTGAATGTAAGGGTTCATAGATATGAGTCATGGGAACTGTCCCCACTAACAGGAATGACAAACAGTCAAATGGGTACGGTAATAAAACATTAGTTACATAAAAATATTTAAGGCATATTGAGATAGAAGCTTTTCGGCACCATACTATTTTGGTGCAGTTATTTGTGAACATTTAATAGATTTTTTTAACCTGTAGGTACATTTAATGAGTAAGTGTGTACCCAGAATTTTCCCAGAGAATTTACAAAAGAAATGTAAGATATATATGTTCTCCAAACTCAAGAATTACACTACCTAAATGAATGGGTAGACTCACACTCCCCCCCCCCCCCCCCCCCCCCCCCGCCATTATTTAGACCGTTTTATTAGCGCCAAGCCATTCCCCCACAATCCACCATGTCTGGTAGAGGGTATGTGAAATCTCATCCTCCAGGCCCCCTCTCCAAACCTGGACAGGTGGACATCTGTTCCTTCCAGATAACAAGTCAATATTAAGCTGCAGCCACAAGTAGATTCTCTTACTAGGGACCTGTCAGGCTCTCTGGAAAATCTGTTTGTAAAGTTGGCCTTCACAGAACATTTCCAGGTGGGGTTGATCCCCTTCCAGCCAGTGGGTCCAGCCTCTGCTCTTCTTTTCGCCCTCTGGACACAGGTGAGCCTGTCATTGTCCCATGTCATCAAGCTCTTGTATTTTCTGTTATCCAACCCTTTGTTATCCTCATCAAATTCTTCTCCAACTTTGAAGGTAACAATGTCGTTCCTTAGGCCGCTGTTTGTGTGGATAGTAAATGAATCCCATTCTGTTCTATCGCTTTCTATGCACTTTTAATAAGTTGCATGCGAACTGGTTTGATTGAACTAGGAATTCAGTATGATTTCAAAGAACGGCAATTGTAATCAATTGAGATGTGGTGGAGGAAGTGAAATTGAGCTAAAGTTTAAACGTTGAGTGAACTCTAAACAAGCTTAGAAGTAAACAGTTAAAAAGGCATGTGCATAGGCTACAAGTGAAAATGAAACTGCTGCAGTTAATAGCTGACATAATACCCCATTGGGCTTCAGGCCACACCCTCCCCTGGGCCTGCTTGCAGGGTGCCGACTGGCAGGTGCAGGTGTCACCCTTTGCGAGCTGGACTTGTGACCAGCCCTCCTGGTCCCAAAAGACACTGGTGCTTGAACTTGTTACAACTTCACAAATTACAATTCATCCCAACTAATCAAAGAACAACATTTTAAAAGTCCACTGATACCAACATTTTTCTACCTTCTGAAGTATAAGTGGCAGAAGTGGAACGTTCTTGAGCTGAGCATTGTGCCTGAATCACTGCAGACAACAGCACTAAGTATGCTTCCGTGCTGAATCTTCCTCGCCTGAACACTGACTGACTTTAGGAGCTGTTCCTCTTTAACTGTAAGTTTAGTGACTTCAAATCGCTGAGTAAGAGGAGGTATACCCCCCCCAAAAAACAAACAAACAAACAAAAAACAGAAAAGAAGCTGGAAAAAATAGGGAACCAGGAAGAAAACTCCTCTCTAGGACTGAACATTAAAGGGAGACTGGGCAGGCTGAAATGCTTAGTAGGTGACCACCTGGATCTTCGTGTTGAGTGGAAGTGGGAGAAATGCAGCAATAAAGAGACGGTTGACTGTGGCCAGTGACACCTGTGGACTTGGTTTACAGGAGCTAGAGAAGATGAGAGCAGGTTGCTGGTCTGAAGTTCATGGCCTAGCACAAGGGGCCTGGACTTGTTGCAAATTCGTGATGGGGCCATGGGCTAAGGGCAAGGTGACCAATGGGCACCCTGGTGAGGCTAAGTGAGGCAGCCCACACTGAGTTGACCAGAACCCAACCAGATGACGAGATTTTTGAGCACATGAACTGGTGCATATTGTTGCTGACTTTAGGGATGGCCTGTCCTAATTTGACTTTGCTTATGGATGCAGACTTCACAAGGTTCCAACTGGAATAAACATATTTCATGTCAAAAAATATGATTGTCTCCTCAGAGCACTGGGTTGATGTGGGAGACACTTCTCTCCCTTGACTCACTTCCTGGGAAACAGCCCTGAGGAGAAGCCACGTGGGCCTACCATGATACAGCCTTGGAAGCTGGAGACGCAACATGGAGACCCCTGCCAGCGCTGATGCTGACAACACCACTGGATCCAAAGACGTTCTACCCACTGGCCTGTGATCGTCCTGCATCCATCATCATTGCATGTGTCTCGTGAGTCTGAAGAGGACTTTATAGATTGGTATTGGACATATGGGCTAATATCGGACTTATGGGCTTGAACTGGACTAGGTTGGGATTCTTTCTTAATGTATAATTACCCTTTATATAAAACTCTTTCTCATACCAAAAAAATACCCCAGGAAAATCCCCACTGGGTGAAACTTTCCTACTATGCATTATCCCCCACCCCACTCACTAGGTGGGCATCTAGCAACTAGCTCTGAGTTAGTGCACCCAGTGGCTTCACTTGGGAAGGTTCTCTCTGGTCACAGTGAAATTTTTCATGAAAATAGTTTCACTCAAACCCTTTTTGTGTGTGTGATGGTCAGAAAAATGCTGCAGAAACTGTTGTGATATTGAACGCAGCTTACAAGGACAGCACTATGGGAAAAACTCAAGTGTATGAGTGATTTTCTCATTTCAAAAGAGGTGAAAGATCAATTGATGATAAACCTCCTTCTGGATGTCCGTCAACTTCCAGAGCAGACAAAAATGTCGACTCATAGTGCATTTGATGTCCTTCCACCAGGTCAGACTATTAAGCTTTCTATTTGGAGGTTCTGTAAAGATAGCATAACTGTGTGTGACCTAAAAAGGCTGATTTGTGGCAGATGGTGGACTGCTACCACAGCAATGCACCTGTTCATGCAGCCATCTCAGTGTGCCAGCTTTTGGCAAAAAACAGCATGCCTCTCTCGCTCCATGCACCTTACTCACCTGGCCTTGCTCTGTGCAACTTCTTTTTGTTTCCTGAAGTGAAGAGAGAGAGAAGGACAGCAATTTGAGGATGTAGATAGAAGAGGTGAAGGGAAACAATGAGGGAGGTGCTGTTAGCAGGACAAACAGATGAGTTTGAAAAATGTTTCCAAGAATGGAATCACAGATTTGATAATGTAATAAGTGTAATGGAGAGTACGTTGAAGGTCATAAGGTTGTTTTTTTAAAAAAAACTTCTGGGTTTGTTTGTTTGTTTGTTTGTCTTTGGAGGGGGTTACCCCTTGTATAGCACTTGTAACTACTCCTCAAGTTGCATTTAAAGATTTCTTTGAAGTGTTGGAAAGCAAGGAGGTTACTTTGAGGACTCAGGTGTGCCTGACCCAAGCCATGGTATTTTCTTTTCTTTCTTTTAAGCCATGGTATTTTCAACAGCCTCATATGCATGTGAAAGTTGGAGTAAGAAAAATGGTCTTTGAACTGTGGTATTGTGGAAGAATATTTAATTTAAGGTGGACTGCTAAAAGGGCATGTCTTGGAAGAAGTACAGCCAGAATGCTTCTTAGAGATCAAGATGGTGAGACTGCATCTCCCATACTTTGGACATGTCAGGAGAGACGAGTCCCTGGCAAAGGGCATCATGCTTGGCAAGGTAGAGGGGCAGCAAAAGAGAAGAAAGCGCTCGGCAAGACGGACTGACACGGTGGCTGCAGCAGTGGGCTCTGCAGCGGGAACGATGCGAGGACGGCAGGACCGGGCAGTGTTTCATTCTGCTGTGCACAGGGTCTGTGGATCGGAACTGACCGGATGGCACCTAGCAACAGCAAAAAGGCGAAAAAGAAGGACCTCACTGACACCCAGCAGAGCTGGAAGCAGAGCTTACCCTCTGAACTCAGGACCCTGCTCTGGGAGACTCTCAGACTCAGGAAACAGTGTGTGGGTTGGTGGGGGCAGAGGGAGTGAATTGTAACATCAGAGACAGCAAGATGGCACGAGGCAGCTGCAGCAGAGAATGGGCGGCAGGCGAACTGGGAGACGGGTATTTGGCGATGGAGCTAGGATCACCGACTCCCAGAGTGAGAGGACTGAGCATCTTTGGACCAAAGCCTCCCGGCAGAATGAGGTGCCACCAGACACCTATCCGCAGAATGTAAAGTGTTTTCCCTAAACAGGACAGAGACCAGGCCAAGGGAGGGATAGCGAGAGACCTGCCTAAGAAAAGGTTTGAGAGAGATCCAAGAACTTACAGAGCATTCCAGTTAAACCTCGTAACTGTGACTGTGGTCTGTGAGTTCTGTGTGGTCATTCCAGTAAACTGTCAAGCCCAGCAGAGAAGGAGAGTGGCATGAGAGAGACGTTGGTGTTAGAGGAGGAATGTCTGACCTCTGACCTCTGCCTCAAGAGTCAGCTGCAGACTTGAACAGCCTTGCTGTCAGGCAGAGACCGCTGTAACCTTGACCATGCTCAATCATACTCGATGTTTGGCCAGATGACCTCCCTACAGACCCAACCTGAGTTGGTTCTCTGTGCACATATCTCTTACTTGTTCCATGATAGAAATTTCTTCCTTGGTTTTTGGAAGGTTGATGAGAATCCTTTTTTCCTACCCATTATTTGTATTTTGCTCTTTATATTATTATTATTTCATCCTTACCACCTTATTTCAAATTTGGTTATTGTTTCTGTTAATCCAGTTTGTGACCCACAGGAAGAGTGGGTGCATAAGGGACATAGAGGGTCATAGGGTGTGGGACATAAAAAACTTTTCCCCAGTTTTGTCTCCCCCAAAGATATGCCAAACATTAGAGGCTGTTTGCCAGCATATGGTGGGAGGTCAGATGTTCAGAGATATTCTCCCTGAAGGCATTCAGCCATCAGTCTGGTCCACTGTAGGTGGGGCTCACACCCTACTGATAATTGTTTCCATGGAGAGCCAGAGAACAGGTCAAACCTGCTCAGTGACATCCAAGGTTAGGCTGCCATCCTGAATCTAGGGTCTGCCCATCTTGTCACATGTTTACCTCCAATCCCTCCCCTTCCTATTGCATGGATACCCCTAGATCATCCCCCTCTCATCACTGTATTGCCTATAGTACAGCCCCTTCCTGTGACGTATGTCTTTACCTGTAATTAGGGGGCTTGCCCCCCCCCCCCAAAGATATATAAACCTTGGTTAGAAATAAAGCGCTCTCTCTCCTGCTATTCTCACCTTCCACATCCCCACGTGGGCCACCAAGCCACCGTGAGATGTGTCTGACTCCGTCAGTTTACTTTTTCTCCTGTCTGTCTTATTCTCTATGACTTTGCTGTAACCTTTACATATTATTGCTGGACAATTGTGCCTGCCGGGCCTGTGACGATTTGTTAGGGGCCGGCTACCCTGACAATGGGGGACGCAGGGATGGGGAGTGGGTGATAGGGAGGGAGATTTCAGGAGTGGGAAATGAAGACGGGAACAGGGAGGGAGTACTAGAACTGAAGGCAATTTAACCATGGGGGGGGTGTTCTAAAATGGATATGGTAACAATTGTACAGTTCTCCTTGATATAATTGAATGATTGAACTATTGAAGTGTCTGCTATGTAAATCATTTGCCAATGAAACTGTTTTGAAAAAGAAGAGGAATCAGCTTTGGGTTGGTGCTGATTCCCTCTTCCTTTCATGAAGTCAGAAGAGGCCAGATGCTTCTGCCTGGCCACCACACGCACGACATGCACATGCACATGCCTGGGCTTTAACCCCTTTAGTGGTGTTACTTTTCTGTTTAATTTTTTTTTTTTTACTTCTTCCCACTATTTTAGTCTGAAGACAAATGTCCTAGTTCCGAAGAGGAAATCGAATAGGATTTTTCTCGCTCTAACCAGGAGACTTTCTACCTAGTAAACACACCCTTAGTATATGTGAATAAAGCAAGCTTCAGTGTGGCTTCGTGCATGAACAGTGAGGATTGAGGAGCGTCTCTGAGCCAAAGAGACAAGGGTTTGAAGCTCTCTCCACATTGGGAGGGTAACAACGTGGGAGGGGGTCTTGGAAGTCTGGAGGGTACTTGTAGAGCACAGGTTTTTGAAGTTAACAGCAGTAACTAAACCAGAGGTTTGATCGGTTTGTCTGCCCTGGTGTTGTGAGGAAAGAGCGAGCCAAAGGACTCTTTCTGGAGTTGACCAGTTACAATTGAGACTCTTGACGAGAGTAGGCAGGTGTTCCTAGGCAAGTCCCCCCTGTCCAAGTGACGCAGCAAACTGTCAGCAGGGCAGCACAGACACACGTGCTGACATGCATGCTTCAGTAGTGCTTTTGTAGCCAATCTCTCAAGGTAAATTGCATTGTCTTCTATATGTGTTCAAGCCTACCAGCTCCAACCACTTTAGGAGATTCTACTAATATGAACCTCGTGGCAAAATAGCATTTCTCTGAACAAAGCCAGGCCACACAGGCTGTCCTTCCTTATCCCTGCTGATTGCCCGGCGCATCCTCCTCATCTCTAATCCATCCTGGCCTGCTCAAGGTAAAACAACTCCTTTTATCATGTTACTCCTCTCCTGGGAAACCTCCCTCCTTAAAGCCAGCTTTCAAAAGCACAATAATCTAACCTCTCAGCCTTACACCCACTATTCAGTTCTCACTAGTGTGCCAGCGTGCAGGACTGGCATGATGAAGCCTGTGTTTGAGAAAGGTGGAACGGATTGTATAGCAGGGCGAATTAGAAGGTTCTGATCACAGTGGCAGGAAGGAGACTGTTCTAATCCTGGATGGTACCTTTCAACTAAGTCATTTCTGTAGAGTATTAGGTTATAAATTAACTACTAAAGTTAGGAGACTAAGTAGACAGGGAACAAACATCAGGTGTTGGTAATACAATTTACCTTATCAAAGTGGAGGTGGTTTGCCAATGAGAGTGAGAACTTACATTTGAAAGTAGTAAAATAATAACTTAGAAATTTTAAGTTTTTAAAGCTAGGATGTCATTAATATAAAGGATTTTGACACACTAAAAGTTTTGAAACTTTACCAATTTTCCTTCCACTTAATGTATGCATGCATCTATGTATACAAAGGTTTAACCCTCTGCCATCGAGTCAGTTGTGAATCAGGGGGACCCTGGAGGACCGGGCATGAAGCCCCTGTGGCTTTATGAGGTTGTTCCTCTTTACAGGAGTAGAAAGCCTCATCTCTCTTCCTTGGAGCGGCTGGTGATTTTGAACTGCTGACCTGTCTGTTAGCAGCCTAACTTATAACCCACTTTGCCACCATCAAACTTTTTCTTCTCTGGTTAGTATGCCCTGGCAGCCTTTCACGGGCCTGCTTCCGTAGCTCTGACCTCCTGAATGGAACGGAAGGACTGACCACCACTATGACATGTCTATCCAAGGGCTACGTAACCCATTACCATCAAGTTGATTCTGACTCATAGCCGCTCTATAGGACAGAGTCAAAATATAGAGCTCCTGTAGGGTTTTCATTAACTGAAATCTTTATGGAAGCTGACTGCCTCATCTTTTCTACCAGAGCAGCTTCAGGCTCTCAACTCTGTGGCTATCTAAACACCTTTGGTTATTCAAAATCGCCCGAAGCATTCAATTTCCTAATAACATTATATCATTATGATTTATCTTGTGTTATGTGCTAGGCTAAGGAGCCCTGGTGGTGAAGTGGGTTGCACATTGGGCTGCTAACCTCAAGGTCACTGGTTCAAAACCACCAGCCATTCTGCAGGAGGAAAGTGAAGCTTTCTGTTCACATAAAGATTCAGTCTTGGAAACTCACTATGGCAGTTCTTCTCTGTCCTGTGTGGTCACTCTGAGTCAGGGTCACCTCAGTAGCCACAAGTGAGCTTGTTTGGTTTTTTAATCATTTTATTAGGGGCTCATACAACTGATCACAATCCATACATACATCAATTGTGTAAAGCACATTTGTACATTCATTGCCCTCATCATTCTCAAAACATTTGCTCTCCACTTAAGCCCTTGGCATC
>NW_022103902.1:1500304-1509541 GCF_000313985.2 Echinops telfairi | reverse complement strand
AGACAGACCTGCAGAGATAATAACATGCACACAAACAAGACAGAGCAAAACCAAGCAACAATATACAAGAAAGCAACAAACCAATGACAAAAAAACAAAACACAACAAGAAAGAAAAGCTTGTAGTTAGTTCAAGGATTGTTTGTTGACCTTTAAGGGTGCTTTCCAGTCCAGTCCAGTCTGTTGGGGCACCATGCCCTGGCCCCAAAGTCCACCTTCAGCATTCCCTGGGGACCTCGCCGTTCCATTCCCTTGCTTTTCTGTTGCACCCCCTTAGTGCCTTGCCTCGGTGTGGCGGGATCAGATCAGGTGCAATTCCCACAGTGTCTCCAGTGTTGTCGCCTGTAGGGCTATGGGTCAGTAAGGGGCGTCAGGTCTCAGTGGGGTTGGCCCATGTGGTCCTGTCTGTGGACTGGCTGCTCTAATTGGGAACAGCGTCCTCAAGGCCTGGTGGGGCAAGTGAGTTTTATAGTATGTCATATATTAGTTTTTAATTTCATCAACTAAAAATTCATGGAAACTTGTTATCTTTTATTATATAAGTACCTACATAATATTATTGATTTCGCCTCTTTTCCTGCAAAGCCCTCCAATATTTACTTTCTTTGCGTGGAACATTTGCTTATCTCTGCTCTGTTGTTAGTTGCCGTCGTCTGTTTGGACTTTTGGCAATCTTAAAAACAGACTGAGACGTTGCCTTGTCCTACACCATCTTCATGATCATTGGTATGTTTGAATCCATGGTTGCGGTTTTCATACTAGTCCATCTCATTGATGAGTTATATTAATCTATCTCATTGATGGGTGGATTTCTTTGCAGTGGTCCTCTACCAAACATGACGCCCTTGTCTACCCACTGGTCTTTCCCAGTGGCATGTCCAAAGGGAGTCTGAGTGTTATTATCCTTGCTTGTAAGACACATTCTGGCTGTATTTCTTCTAAGGCTGATTTGCTCATTATTTTGGCAGTCCATTGTAGATTCGGTGTTTTTGCCAACACCACAGTTTCAGTCCATCAATTCTCTGACTTCCTTTTACATTATTCACCTGTTGATGTACATGAGGCAATTGAAAAGACCACAGCTTTAGTTCTCAAAGTGACAGCTTTGTTTTTAAAAACCTTAAAGAGGTCATTCATAGAAGATTTATCCAAATCAGTATATTATTTGACTTATTGGCTGCTGCTTCCACTAACGTTTATTGTTGATCCAGTAGAATGAAATCCTTCAGTTTCTGCCTGAAGTAAAATCTGAGCAGGGACTAGCCGGTAGAAGGGAACGCTTTCCAGACAAAAAGGATAGCGCGGACACATGAGCAAGGACCTACTGTGTATGCGAAAAATCAACAAGCCTGCCCAATCTTAGAATTCTTTTATTTATTTTAATAAGTGATTCTATTGGGGCTCTTATAGCTCTTATCACAATCCATACATCCATTGTGTCAAATACATTTATATACATGTGGCCATCATCCTTTTCAAAACATTTTCTTTCTACTTGAGCCCTTGGTATTAGCTCAGCATTTTTCCCTCCCTCCCCCACCCTCCCACCGTTGTGAGCCCTTGATATTATAAATTATTGTTTCCATATCTTACACCAACCGCTCTCTCCCTTCACCCATGTTTCTGTTGTTCATTACCCTGGGTGTGGGGCCGATTATACATTGATCATTGTGATCGGTTCCCCCCCATTCTCCCCCGACCTTCCCCCTACCCTCAACATTATTGTTCCTTACGGGTTTATCTGTCCTGGATTCCATGTGTCGAGAACTCTTATCTGTACCAGTGTACATGCCCTGGTCTAGCCAAATTTGTAAGGTAGGATGTTGTGTGTTTCATCAGTGCTGTCCTGCAAAGTCTTGTGGATCCAGTGGCAGTAGAAACATCAGTGCTGGCAGGGGTCTCCACGTGGCTCCTCCAATTCCCAGGACACAGGGTCTATCAGCGTAGTGCCATGTGTCTGGTCAGTAGAACATCTCTCAGGGAGTGAGCAGTCAGAGTCTCTCCAGCTTTCAAGGAGGAAATCCAGGAATTCCCAGAATCCTCAGGGGAGGGCCATGCCCACACAGAGGCCTCATTGGCTATGACCCGATTGACAGACTAGACTCCACCCCTTCACTCTTAATCCTCTCAAGTCCCAAACTGACACCAGATTATGTAACTACCACATGTACATAGACCTGTATCCCTATCCTTATATATAAATATATTTACATATGTATATGACTGTATTTATACTTCTATAATGTCTTTTGCCTCCTAGTTCTTTATTTGCTTTTACTTTCCTCGTCCTACTATCATGTTTGACCTTCATTGGGCTGTCAGTCATTCCTCTCAGCTACATTGCACTTGATCAGACCCCACCAGGCATCCTATGCCCTCCTCCCCATCCCTTTTAGATCACTTGTTGTTCCCTTGTCCCTGGGTTTGTTGGCTCCCCTTTTTCTTTCCCCCACCTCTTATTCTCCCATGTCCCCCCAGAACCACCAGTCCCATTGGTTACTCCTCGGGGTTGTTTATACTGCCTATCTTCTATAGATAGGCATGGAAAAAAAATAGATCCAGGTCTGTCTCGTGACCCTTATGAATGTTTTCTGATCAAGTCTGATGAGGTGCCAAGCCCTGCCCCCAAAGTCTGTTTTTGGGACTCCTTGGGGACTTCATTGCTTTGCCCCCCCTTGCTGCTCTGTTGCACTTCCCTTCTTGTGTCACCCCACTTGGGGGGTGGGGAGTGTCAGACCAGGCACAATTCCTGCACTGTCTCCATTGTTGTCCCCCATAGTACTGTGGGTCAGTGAGGGGACTCCATGTCTCATGATGCAGCTGGCCCTACCGTCCTCTGGGCATTGGATGCTCTGAGCAGGAACATCGTCCTCAGGGCTTGGTGGGCCAGGATGAGGTTCTCTCTCTCTCTCTCTCCCCAGGCGTATCTGCAGTGCTGTCCTCTGTAGTGCATTCTTCTGGGGAGGGTCCACGTAGCCCCATAGATTGGGGCCGGGCCCCACAGTCTTCTCTGTTAGTTCTCTGCTTCATGCCTGTATGTTGCCCTCAAGTCTTGGCACATCAGGTTGAGGTCCGACCCCTCTCCCTTCTCTGTGGAGACATACACAATACCCTCCCCATGGGTGAGTTAGTATCCTGTTCCACCCCCACCCCCCACCCATGTCCTCTTTTTTTTTTTCTCTTTTCCCCTCCCTTGTAGTTGGCTGCCATATGTGTCCCTGGGTTGTGTCTGACTCCTGGGCCTTGCCCCTGGAATTTATGCCTTTAGTAGCTTTCCCGCTATGTCCCTTTTGCTTTTTTAAACTTACCTCAGTGGATTCATGTTGCATCTCTCTTTTTGTGCTAGGCTTACTTCGCTTAGCATAATTTCCCCCATCTCTTCCCATGCGACGATGTGCCTCATGCGTTCATCACTGCTTTTTAGGGATGAGTAGAACTCCATTGTATGTATGCACCACCGTTTCTTAATCCATTCATCCATTGATGTAAATTTAGGTTGTTTCCAACTCTTGCCACCAGTCTTAGAATTCTGTTTTAATCCCCTGGTTTTTGAGCCAATCTGTAATAACAGTTTCTTCCAGAAGATGGCTCCCTTTAGTTTACTATGAAAAATTTTCAAACACTGGTTTTGTAAACACAGATTCTGATAGAGTCCTGTTGGCATAGTGGCAGCACATTGGGCTGCTGACTGCAAGGTCAGTCTGAAACCACCAGCAGCTCTGTGGGAGAAGAGGGAGGCTTTCTGTTCCTGGTAAGAGGTCGTGTTGGAAACCCGCTGGAGCAGCTCCTGTAGGGTCACTGCGAGTTGGAACCCACGTGATGCAGTGTGCTGTTGGCTTAGAGTCTGTTGTTGACGTTCTGTTATACCAGGATAAGGCTACAAGTGAGGGATCCCTAGTGGCATGGTGGATTATGCATTGGGCTGCTCACTGCAAAGTCAGTAGTTCAAAACCACCAGCCATTCTGCAGGAAATAGAGGATGCTTTCTCTCTCAGCGTAATGGTGTGGGGATGTATCCCATGTTGATAGGTAAATTCAGAGTTCATTCCACTTTTTTGGCTTAGTAGTATCCCACCAATAAATAACTATTGGTTCTTTATTACCTATTGGTGGCCACCTAGACTATAAATAACCATGTAGAGAGGTTTTCTTTCCTTCACAAAATGTGTTTTAATTACAAAATAATATAGGTGGTGCTTGCTCTTTCTAGTTTTTGAGGATGAAATGAAGAGACTTAAGTCTATATTTCTCTCTCAAGATGCATTGTAAATGTTCAACAGTTTTTTTATGGAAAAGTAATTTTTTAAAGTACATAATAAACATGAAGGGTTAATTACAGGAGGTTCAATTAGCAGTTTAAACTGTTGAATACAAAGTTCATAATGTGAAATGTAAATCCCCATTTAATTAAAAAAAATTAAAAACCACACACACACACACACACACACAAAGTACCTAAGCATATAGTCCATTTTGATGCTCCCTGATGTCCGACACTCAGTTTCCACCATGTAGATTCCTGGCCAGTTTTCTTTAACCCATATCTTTACCCACTACCCTCTGACTTCAGTTACTTTAGGGCAACTCCCAGCCATTTGGTGGTTTTATCTGTCAATAGCACTATCTCTAAAAGATAAGAACTGACCCTTTTTGGTTTTTTCTTTTTAGGAAACAACCACAGTACCTTTATAACACCTAACAAATAACAATCATTCTTTAATGAAAATTCAGTTATATTTAAGTCAATCCTATTGTCTTTTCAGTTTTTTAATTCAAACCAGAAATCAGATTAAATCCATACAATTGGTTGGTATGGCTCTTCTAATCTCTTCTAATCTCTCAAGAACAGACTTCAAGGTATGCTACCGTACAGTTACATAGGCCTACAGGACAAGGTAGAAGTGCTCCTATGGGTCTCCGAAACGGTAATTCTGTATGGGAATAGAGAGCGGTCTGTCACTGCTATCTGGAGGGTCTTAATGTTATCTCTGAGTTTGTGGTGTGTGAGAGAAGTACAATCAGACCGTGGAGCAGGCGTCAGGGACCTGAACCACCGTTCACGGGCAGCCCCCCCCCCCCACCTCACAAAACAGTTTTCTGCAGGCTGTCAGTTCCCTCGTCCCTATTTCCCTCCCATCTCTCATATCCTCCCTTCTGTGCACCTCCAAGGTACAGTACAGAGCTCTGGTCCCAGGGGTTGCCAGTCCACTGTGGTTGGGAGAGGAGGCCTCTGGAGGGGAGAGAGCTGAGCCAATTTCCCCTCCTTGGGTTGGAGGACTAGCTAGAGACCCTGATAGCCGGTGAACAGCGAGTAAGCTATCTTCATACTGGGGGGCAGCACGGCTGAGTAACAGCATCGTCCCTGAAAGCTGGAGGGAGACTGCAGAGGAAAGAAAGCAGCTTTCTGTTTTAATTCCGTTAGCTGCATTTTCCCTGCTCGTTGAGCATGTGAGTGTCCACTTATTTTCCACTAAAAGCCCATCAAGCCAATTGTCTTTTGAGCTGATTCTGATTCGTAGTCACCCTCTGTAAAACCCACTGCCATCAAACTTGTAGTGCACTGCTGGAGAAGGATGTAGCTGTCTGCTCCTGGGATCTCCTCGATGGCAGTGGGCTTGGTTTTGAGGACAAATGAGGAGCCCCCGTGGTACTGATGAGGAGCCCTGGCGGCTTAGTGGTTAGGCTGCTAACCACAAGGTTAGCAGTCTGAAACCATGAGCCACTCGATGGGGAACAGATGAGGCAGGCCGCTCCTGTAAAGTCTCTCAGAAACCACACAGAATCTCCGTGAGTCACAACAGACTCGGTGGCAGTGTGTTTGGCTTTTGGTTTGAGTGGCACTGTGGATAACAGCTCAGCTGCTCACCGAAAGGGTGGTGGTTCCAGTCCCCCAGGTGGCTGGTGAGAGATGTGGCAGTCTGTTTCTGGAAGGATTTATTGGGAGACAAGGGCCTAATAATTGTGGTGTGTGTGTGTGTGTGTGTGTGTGTGTGTGTGTGTATATACTTCAACATAACGGAAAGGTAATTAATTTTTTTTAAATGGGCAAAGGACTTGAACAAACAGTTCACCTTACAAGCTCTGTGGTGCAGTTGAACCTACCTGAATCCCTACAGAAGAAAAATGAGCTGTCTGCTGTAAAGATTGACAGTTCCAGAAACCCCAGGGGTGGTTCTATTCTTGTTGATTTTTAACTGCCAGCTTTGTGGTTCTTGGTAATTAGAACAACGCTCATCCCACAGCACCACTGCAGCAATTCTCATCTGTTCAAAACAAAACAAAACAGCCTCAAGCCAAACTCTCTGCTCCCAAGTCAGTTCCAACTCAGAGCAACCCTCTGAAGGGCTGTGCCGGCTCGTTTCTCAGAGTGAACCTCTTCACAGGGGTAGAGCCCTGTCGTTCTGCTGTGGAGCAGCTGGTGCCTTTGAACACGGACTCTATGATGAACAGCCCAATACATGGCCCAGGACACGAGCAGGGCTCCATTCATTTGCACAAGGTCTTGCAAATTACGTAGCTGGTACTGTCCATGGGTTTCTCTCTCTCTCTCTCTCTCTCTCTCTCCATCCATCGCTTTCCTTTTCATTTACAGATTGCTGAAGAAATTAAGCCACTCCGTCCAGCTTATCATAGCCTGAAAAAAACAAACTCACTGCCGTGGGATCAATTTCAGTGCATCGCAACCCTATAGGACAGGGTGGAACTGCCCTCATGAATCTTGAGGCTGTAATTGCAGGAGAAGAAAGCCATGGCTTTCTCTTACAGAGTGGCTAGGCTTCTAACCACTGACCCTGCGGATTACAGCCCAACTCGTAACCACCACGCCACCAGGGCTCCTCCTAGCACAGCCTACATCCTACCCTTTGCCTTCCTGTGGAGCCGTTTTCCTCGTTCCTTTGTCTGCTATATTTCTTGTAGATCATAATTCACTATGAAGGCTTGATTTTTATTTAGATTTTTAAAAGAATGCTTTATAGTACCAAGAACAAACAAACAAACAAAAATTCAAAGTGGACCAAGGATCTAAGAGATAAAACTAAAACCTTAAATTATTAGAAGAAAACGTAGGGGCCAAATTGAAGGCCCTGGTGTTTCATGATAGATTATCAAATATGACAGCAGGAACTTGAACAGCAAAACGTAAAATATATAAAGGAACCTCATAAAAGCCAAATACATTTGTACATCAAAGGATTTTATCAACAAAGTGAAAAGATAACCTACAGATTGAGAGAAAAATTTTGTAACTCCCAAATATTGGCACCTCACCTTCAAACAGTTGAACCCAGTCAACAACCACTCCAAGGGGAACAGAAGAGAGAGCAGCTTTCTTCATTAGGAGACAAGCCACGAGCACCCTCCCTCCCAGCAACGTGGTTGTGAGGGACCTGTCCTAGTTACTCTAGTTTCCCACGGGTGTTTAGGCAGAGTGCTAAAACCACTACTGTATGTACTCAAGTATAAGCCGAGCTTTTCAGCACTGCTTTTTTTTAAAATCAATTTATTGGGGCTCGTACAATTCATCACAATACATAGATCAATTGTGTAAAGCACATCTATACATTTGTTGCCCTCATTATTCCCAAAATTCGCTTTCCTCTTTCAGTTCATTTTCCTTTTTTCCCCTCCCCCTCCCTTCCTCCTCCCCTCTCCCCCATGCACCCTTGATAATTTATAAATTATTATTGTATCTTATATTACACTGTCCGGCGTCTCCCTTCACCCACCCCTCTGCTGCCCGTCCCCCAGAGAGGAGGTTCTTTGTAGCTCCCTGTGATCCATTCCCCCTTTCTACACCCCTTTTCCCTTCTGGTATCACCACTGTCACCCCTGGTCCTGAGAGGTTCTTCTGTCCTAGATTCCCTACGTTTCCAATTCCCATCTGTACCACTGTGCATCATCTGGTCTAACCAGGTCTGCAAGGCAAAATTGGGGTCCTGGTAGTTGGGGGGAGTTCAGCACTGTTTTAATGCAGTTTTTGTGGTAAAATTAGGTGCCTCGGCTGATATTCAGGTCGGCTTATACTCGAGTATATACAGTAATACAAATTATATGCAAATGGCATGTAATTTTTTGTAATGCATTGTTTTATTCTTCATTTATTTATTACTTTTACTGGGGGCTCTTACATCTCTTATCACAATCCATACCTTCATCCAGTGTGTCAAGCACATTTGCACATATGCCGCCATCATCGTTTTCAAACCATTCTCTTCCTACTTGAGCCCCTGATATCCACTCCCCAGGGCTGTAATTCTTAAAATACATGACAATTCCTACAATACAAGCCACGAAGCATAAAACATAGGAAGCACATATGAAGAATTCTACAATCTTCTGCTCTGACATTCAATCTCCAACAGATTATCCCTTGTCAGTCATATAAACTCACTGCCATCACGTCGATTCCAACTCATGGTAGCCCTGAAACCGCCCTGTGTGTTTCAGAGACGGTGACTCTATGAGATCGCAAAGCCTCCTTTCTCCTGCACATCAGTGGATGGTTTTGAACTTCTGACCTTGTGGTTAGGAGTCCGATGTGTAACCCACTGTGCCAGAGCTCCCCTCCTTCGTATGTAATGACTGAGAAAGCTAGAAAGGACAACTGGACTCCCAGCAGGGCTCAAATGACAATTGACATTTCAAACTCATGCAGAACCCTTGGAATACAGTTAAAAACGTGATTATACTTAGACAGGGCTGTCTCAAATCAAAAGGCTCACAACTCACATTTTCAGGAAGCATATATGTATAAGGGCCTAATATTCAAAATGTGTATAGAACTTCTACAGCATAACACAAGACAAAGAACCCAATTTTTTATTGGGCAAAGGGCTTGGAGAGTTTACCAGAGAATCCAACAAGCATATGGAAAGATGTTCAGTATCAGTAGCCATTAGAGAGATGTGAGTCAAAACCCTAAGGAGTCATCCCAACTGTCAGAGACCAGCTACCAGGATGACAGAGACACTGGGGTTCTGGCTCAGAAGTCAGGGCAAGGTCCAAGGCTTTGTGTGACCCTTCACAGTAATCATTGTCTATATGACAAGCAACAAATCAGCTAATAATAATAATCAGAGTGTACTGGTTTACATTCAATGTACCATGAAGTCTTAGGAACAAGGTACAACGGTAATGTTTTGCCTCCAAGTTCCTCAAGCAGTTTGAATATAAGTTTTACAATAAAGTTGTGTGTGGCTGATCTCCGACCAGACCTCCTAACCCCACCCTGTCTCTG
>NW_022103902.1:1498314-1499573 GCF_000313985.2 Echinops telfairi | reverse complement strand
AAGATTTAAAGATTATCTCACGGCAATAGTTTCAATAGTTTGCCATGTCAGTTTTTTACAGGTGACAGTAATTACATCAATCAACTGTACAACTTTTTACCCGAAATCAAATTGACTCTCTCCGTAAATAGAAACGCACTGCTCTATAAACATTTCACAATAACCAGAATACCTGTCAACAGATGGGTCGGTAAGCAAGAGGCTGAGTGAAGTCACCCCTTTCAAAGCACTCCCTTCAGTCGAGTGCAGAGAATGGGACTCACCAGCCCGCAAGGAGCTGTGGTGGGGACTCCTTCCACGTCTGAGAGGAGAGCACTGTCATTACAAGGAAACAGGTCGCTGCCTGATGACCTCATTTGGAGGTGCGATGGAAATAAATAGCGCGCTGGAGGCGGCACATACTCACTTGCTGCTTTGTATTCTTGATGACAAGACACATGGAGCTACACTAGAGCCCTGGAACTGGAGGAGCCACGTGGATACCCACGCAGGCACTGAGATGCTTATACTGCCACTGACTCCACAAGACTTTCCACTGACTGGCCTGTGATCTTCCTGCATTCGGCGTCATTGCATGAGTTTTAAGAGTTATCAATTGGTATGGGCCATATGGGCTGATATCGGACTTGTGGACTTGATCTGGACTGGGCTGGGCTGTTTTCTCAATAGTCAATTGCTCTTGTATATAAAGCTCTTTCTTATACATATGAGTGTCTCTGGCTTTGTTTCTCTAGTCAACCCAGATGAACACACTTTCTCTCCATCTCAAAAGTCTCCATAAATCAGTATGAAAAACACAATGTAACCAAAGACAGAAGGTAAAGCATAAGAAACAAGTCAGTAATATAATGGCCAATAAACATAAACATTTATTTAACTCAGTAATCAAATACATGCAAAATAAAATTAGAATCAGACCACTTTTAAGCTATAAAATTGGTGACAACTTTTAATATTGATAAAATACACTTATAATGAGGGTATGGAAAAATATATTAGTGGTCATGTATATATTGACAGAACCATTTGGGAGAACAAGTGTAAACACCTCTGAAATGTGTGAGTAGGAATCTTCTTTGGTGACAATGGCCTTAGAGACTACTTACATAAGTTGGCAGCCACGAATGAGCTAAGATGCTTAGAACAACATGGCCCGAGCAAACACTGGAAGAAAACGAACTAGCTGTTACGACAGGTTTTGGCCCCAGCAAACTAGATTAATGTCTAGAAAGTTTATTATGAATACTCTTGGGATCAAA
>NW_022103902.1:1490873-1496498 GCF_000313985.2 Echinops telfairi | reverse complement strand
GTTCCATAAATGTTATCACAGAAAGATGTCAAAAACATATCAGTAAACAAACTAAAATTATAATTTTAAAAGTTATAGAATATGTGCTATAATCCTTTTTTAAAACACACACACACAAATTTATTTGTATATACATACATAGAAAAGAGTCTAGAAAATATACTTAACAATGTTAATATTGGACATATGTACATATAAATATTTTTTGAGGGAGAAGTAATTGAAATAGTATTATCAAGCATTATTGTACTTTATACCTTACATCTCTATATCATTTGGTTTTTTAATAGTGAATATGTATCATTTGTATACATAGAAAATAAATCCAACATAGCCTTAGTCAAAGATGTTTCTTGGAGGCCTAAAGTATAATTGAGCCAAGCTGTGGTATTTTCAGTTGCCTCATATGAATAGGGAAGATCAAAGAAAATTTCATGCATTTGAACTTTGCTGTTGACAAAAGAGCAAACAGATGTGTCTTGGAAGATGTTCAGCCCGCATGCTCCTTAGACGCAAGGATGGGAAGACTTCAGCTCATACCTTGGGCATGTTATCAGGAGACACCAGTCCCCGGAGAAGGACAGGTCTCTGGGGTCTGCGACAATAAGAACAGTTATGAGCGTGGTGCAGGATGGGGGCGTTTGTTCTGTTGTACATGGGTTGCCATGAGTCAGAACCAACTCACAACAACAAAGAATGACAACAACATTTGGAGTCTGACAAAATAGACTCTGATATACACTCACTAGAATGAAGTATTCATTTTCAGACTATAAACAACCACCCCCCATTTTGAGATATGTTTTTTAATGAATTTTTTTGTGAATTAGGTGGTGGGATTTACATTTCAGACCATCAAATTTGCATTCAACAGTTCAAATCACTCATCAACACCCCTCCTAGGTTCTGTCCCACCCCACCCTCACCCTTGATTTCTCTGTCTTAGGGACCTCCACGCTCTCTTTCACCCAAGCTAATGCCTGACAGAGCTAATCTCTGAGACAGATGTTTTTTCTTGTAGAAGCATGAAGTAATTAGGGATGTCAAGCTACTTGTCAACCCTATCAACTAACACTACTGAAACAGACGGAAATACATTATATGTACTTAAATTTCATGCAGAAAGGCCCATGTAACTGTATATATTCAAAAGCTTCCTCCTAAGTAATGAATGCAAGGATAGTTGACAAATCTTGGAGTAGATTTTCAACATGAAATACATATTTTAATATTGACAGGGAACTTTAGAAAATCCTAGGTGCTTCACATAAAGAAAAACTTCTGCACAAATGACATGCTAGACTGTTTCTACTATTTGCTGTTTATTCTGAGCTGACTTTAAAAGTCAACTAGCCAGCATACCTCAGAAAGCCTGCAGGGTCCCCACTTCCTTCTTCTTCCCACAGCATGCTCCTAGAAAAAACATTCATCAGAGTGGCCCCAAAATATCCATGGACTAACAAGACTTTGACTCATATTTTCTAATTTTAAGAAAATGATTGAACATAAAAAAATGTTTAATCCGCAATGATTTAAACAAACAGATGAAAGAGTTGTTAGCATTTTCAAGCCATGTATACTTGAGAACAGGAGATCTGGTGGTGTAGTGGTTATGCATTGGGCTGCCATCCACATCAAAACCACCAGCCACTCTGCAAGAAAAAAAAAAAAGGGCCGTTCTACCTTGTCCTATGGGGTCACTATGATTCAGCATGGACTTGATAGCAGTGAGTTTGGTTTTTGGTTTGATATACCTGAGACATCTACCTATAGTCCCATATAGACAGTGCCTATATACAGTATATAAGAATCCCTAAGGAGTCCTGATGGCCCTGCTAACTTACAAGTTCAAATGCACCAGCTGCTCCAGTGGAGAAAGATATAACAGCCTGCCTCCTAAAAACTAGAGGTTTTGAAACTGTAAGGGGCAGTTTTACCCTGCCCTGTGGGGTCACTGATGACCCTGGTGGCTACTGGACTTCCAGCTGAGCTACAAACTCAAGATCAGCTGCAGTTTGAACCCACCAACTGCAGCTTGGAGAACGTTGAGGCTTTGTGCTCCTGTAAAGATCCACAGTCTTGGAAACCCACTGGGGCAGTTCTACTCGGTCCTGCAGTGTCATCATGAGTCTGTGTTCTGCGTTAGCATGGGACTGGTTAACTGCAAGGTTGGAGGTTCAACCACATCAGCTTCTCCGCGGAAGAAAGATGGTCTGTTCCCATAAAGAGTACTATGAGATACTGTGAGTTGGAATCAGTTCAATGGCGGTGAGTTTGTTTTTGCTTTTTAATAGGGGCCCTTTGAGTCTGAATGGATGGCACGCACCCTGTAAGCGCGGTACTACAAAGGGCTGGCAGTGGAACCCAGCTAGGGGTGCCTCAGAAGACAGACGTTGGAAACTATGGAGTAGGCCTATTCTGTACACGGGGAAGCCATCTGATGGCTCCCATCAGCAACATACACAGGGTATTCCCAACAGCTGGTCAGAGCTAAGTCAAGTTCCTCCTCTTTGCCCACTTTTCAATTCAGTGCAGATCTCCTACAATTCCTTTTTGAAATGAGTTTCACATAAATATACAGCTTTCATAATATTAGCTCTTTCATTGGACTTTCTAAGAATGAGCTGCTCTGATAGTGTATGCCAATCATGTTTCCTATTCTCACCTGGTGGTGCTGTAGGTCAGGCTTTGGACTGCAAATAGCAATGTCCCACGGTTGAAACCCACCAGTGGGAGATTGTCTGGTCCCATAAAGATTTACAATCGTGGGAACGCTACAGGATCCATGAGTCAAAACAGGAGCTCTGGTGGCATAGTGGGTTATGAGGTGGGCTACTAACACAAGGGCACCAGTTCAAAACAACCATCCACTCCTCCGGAGAAAGATGAGGCTTTCTACTACCTTAGAGAGTTAGTCTGGGAAACCCACAGGGGCAACTCTACTCTGTAGTATAGGTTGCCTATGGGCCAGAATCAAGTCGATTGATGCCAGTGGGTTTAGTCTGACCCTCCCGGCAGCCTGACAAGGTCCAGCGCCCTTTTCAAGCTCCCCTGGTGCTGGCTTTTCCCGTTCTGCTCGTCCACCAGTTACTCTGGAATGACGATCGGGCATTCAGCACAGTGAGATGCTTTGGCACTTCCTTAATAACGGGGATTCTGTTCACTGACCCACTTTACGCGTAAAGCCTTTAACAAAATGCCTGGCGCAGAGGAGGCGCCCAGTCACTTTTATGATAATTAATGCAAAACTTCTTGATGCATAATTCGATGCCCACGTCCAGGAGACACGTTTAGGTGTCATGCTTTTGCAAATAGTAAAAGTATTACAATGTTATTTGGCTCCTGGAGGAAAAGAGCTAACACGGCGGGCAAAAGATCGTTTAGATTTTATATACGGGCTGTTGATCATAGGTTGGTCAATAAACTGAGCGAGAGAGGAAAAAGGACTCGTTCTTTGCAGTACGCATTCCGACAGCAGGACAATGGGCGCTAGAAGTGATGGACGGCAGCAGAGACGAAATTACGCAAAAACCCGCGGACAACTTGGCCGCCGGCCGCCGAGGCCGGGCCGGCTCCTGTCGCACCGTCGCCGGTCGTGCGCGTCATCACCGAGCGCGGGGTCAACTGACGAACTTGAGGGCGGAGCGTTCGCTCGTGTCCATATAAGGACCCTTCCCATGATCCTCTCCTCCTCTTCGCCGTCTTCCCCGGCCCTGTGCTGCCGCAGCCATGAAGTAAGTAGGAAGCGTTGCCCCCATCCGCGCCCATCCTCGGCCCAGAGCGCTGCCCGGGGGGCCGCGGCCCGCCGGGACCCCCTCCCCAAGGGCCTGCACCTTTCGTTACAGGGTCGAGCTGTGCAGCTTCAGCGGGTACAAGATTTACCCCGGGCACGGGCGGCGCTACGCCAGGACCGATGGCAAGGTACGCCCGGCAGCTCCAGCCAGTGGGGCTCCCGAGTTAGAAGGCAGATGCAATTCGGCCCCGGCGGGTTATCCGCCCCGTCTTCCTCGGTGCCCGACACGGTTAGTTGAGAGGCCCAGAACTGAGCCGGTGTCTTTAGCGCCGGCCTTAGGGCGTGCCAGGCTCCCGCGCCAGGTTCCGAGCCCCGAGCCCCCTCTGAGTCCCGGAGAGGACGGGGCTGGACGCCGCCCAGAACGTGGCATCCCGCCCTCGCGTCCCGAGCGCAGGCCTGGGAGCCCGGGGGCGGGGCTTCCCAGGTGCTGCCCAGGGGACCCGCCAGCTGTGCCCTCGCGCCTTTCCGCCTCTGGCCTCCGGCGTAGTGTCGCAAGGATTTCCAGCCCAGGCTCTCTGTGGCGATGAGGGTCTCATTACTTTGAACTTGACAGGTTTTCCAGTTCCTTAACGCAAAATGCGAGTCGGCATTCCTCTCCAAGAGGAACCCTCGGCAGATCAACTGGACGGTGCTCTACAGGAGGAAGCACAAGAAGGGGCAGTCGGTAAGTGAGGCGTGCTTGGATGGTGTGCTGCTCGCGTCCGAGTGTATCTTCTTGGGGCGCTCACACTCCCAGTAAACGACAAGCTCGCGTTTTTTGGTGTTTTTTTTTTAATTCTTTTGACAAGTTGAAGTTTTGTGAATAACCTTAAACCTGGTTAGATTATGATGCGGCCTGGAAAGATGTAAGGTGCTCCAGTGTCTAGAAAGTTCGCTGTTACTGTGGTCATTTGATTTTGGCAGTACTTGCTATATTTATTTTTACTTGCTATATTTTAATAGACATAAGTTGAGTTTTGTTTGTTGTTGGAGAGTAGCGTCCTTTTAGCTAGCTGAAGCTATTTGTGAGAAAAAATATGGACTGCCAAAGCAGTAGGATTAGTATCTTGGAGCTGAGGGAGTGCAAGGCATTAGTAGTGACTGTGGAGGATAAATGTCATTAGATATCAAGCAGGCTTCAAATGAAATGAGCGTTTGTTTTAGTTGGCTACGACCATGTGAGCATGGTGCAGCGTGTTGCAAGCTCTGTGCGGTGGAGCTGACTCAACAGTACCTAACAACCAAGACGTGTTTATGCGCTTAAATGATTATCCAAATCAATTTTCTTGGGCTAAAAGGTGAGCTGCAAGATCCAACTGCTCATAAGCACTGTAGTGTATTGTATGTAGGTTTCAAATACAGAATCTGCGGTTGGTATTTCAATGGAGTTCTCCGGAAGCTCTTCACTACCTAACCAATTTCCATCCATCCTTTTCTTGTGTATTTCTCTCAGTGGCATCCTCTGGATGCTGAAACAAAATAGATATGCTTTAATGTGATTTCCATAATCCATCTTAGGGTACTTTTCGATTAATTGAAAGAAAAATTTAAAAAATCATCTTAGTAACTTTTAACATGGTTCTTTTAATAAATTGGTATGAGTGGCCCAGTGTCATAGACGATTTACTTGATCTATTAATGGGAAAATTGCTTCCATGTCCTCCAAATTCTTGAGGGCAAAACTCATGTGTGTACCCTATTTTCTTGATCTGTAGGAAGAAATTCAAAAGAAAAGAACCCGCCGTGCAGTCAAATTCCAGAGGGCCATCACTGGTGCATCTCTTGCTGATATAATGGCCAAGAGGAATCAGAAACCTGAGGTTAGAAAGGCCCAACGAGAGCAGGCCATCAGG
>NW_022103902.1:1486300-1489057 GCF_000313985.2 Echinops telfairi | reverse complement strand
GTTGGGTTTGCATGGTAATAGCTGGACAACGAGGTTAATTTTTTAAACTTCGGTTTTGTGAGAATAATGCCTCTTTAATTGGCTTTCTTGTATTACACAACCCATAAGTCAAGTAGTAGAAAAAGAAACCAGCCAGATAGCTATTTAGTAGTTTAGGAAGTATAATCTTTCTGTTGGTTGGTGAGGTGTTACACAAACTGGTATAAAAATGATGATCAGTTGTATGAGCCCCTAATAAAATGTAAAAAAAAAAAAAGATCAGTCTGGTGAAGCTTAGCTTTGTTAAGCTGTAATTCCCATTTTCCACTGATTTGATAAAACAAATTAATAGACATAAAAACAGAAGTTAGTTACTTTGGTAGATGTGTTTATATTCGGTTTGCATTTTGTTCTTGGTGTAACTCAAGGTGCATAACATTACCTGTTTCGTTTCTAGGAAATGAGCTCATAAGTAATCAATGCTCCTTGAATAAAGAGCTGTATTGGCCACTGATAGTGGTATTTTTTGTTGTTTTAACAGCTGTTTAATTGTGTATTGAGAGTTAACATTTCCTATAATGAATTTTTCTTTTCAGCTTTTAGTATCAAGGAGTAATCAAGGATCTCCCTCCCTGTCCCCCTACCCCAAGACAGGTGCTCACCTTGATTTCTCTACCCTCTGGTTTTTGAGGTCTGTTGGCTCTGGGATAAGCACTGGGCTGCGAATCACAACTGGTTCCTTCAGAGGAAGACGAAGCCGTGTGTGCCCTGAAACCTCAATAGATGAGGGTTGCTGCTATGCGTCAGACACTAGGTTTACTTTTAGAGTAATGTTTTGGAACGGTTTTTGATAAAGGCATAGTTGAGTAGCTTGCTGATGTTCAAGAGAGGTATGTCCCTAAAACTTGCTAAGAAAATAGCCACATAAATTACACAAAGAACAGATGGGCTTCTGCAAAAGACAGTCTTATTAAGCATGGTTACAGATCATATTTACAGTGAATAAACTGCCGTCCCTTTTTAGAGTGACGGTAACACTTGGAAAAGCCAGAAAGTCACTTCGGATTCAAGGAAAAGTACAACTGTCCATTTGGGTTTCTGAGACTAAATTTTTTTAATACTTTTATTGGGGGCGCTTCAGTATCATCAGTCTACATTCATCCATTGTGTTAGCCACGTTTGTACATAAGCTGCCACCATTTTCAAAGCGTTTTCTACTTGAGCCCTCGGTATCACTTCATTCCCCCCCTCCCTCTTGATCCCTTGATAAGTTATTTTCACATCTTACATCTCTTGCCCTTCACCCACTTTCCTGTGTTCAGGGGGACGGTTATATGTTGATCCTTGTGATCAATTCCCCTTTTCTTCCCCTTATCTTCCTGATACCTCTATTCTCGTTAGCCCTGAGGAGTTTCCTAACCTGGATTCCCAGGTGGGCTCTTATCTCTAGCAGTGTGCATGTTCTGGTCTAATCCCTTTTGTAAGGTAGAATTGCATTCATGATAGTCATGAATCAACTAGAGGAAAGCTGTTTCATTGGTGCTATACTGTACCCTGACTGGCGCATCTCTTCCTTGTGACCCTTTTGTGAGGGGATGTCCAGTTGTCTACAGATGGGTTTTGGGTCTACACACACACCATAATTGGGTATGATTTTATTCTGGGCTGAGACTAAATCGACTGGAGTCATCTTTGGAAAGGCTGGGGGGGTTCAAACCATTGATAGTAGGTCAATTTGTATCCTATGCCACCAGGACTACACCAGAATCAGTAAAAGAAATGGCAAATACCTTGTATGTTCACATTAAAATTTTTGGGAGTGGGGCCTTTAATTTTACCTGTGAAACCACAGTAAAAATCATTGGGTTGTGGCCAAGTTTAACCAAAAAATGCAAGGTAGTGGGTAATTATTTTTTCATCACAAAATGTCCCCTTAAAACTGCTTTCCGTTCTGAATGTGAGGGGCTTTTAGTCAAATGAACTGCCATTAACCTGCATCCCAAGAGATAACTAGATAACCTCTTGTGCATTTTACAGTGAATTCAGCTATACTCAATTTGCACTCTTTTACTCACTCAGAAATCACTGCAACATCTGTGAGACAGTGAGTGAGTGAGAGTGAGGCAATGAGTGAGTCAGTGAGTGAGATAGTGAGAGTGAGTGAGAGAGACAGTGAGATAGTGAGAGTGAGTGAGAGAGACAGTGAGAGTGAGTCTGAGTGAGAGAGACAGTGAGTGAGAGTCAGTCATGAGTGAGACAGTGAGTGAGTGTGAGTGAGTGAGAGAGTAAGTGAGAGTGAGGCAGTGAGTGAGTCAGTCATGAATGAGTCAGTGAGTGAGTGAGGGTGAGGCAGTCAGTGAGACTGAGTGAGTGAGACAGTGAGCGAGTGAGAGTGAGACAGTGAGTGAGTGAGAGTAAGTCAGTGAGTGAGACAGTGAGTCTGAGTGAGAGACAGTGAGTGCGTGTGAGTCTGAGTGAGAGAGTGAGTCAGTGAGAGAGACAGTGAGTCTGAGTGAGAGTAAGTCAGTGAGTGAGTGAGACAGTGAGTCTGAGTGAGAGTCAGTGAGTGAGTGAGTGAGAGAGACAGTGCGTGTGAGTCTGAGTGAGAGTCAGTGAGTGAGTGAGACAGTGCGTGTGAGTCTGAGTGTGAGAGTGAGGCAGTGAGTGAGTCAGTGAGTGTGAGTCTGAGTGAGAGAGACAGTGAGTGAGTGAGAGTAAGTCAGTGAGTGAGTGAGACAGTGAGTGAGTGTGTGTGAGTCTGAGTGAGTGAGAGTGAGT
>NW_022103902.1:1484893-1485874 GCF_000313985.2 Echinops telfairi | reverse complement strand
TTCCATGTAAGTGTAGCTCGTTTTATCGCATGTATAGAGCATACAATTTATCATAACCCCCAAATCTAATGATTTCATTTAGTTGGGTATCTTAGAAAGTACATAGGAAGACCAAAAAATGCCTTTACCCTTTGAAATCTACATGGCGGGTTGTCTCCCAGCAGCGCCTACACGTGGCCCAAGAGCGTGGGAAAAATGGGAGGGGGCGGATAAGATGGGAGGCACTGCCAGGACTTAAGATGTCTGCGCAAGGATACTTCGATCTCCAAAGAAGGGTCTACCAGCTTCCAAAATGTCCTCCTGCAGTCCTGACGTCACCGGCTCGGCTGCTCCAGCCAACAGGCAAGAGCCCTCCAATCAGGGCCCAGGCCCCTCACCCTGCTTGGATTCGCGTCACTTCCGGTGGTGCAGCAGCCATTTTGTCAGCCGCCAGCGGATCCCGCGCGCTCGGGAAGTGCAGTTCCCCCTGGTTACCAACTCGCCCCTTCTCCTCTTGCTCCGCGGGAGCCGTGGAGAAGGGCTCCCCAAAGGCGTCACCGTCCTTGCCGGCAGCGCTGCCGCCGCTGCAGTGCATCCCCCCGGCCCAGGGCGCTGCCTTCCTCCCCCGCCGCTGACAGGCGCCCCCGGGCAGCCGCCGTCCGCGATGTCAAGCGAGGAGAGCTACCGGGCCATCCTGCGATACCTGACGAACGAGCGCGAGCCGTACGCGCCGGGCACCGAGGGCAATGTCAAGCGCAAGATCCGCAAGGCGGCCGCCTGCTACGTGGTGCGCGGCGGCACCCTGTTCTACCAGCGCCGGCAGCGGCACCGGAAGACCTTCGCGGAGCTGGAGGTGGTGCTGCAGCCCGAGCGGCGCCAGGGGCTCATCGAAGCGGCACACCTGGGCCCGGGCGGCACTCACCACACCCGGCACCAGACCTGGCACGACCTGTCCAAGACGTACTGGTGGCGAGGTGAGCTGGCCCCCAGCGGGGCGGGCCC
>NW_022103902.1:1482013-1482637 GCF_000313985.2 Echinops telfairi | reverse complement strand
AAAGATGTCATTTTATCTAAAGGTAACATTGATTAAGCTTTTTTCTGCAGACATAGTTCTGAGCAACTCGATTTGGTTTCACTCATCTAACCTTCGCCACCAGCACTCCTCTGGCAGTGAGGCTGGAAGCTGTGCTACCAGTATTCCAGTGCCAGCGGTCTGGGGCAGACCCGTCGTCGGCCAGATTCCAGCAGTTTCCTGACAAAGCAGACTAGGAAGAAGGACTGGGTGCTGTCTTTTTCTTTAATTGATAGAAGGATGGTATGGAGGTAGTGGTTTGTTTGTTTGTTTGCTTTTCTCTAACTTCACAAAGAGGGGAGAATAAAGATCAACAGCCCAAAGCTGACTCCTGTGAAGCAGAGATCAGGCCTTTTTACCAATATCAACACCAGCCATCCACCCCACAGCATTACTCTACTTTTCTGCTGGGTTCAGTAATTCCCTGAAACGGTCATACAGAATTCACAGACCATACGAGTATGGGATTTATTGGGAATAGAATTCAACTCGGGATCAGGATCAATTTAGAATAGCAGTTCTCAACCTGTGGGTCGCAATGCCTTTGGGGGTCAAACGGCCCTTTCACAGGGGTCAGCCGATTCATAACAGTAGCAAAATTACAGT
>NW_022103902.1:1474763-1479838 GCF_000313985.2 Echinops telfairi | reverse complement strand
GGGGGGGGCTTCTGAGGAAAACTGCTTGGGCCAGTTAAATTAAAAGCTGAGAGCTTAGCTCCGAAGGTTATTGCAACTGTATTTTAGACTACAAAGGAGGAAGTCTTTTTCTCAAAGGACAAAGGATGTTCATGGGTGCTTATTAAGGTGGTTTTTAAGAACAATGAAACCTGCACTGCTAAGAAAAGGGTCAAGAAAGTTGCACCAAGGAATTTTTTCCCATCAAGACAGTGCACCTGAAAAAGGAGCTGATACCAAGGGCTCAAATAGAAAATGTTTTGGAAATGGTGATGGCAACATATGTACAAATATGCTTGATACAGTCAATGTATGGAATGTTATAAGAGCTGTAAGAGCCCCCACTAAAATGATCTTTGGAAAGACTGCACCTGGTGATTCTTTGAGGCTAGCAGGAGCGTTGTCACAGGAGCACTTTCCTGCGAACCTTCCCCATCAGACTTCTCATGCCCCGTTGAACAAAGGAACAGGGTTCAAGTTCTTGTCATTCTGATGTGGTGCAAATTGAGCAGCACAAAGTTATTTGGGGAAGCGTTAGGGAGATGGAAACATTATCTCCAGAAGTGTGTTAGACCTGGATGGAGGATTTGTCCAGAAAGGTTAAATTCACATTTTGATATTTTTGCTTCATAAAAAGGTTTCTGTGAATTTTGTACCAGTACGTGTTTTTAATTTACCTTTGTATCGGATGTAATCGCTGTAGCATTTGTAGCTAATTGTATGTGCCATTTATTTGCATTTAGTTGGGGATCACAGTGGAGGGATTTTTGCATTAGAGATGTGAGTAGCATAATTGAATGAGAACCCCAGAGACTTCGGGGGCCCAGCTCTGCCGGTTACTGAAGGTGACTTTGGACAGGTTCCCCTTGGGGCCTCCCTCGCTCTTGTCTTCTGTTGGAAGTAGTGATTCCTTCCTGACAAGGGTGATGAGGACGCGGAGGCGGAGGAGGAGAAGTGTGTGCTCGGACACTTCTGCATAGAAAGTCTTAGGCCGCCATCTTCACCCTCGCATGGAAGCTGACATTCAGAATAAGCTGCTGTCACTGGTTTGTGTGCATGCATTTCTGTTAGATGATTTGTTTGTGCTCCACACAACTCTAAAATCATTGCATTTACTAATAAAAGATTTATTTTATAATCTCATTACCAGTTGGGAGGATTGGTCGTAGTCATGGTCCAAGTCGCAGATTGGCTCCACTCATCTTTAAGCGCCTGTTCAGACATGATAGATATATCATTCTTAGTCTGTGCTTCGGCCATTGGCCAGAGTAAATTGCGTGGTCAAGGTTGATATCAACCAAAAAATAAAAATCAGGTACTGGTTGAGTCTGTTCCGATTCATGATAGCCTGATGCGTCTTAGAGGGTAACTGTGCTCCAAGGGGTCTCGAAGGCTGTGGCTTTGGGAACGGGGGTCTTCTTGAGTCATCAATTCGGCAGCAGCCAACCTCCACCACCGCCTCTGAGGAGTAGGTCAGGCTTTCTTCTGAAGTGTCTCAAGGAGGATTTGAACTGCCAGCAGTTCAATTAATGGCCCACTGCATTTACACCATCTAGGGCAGTGGTCTCAACCTTCCTAATGCCTCTGCCACCCTTTCATACAGCTCCTCATGTGGTGGTGACCCCAACCATAAAATTATGTTTGTTGCTACTTCATAACTGTAATTTTGCAACTATTATGAATCATTATGTAAATATCTGATATGCAGGATGTATTTTTATTGTTACAAATTGAACACAATTAAACAATTATACTGATTAATCACAAAATACTATGTAATTACATATTGTGAAATATGTGTATTTTCCAAGGGTCTTAGGTGACCCCTGTGAAAGGGTCGTTCAACCCGCCAAGGGGTCACGACCCACAAGTGGAGAACCACTGCTCTAGGGATTTCTAATGACAGGAGGGTATTAAACTTGGCTTGAGTCATGATAAATTGTTATTGGAGCAGTTTAAAAACCATTGAATTCCGTCAGCTTCATAGCGTTGCTATTGCACGAGGGCATTGCAACGCAGGTGAAGATGGGTGGGGCTGTCAGAATCACCTTTTAGGGAGGGAAAGTAAATAAGGAAACCTCATCATTAAAACAAGATAATAGTTTATAGCCTTATTCTGGGGAGGAAAATGTACCTTACATTACAGAACACTAACTCTATGTAATTTATGGGGCATATGGTTTCAACATTCCTGTGTTCAAAGTATGTGAAGTGTCACTGCTGTGTCAGGTGTCATGCATTCTGATTCACAGTGACCTTGTGTACAACAGAGCCAGACTGTCCAGTCCGGACCCATTTTCCCAGTTCTTGTGTCTTGCAGCCATGGTGTCAGCCCACCTTGTTGAATAGCTTCCTCTTCTCCATCGACCCTCGCCTCTACCAAGCATCATGAGCTTCTCTGGAGTCTGAACCCTCACAAAGACATGTCCAAAGTACATTTAATTTTCACCAACACCATAATTCAAAGGCATCCATTTTCCTTTGGTCTTCCTTATTCATTGCCCAGGTTTCTCATGTATATGATGTGATTGAAAATCATTAATAATATGCTATATGCTTTGATTTTCAAATAATAGTGGTATTAAATTGGGTATTTGAATGTTTTTTTCATTGTAGGTATATTAAAACAAGTCAAAGATTACATTAAACAGTGTAGCAAATGTCAGGAGAAACTAGATCGTTCACGGCCAATATCAGATGCTTCAGAAATGTTGGAAGAATTGGGGCTAGACCTTGAATCTGGAGAAGAAAGTAATGAATCAGAGGATGACTTAAGCAACTTCACTTCACCTGCAAGTACAGCCCCTAAGCCTGTGAAAAAGAAGCCAGTATCCAAACATGAACTTGTATTTGTAAGTGGTACTTTCTGTTCTACTCTGTTTATAACTACCGTATCAGTAGTTGTACTTTTTGTTTTCTTAAACACGAATGAGTGATGATTGGCACAGACATTAAAGACGTAAGTAGGTTTATGTGTTTGACATAGAACTTGTTGACCCAGACAGTGTGGGTAATGTACTGTATTATGTAATAGTAATAAAAATATGCTATTACCATCTCTTCATAGTTCCTGTTCTCCATTTTCAGAATGCATTTAATATCGTTTGTGTTTGTTTATTTAGCTTCTCTTCCTTTTTACAATTTTTAAATTTTCTCTTTCCTTTTTTAATGGTAGATTGATAAAACACATTTCTGAAGGCAGTCTCTGAGTCATGTGGTAAGGGTAAAGTTAAGCCTGTGTCTTTTACCTGTTTTCATTTGTTCTGTACTTTTTTAAGAATTCTTGAGCAAGAGTAAGAAGAGACAGAAAGGTGTTGATTAGGTCAAATAGAATGAAACACGGAAAATAGTAAAGCCGTGGTGATTTCTTTTTTCTTAAGTGCGCTTGTAACAAAAAGACTGTCGGGTTACGTCTTCATTTTAGTTCGTGATGTGTGTTAAAAAGGAATAATGTGTCTTGTTTTGAATTCTGTCTGTTCAGATAACACAGCGCTTGGTCTCCCCTTGTTTTGATAGGTTGACACCAAAGGTGTGGTGAAGCGATCTTCTCCCAAGCATTGCCAGGCTGTCCTGAAACAGCTGAACGAGCAGAGACTCTCCAACCAGTTCTGTGACGTGACTTTGTTAATTGAAGGGGAAGAGTACAAAGCCCATAAGTCTGTTCTGTCAGCTAACAGTGAATATTTTCGAGATCTTTTTATTGAGAAAGGAGCTGTTTCTAGTCATGAAGCTGTGGTGGATCTCTCTGGTAAGTATGTGTGTGTATGCATGTGGTAGTAACTTTAACTGTGATAATTCTTATCAGATAAGGAAAGTTCTTTACCCTTATGAGCAAGTGACTTTTGGCTATTTGTAACACTTTGCCTCATCATGTAAATTGCAAAATCAATTGTGGGCTTTCAACAAAAAGGAAGAAGAATCAATTTTTTGAATAGCAATTATATCAGATTAATACAGTTTTAAGGATTTAACCTCAAAGTTATCACATACCTCTCATTAGATTAAAAGGAATTTTATATTTTTTATACTATTGAGATTTGTTACTTCTTAAAATTGTGTACTTTCTAATTGTGTGTGTACATTGATTTTGCATATATTAATTTTCGTTTCTAAGACTGTAAATCTTTACTAGAGCAGACAGCTCCAACATTTCCCCTTAGAACAGCTGGTAGGTTTGAACCACCAATCTTGTAGTTAGCAGCCCAATGCTTAACTTACAGTGACAAAGCACAGACCGAAACTTAGCTTGTGGTCAGAGGAGGTTCTTGGACTCTCCCCTTCTAGTCAGTACCAGAACACTGGATATGCTGAAAACAACAGGATCAAATCTTCCTACCTGTGAATTTATTACTTTCAAGTAAGAGATGGACTCAGGGTATCCTACTTTGCCATACTCCAGCACGTGGAAGTCTTATTTTTCTACCTTTAATAATTTCCCATTTTACTTTGATTAAAATATGTCTCTGTATAATGTGTGTATGCAAAAAGGGCTGGGGACAAATGAAAAACCTAAACTATTAATTCCTTGGCAGTAGAATTAATGAGTGATTTTTCTTTCTTTTTTCTTTTAGGGAGGCAGTGAGTGAGTGAGACAGTGAGAGAGTAAGGAAGGCAGTGAGACAGTGAGAGAGAGTGTGAGGCAGTGAGAGAGAGTGTGAGGCAGTGAGAGAGTGTGAGACAGTGAGAGAGAGTGTGAGGCAGTGAGTGAGAGAGTCATTGAGAGAGTGGGTCACTGAGTGAAGGAGACAGTGAGTGAGAGTGAGTCACTGAGAGAGTGTGAGGCAGTGAGTGAGAGAGTCATTGAGAGAGTGAGGCAGAGAGTGGGTCACTGAGTGAAGGAGACGGTGAGTGAGAGTGAGTCACTGAGAGTGAGGGAGGCAGTGAGGGAGGGAGAGTGAGTCACTGAGAGAGTGTGAGACAGTGAGTGAGGGAGTCATTGAGAGAGTGAGGCAGAGAGAGTGAGTGAGACAGTGAGAGAGAGTGAGTCACTGAGAGTGAGGGAGGCAGTGAGGGAGGGAGGCAGAGTGAGTGAGAGTGAGTCACTGAGAGAGTGTGAG
>NW_022103902.1:1471655-1473365 GCF_000313985.2 Echinops telfairi | reverse complement strand
AGAGAGTTGAGGCAGTGAGAGAGTGAGGCAGTGAGAAAGGGAGGCAGTGACAGTCAGTGACAGAGAGAGTGAGGCAGTAAGAGTGAGTGGACTGAGAGAGAAGGAGACAGTGAGGCCGTGAGAGGGGGAGGCAGTGAGTGAGTGAGAGGCTCACTGAAAGAGAGGCAGTGAATGAGTGAGGGTGTGAGGCAGTGAGAGTGAGACAGTGAGTCACTGAGAGAGAGTGAGGCAATGAGTGAGGGAGACAGTGAGAGTGAGTCACAGAGTGAGTGAGTGAGGAAGTGAGAGAGAGTGAGAGAGAGTGAGTGAGTGAGGCAGTGAGTGAGAGTGAGTCACTGAGAGTGAGTGAGGCAGTGAGTGAGTGAGACAGTGAGTGAGAGTAATGAGTGATTTTTCTTTTCTTTTTTAATTTTTATTTTCCTATTCTCTTTTTGTTTCATAGTATTTTCCAGTAAAGATTTGACTTGTTTATCTAAAAATATAGTTTAATATTTAAAGTGTTGTTTTGAGTAATAATTCATTCATGGGAAAAATTTTTTTGGCTTTGAACTTAGAAACTAAGAAGGTACTAAGTAGACAGTTTTTGGTATGTGGTTTTTAATAAAAAGCTTACTTCAAACTTAACTTACTATTGTAATTTGTAACAAAAGAGTTACAGTTTCAGTCTACTTAATTATCACCTTTTTTTTTTTTTTTGAATTTTTTTTACCTTTTCTTTTAACAGTTTTATTGGCATGTCATCCACATATCATACAATTAAATAGTTTAGCCCTATCAAAAGAGTTGTACAATCATTACCACAATCGATTTTAGAACAGTTTCTTCTCCCTTGTACTAGATGTTATTCGTGTAATTATTTTTTCAATTGTGGCATAAATATACACACAAAAATCCTCCAGTAATTTCGGCCATTAATGATACTCTTCATGTTGTTCAGCCATTATTGTCATCCCTTTCCACATTGTTCTACCACCGTTAAACTCAGCGCCCTGAGCAGGAACTGCTGTCCTCCGTCATTCATGATAACCACAGGTCATGTTTGGTTTCTTCTTTTTTCTTCTTCTTAGCCTTCTTGATAAAATATTCACATATTCTTCCATAGTTAAATTGCTTTTAAAAATAGTTGTATATACATGATCACAATCAGTTCTAATGCTTCCCCCCGACATTCCTTGTTTGCTCCTCAATTCCTTTCACCCTCCCCATTGCCCTCCCACCCTTCCTGATAAACCATTTCATCAGTTATTGTCTCTGTACATCCTCTCTCGTGCTTCATAAACCGGGAAAGAAAAACAATAAAAAACAAAGCAAAAAGAAGAAAACAGGTGGCCGGGGGGGATGTTCTAAAATTGATGTAGTAATGATTGTACAATTTTTTTTTAAATCATCTTATTGGGGGCTAGTACAGCTCTTATCACAATCCATACATACATCCATTGTGTCAAGCATATTTGTACATATGTTGTCATCATTTTCAAAACATTTTTTTCTCTACTTGAGCCCTTAGTATCAGCTCCTCATTTTTTTCCCTCCTATTTTATTTATTTATTTTTAAAATCATTTTATTGGGGGCTCATACAACTCTTATTACAATCCATACATACATCAATTGTATAAAGCACATTGATACATTCGTTGCTGTCATCATTCTCAAAACATTTGCTCTCCACTTAAGCCCCTGGCATCAGCTCATTTTCCCCCGTCCCTCCC
>NW_022103902.1:1466970-1470749 GCF_000313985.2 Echinops telfairi | reverse complement strand
AAAGAGTAATAAAGAAAAGACCACCAATAATATTAAAAAGCCAGAGAAGAAATTTAATTATCAGCTCTAAGATTGCTTCAATTAGCCATGATGTATTTCCTCATTTTCAACTTCTAATATATCTCACAGCTTGAAGTTTCTCCATATTCTGCATAACCTCTATCTTCCTGTGTAAAAGAGGCCCCTGTAGCATAATGGGTTATGTATCAGGCTGCTCACTTCAAGGTTGGTGGTTCAAGTGCTTCTGGAGAAAAATGAGGCTTTTTGCTTTCATAAAGGTTTACAGCCTCAAACCCTGGGGAGCAGTTCTGCTCTGCCCTGTATGCTCATGTTAGCTCAGAATTAACGCCACAGCAGTGGGTCTGTGGTTTTAGTTGAGTCAAAACTGGAAAGCATAGCAAATGTGAGGTTTTTTTAAAGATTATGTTGGCTCTCTCTGTATTAACAAAAGGTCTCCAAGATAATTTTTTAAATGAAAAAAGTTTAGTTTTATAAAGAATAGTATAAACAAGCTAGTGACACCTAGTATAACAATTGAGATAAGAATATTTACTTGGCTGTGTAAACAAATGCTGGGCAACTATACATATTTTTAATCATATGAGTATTCAATTTCTATAATTGCTTCGGAAAGTTGAAGCACTGGCAACTTAGAACAAAACCTGACTGTAACTCAGAAAAGGCACCGCAGCACGTCAGTTCCAGCGCACAGCCTACACAGGGCTCGCCGGGCTGCACATCCCGCCTGGATTGGCCGAGGAGGCTCGCGTTTCTCCCGAAGAGCAGCTGGCGGGCTTGATCTGCCCTCCTTGCAGGCAGCAGTCTGTCACCTGGCTGCCACCACAGCTGAATGAACCCAGCTCCTCAAAGCGAGTGAGAGTGTGGTATTCAGTGTGCTTACGTAGATCAGAGCTGTAAAACCAAAGCCCGACCACAAGCTTTTTTTCTTGCTTTTTTTGTAAGTAAAATCGTATTGGACATAGTCATGTCCATATGTTTATGTTTTACGTATGGCTGCTGTCTTTAGCTATTGACAGAGTTGAGTCCTTGCAGCATAGGCCTTCAGGCTTGTCATGTATACCATGAAATACTTTGCAGAAATATTTGCTGACCCCTACCTTAGATCTTGGCTTTTACATTTTCAGTTGTGGAACACATTGTTCAAATTTTAATATGACGCGACTTCAAACACTTCTGGAAAAATTCCATTATCTTTCATTCCATTTTCGATGAATTGTTAAATCCCCTCTCTAGATTTCTTTAGATTTTTATTGTTATTAAATACAGCAATACTTCCTGAAGTGCGGTTAGGGCCTAAGTTGGTCAACCCCCTGCGTACTCATTTTTTTCCTACCCTGCATCCTCTCGCAACTGTTTCCTGAGGAGAATTTGTGGAACCCTTGGGATCCTGTAGGAATACCGTTGGAAAATGATCGCATTATAACAACTCTGAGGTTTAGATAGTGAACGATTTGGGCTCATAGAAGTGAGTTAATTAAGGTTTAGTAAGCAAATGGAACACAAAACAAAATCCAGAATCAATGGTCATATTTCTCTTTATATTTTATTTTGTCTTCATTGTGTATATTTGTCTTTGTCTGATGGTTTAGTGGCGAATGACTCCCCTCACTCCCTGCCTTTCTTCTGTCACGCAGGTTTTTGTAAGGCAAGTTTCCTTCCTTTGCTAGAATTTGCCTATACGTCTGTGCTAAGTTTTGACTTCTGTAGCATGGCTGATGTAGCCATCCTGGCTCGTCATCTTTTCATGTCAGAAGTTTTAGAGATCTGTGAAAGTGTACACAAACTGATGGAAGAGAAGCAGTTAACGGTGTACAAAAAGGGCGAAGTACAGACAGTTGCATCTACCCAGGACTTACCGGAACGGAATGGAGAAATAGCAACTCCTGTGGTGAGCACTGAGGGAGCTACGCCAACTCTGCCGACAGAACGTGGGGGCTGTGACATTGTACTCCTCGTAAACGGAGAAGTGCCAGAGGCTGAGCAGAATGGAGCGGGAGGACGACAGGCTGAGCCCCAGGTGTCCTCAGAGGCCGGGGGTGGTCTGTCGTCTGTTGGGTGTGTCACTGATTTCCATACTAAAGTGGAACCTGATGATTCACCATCCAAAAATAAGCAGGCAGAACTCGAGTCTTCAGACAGCAGAGAAGAAAGCAAAGTCTTTAATACTCATCCTTCACTTTCACACAACAGTGTAATCAGTAGCTCCCCAATGGACAGTGTTAAGGAAAATGATAAGTCAACTGAGGACGTCTGTGCTGAGAAAATTCCAGAACATGGTCAGAACCTTGCTCAGCCTGTAAGCAATCAGGAAGATCTAGCTGCACCTGTCGAAAAGACAGAGCTTGGCTCGGATGATGAGACGTACAGAAGCAAGCTTCGGCAGCGCTCGGTTACTGAAGGCGGATATATCCGACTGCACAAGGGACTGGAGAAAAAGCTGCAGAAGCGGAAGGGTGTCCCCAAGTCAGCAATTCAGCAGGTGTGGTATAAAAAGGTCGCTCTTAGTAGTTTAGCTTTACGTTGAAAGCGTTTTATTCATAAACTTATGTCCCGGTGGGCATTATTTGGGAGGGGTGCAAGGAAGCAACTTAGTACTTTAAATACAAACAGATGATGTGAATCTGAAAAGTTTCTGTTAGTTATGTATAATTCGTCTCATAACTTTAACAATCAAAACAAGTATACTTACTTAGGTTGTGCATTCTCTCTCTTCATTAGGTGGCCCAGAAATTAGTTCAAAGAGGAAAGAAGATGAAGCAGCCAAGAAGAGATCCCAAGGAGCACAGTGAAGAAGCCTCGCACAAGTGTGGAGAATGCGGGGTGCTTTTCCAGACGCGGTACGCCCTCATCATGCACACCCTGAAACACGAGAGAGCTAGAGAGTACAAATGCCCGGTAAGTCTCTGGACGCCAAGTGAGGAAGGGATCTACCTTCATCCTAAGTAGAAGTCTCTTACTGCTTGATTCTTTTCCTATGACTTGCATTCTCCGGCTCTGTTGTGACATTCTGGATATGGCTGCAAGATTCACCTTCTGAATTGTACCTGTCATTTTCTTACAAAGAAAGTCGGCAGACTTAGATTTCCTTCCTCCAGTTACCCCACAAACACACCAGTAAAAAGGTGGTTTTGCAAATATAAACTTTTTCAGAACAAGTGGGAAGAAGAGAGCTTAACAACTAATTCTTGAAGCAAAAAAATAGATGGAGGGTAGTTCCAGATTTCTAAAAACTCCCTTCCAGGCTTTCAGTAAAGAGAGCTAAGAACTAACCCAGATTATATGCCAAAGCCCCGCAAATAGTCAAAACCTGGTGGTTCCAACTACCTTGAAAGTAAAGATAGGTCTGGTTGTTGTTTTAAAAAGCAACTGTCAGTAGCCCCACCTCTTCAGCTAAAGATCTGTCTTCTATTCTTGGCAAAAATAAACCATAACTGCACTGAGTAACACTGCGATAAAGGGGGATGTACTGTAGCCCAGACGTGAAGGAATCAAGTTTACATCTGAACACTGAGGCCTCCAGGTTCTCTGTCCTCACTTCAGTGCCAGGCTGTCACTAGCCATGCTCTTAACCTTAAAAGCCAAAGGGAGAAAGGTTTGTCTTTGAGAAATCTGCAGCTCAGTAACAACAAACCTACAGATACTGACTAAAACCCATGGTTGACCTTAACCTTACACAGAAATTCCAATTTATTTCTTAATGTGTTACTCTGCTACATGAACAGATATCAAGGATCAATGACTCATGACAAGGTTTCAAG
>NW_022103902.1:1464358-1466149 GCF_000313985.2 Echinops telfairi | reverse complement strand
TATATCTTTTGGTAGCCGGGCACCATCAGCTTTCTTTACCACTTTTGCTTATGCACCTGCTTTGTCTTCAGCAATCGTGTCGGGAAGGTGAGCACCATGGAATGCCAGTTTAATAGAACAAAGTGTTCTTGCATTGAGGGAGTCCTTGAGAAAGGCCCAATGTCGATCTGCTGCCTTCCTACTAAGCCTATAAATATATGCACATAGATCTATTTCCCCATTGTCATATATAAATATATTCACATAGGTACTGCACATGCTTGTATTTGGTTACATTGCCCTTGATCAAGCCCTACCAGGTCTCCTACACCCTCCTTGTCATCAATTTTAGATCACTTGTTGTTCCCTTGTCCCTGGGTTTGTTAACACCTACTTACTTTCCCCCACCTCCTCCTCCCATGTCCCCCAAACCCTGGTCCCATTGTTTTCACCTCCAGATTGTTCTTCCCACCTATCTTATCTAGATAGACCTGCAAGGACTTCCTTGCTCTGCTCCCCTTGCTGTTCTGTTGCACGCCCTTAGTGTTTCCCTCAGTGTGGGGGGGTCAGATCAGATGTAATTCCCACCACTCTCTCCAGTGTTGTCCCCGTATCGCTGTGGGTCAAAAAGGGACATGAGTCATGTCTTGTTGTGAGGCCGGCCATATGGTCCTCTATGTGCATTGGCGCCTCTGAGCAGGAATATCATCCTCAGGACTTGGTGGGCCAGGATGTGCTCCTCTTTCTTCCTCCCCCTTCATTTGCTCCTGTGTGCTTTGACCAGACATGTCACTCTCCCTGAGCTGTAGCTTCAGTGTTGTCCTCTGAAGTAAATTCTTCTGGGGGGAGGGACGGCTGTCCATGTAGTGGGGATTGGGGTCAACCTCTAAGACCTCTCTAATGGTTCCCTGCTTCATGCTGGTATGTTGCGTTCATATTTTGGAGCACCTGGTTGAAGTCTGATCCCTTTTTCCCTGTGGAGATATAAACAGTACCCTCCCCTTGGGTGGGTTAATGGCTTGTACTCCAGCTACCCATTTCTTTTTTTTAAAAATCATTTTATTGTGGCCCATTTCTTTTTTTTCTTTTTGCCCCCCTTCTTTTTAGTTGGCTACCATATGTATCCCTGGATTTGGTCTGGCCCCTGACATACTACCTGGACCTCACCCCAGGAATGTTTGTATACGGTAGCTTTTTCCCTATGCCCCTTTTGCATTTTTAAGCTTACCTCAGCAGGCTTATGTTATACTTGTCCTTTTGTGCTTGACTTACTTTGCATAGTATAATTTCCTCCATCTCTACCCATGTGGCGATGTGCTTCCTGCATTCATCGGTGCTTTTTAGGGATGCATAGTACTCCATTGTGTGTATGTACCACAGTTTTTTAATCTATTCATCTGTTGATGGAAATTTGGGTTGTTTCCAACCCCTTGCAGTTGTGAACTCTGCCATGATAAACACTGGAGCACAGATGCCTGGCCGTGGTTTGTTTCTTGCCTCTTCTGGGTATATGCCCAGTAGAGGAAATGCTGGGTCATATGGTAGCTCAATTTCCATCTGTTATAGATATCGCCATAGTGGCTCTACATACCTACAGGTCCACCAGCAGGGGATGAGAGTTCCTGTCTCCCCACAGCCCCTCCAACAGTTGTTGCTTTCTGATTTTTTTGATTGGGCTATCTTTGAGGGTGTTAAGTGGTATCGCATAGTTGTTTTAATTTGCATTTCTCTTATGGCCAATGATCGGGACCATTTCTCATATGTTAATTGGCCTTTGGAATTTCTGCTCCTGTGAAACTTATGTTCAGGTCT
>NW_022103902.1:1455849-1460739 GCF_000313985.2 Echinops telfairi | reverse complement strand
CACAGTGAACACTGCCCAGCCTTGTCCTGCTCCGTCTTCACCATGGCTCCTGTGCTTGAGCCATTGTTGCAGCCACGCGGTCCCTCTCCAGGGACTGGTCTCTCCTGACAGTATGTCTAAAGTAGATAAGAGAGGCCGTGCCAGCCTTGCCTTGAAGGAGCACTCTGACCGTACTTCTAAGACCAGTCAGTTTTTCCTGTTGCGCGCATATTACTGCATATTACTTAGGAGTTACAAAGATAAGCATTATGAATGAATCAGAAATGAATGTTACCTCTAAAAAGCTAATGGAGAGAGGTGAAACAGGAAACGTTTTTTTTTTTTCATTAAATAGCATATATGAGGGGTCTTCAAAAAGTTCATGAAACAATGGGACCAAAAGATAATGAAATTTTTCCATGGATTTTTTGAAAGTCCTCAGAGCAGTGGTTCTCAACCCTCCTAATGCTGCGACCCTCTCATCCAGTTCCTCATGTTGTGACCCCTACCACCACCACCACCATAAAATTATTTTCGTTGCTACTTCATAACTGATTTTGCGACTGTTATGAGTCGATGACCCCTGTGAAAGGGTCGTTCAACTGCCAAGGAGGCCACGACCCACAGGTTGAGAACTGCTGCCTTAGAGCTTTGATTTAAAATGAAGTAACAAAAGGCTTTAGACTCCCACTGAAATAACAGGATCAAATCCAAGAGCTACCCCAGTTCTCTCTCTGCCCCATCTAATGCCTATCAGTAGTCATAGAGAGAGAGTGTTCTTCCGCCTTCGGATGTGCCCCCAACACTTCTTCAAGCCCCTGCCTCGAGGGGGATGCCTTATTCTGATCATTCCCTCCTCTTGAATACTTTACCTTTTTGATATATAAATTTTGGATTCTGCAGTCAGATCAGAATGTATCTCAAGCATGTTTATTAATTTATGTAATAGTAAAGACATGAAAAGTTGAAATACACTACAAGCTAAGTTTCGTGTCGTTTTTTGTACTGGAATATCAGACAGAATTCTATTTTTTCTTATAGCTGTGTAAAAAACAGTTTCAATACAGTGCCTCCCTGAGAGCACACCTTATTCGACATACCAGGAAAGACGGGCCTGCTTCCTCCTCCTCCTCCTCCACATCTACTGAGGCCTCGGGAGCATCGTCTGATAAGGGCAGAACGAAACGAGAATTTATATGCTCCATTTGCGGGAGGACGCTACCGAAACTCTATTCTCTTCGAATACACATGTTAAAGCACACAGGTGTGAAGCCGCACGCATGCCAGGTACAGCCATACACTTGTTACTTAAAGAAGATGGGAACTTAACTGGCTGTGGGGCTGGTTGTGTCATCTGGGGTCACCTCTGATGAATTGTCCCAGTGAAAGCTGGTTTCCTCGGTTCATTGTCCGCGTTAGACAAGGGCGTCCTTTCCCTGTTGTGCTCTTTAGTTTGCTGTGGGAAGTGTAATAGGAAGTGGATTTACATAAACATGGAACTTTTTAAGGTCCTAAGAATGTCGTGGGGTTGTGGTGGCCTAGAGGGTTACATGTTGAACTGCTGACCTTGTGGTCACCACCAGCCACTCCTTGGCAGAAAGATGAGGCTTTCAACTCCCAAAAAGAGTTACAGTCTCAGAACTCCACAGGGACAGTTCTACCCTGTCCTATAGGGTCAACTTGAGTCAGAATTGGCTCAGTGGAAGTGAGTTTGGGTTGCTTGTTTGTTTTTTAAGAATGTACCAGGTGGGAGTAAGCATTCATCACCCCAACCTGAACCAAAGGGAACCTGTGCGGAAGCTGACCTCCTGAGTCGGCAAAGCCTGGGTCAGCTCAGCCCTGCCCAAGCGACACACCCTTTTAGAGCTGAGGGCTGGGCGCCACTCAGAGTTGCAGACTAGCTATGTCTTGGAACCAGCAAAAAATGTCTGGTAGCACCTATATTTAATTTAAGAACAATTGTTTTCATTAATAGGGTTTTAGAAAGAACGAGGCTTACTGTGTTTATCTTTTTTGACTTTATTACATGAGAGTATAAGCTACAAGGTTGGATAACTCCCTGTGATATCCTTTTCTCAGCTTATCTCATAAGAGTAGCACAGTTGTTTTGCATTGTTTTGAGGTCTTTCAGAGATCCTGTGGCTTTAAGAAAAAATACAGTATTTGTGTTTAAATACTGAGTCAAAAGGATATCAATTACCTGATAGCCTTAGCAGTAGTGTTTCAAATTTCACACTGTCATGTATCATTTATTTAAAGTAACATACTCGTTTCTCTGTTCTTGGTCTTTAGAAAAGTCCCTATCTTCTCTTTGGTTTACTGTTAGTCACCTTGTTCTCTCTCAGGTCTGTGGGAAGACTTTTATCTATAAGCACGGCCTCAAGTTGCACCAGAGTCTCCACCAATCACAAAAGCAGTTTCAGTGTGAACTGTGTGTGAAGTCTTTTGTTACCAAACGAAGTCTTCAAGAACATATGAGTATTCACACAGGTAATGAGACGTGTGTTGACATACTTGTATTTCATGTAGTATTTGTTTACTATATATATATATTGATGTGCTATCATTATCTTCAAAATTATATTGATGGTTGTATATATGTTGTGTGTTTTTAATTGATGAGTGAAGTTAAAACGTTTTCTTAAACCTAGCTTTAGGGGACTATCTTAGTTATGTCAAAATATTGTTTTCCCCAATGTAGGAAAACCGTGTGCTGGGGGTTAAATCATGTGTAATTTAGATCCAGGCCACTAGAAAAATAAGTCATGCTTTTAAAAAGTTAAACAACAGGGAAATTGTAAAACTCAACATAGTAAGTGGTTTAGTTTCATTCGGATTTTTAGTCAACACATACTTCTTATCAGATGCCTTACAGCAAATACATAGCAATGACTGCTGAAGGATAGGTATCTGCTCTAGAACTTGTACTCATTTCTGTTACCTCTGTGGTTCATAGATGATGCAAGCACAGGACAGTTGAGTACTGACCTTTGGTAGCACAGGACAGTTGGGATGCATAATGGTGGTATCGGGGGTGGGGGGCAAGCAAAGAGGTGACCCACTATCAGCATCAACAGGTTGAGACTGGTTCCTGTGGTGTGATGGTCAGACATGCTTCTGCCTTCCAACCTGTTTTACTTAGCCATTTCACTCTTGGAAGTAATAGCAGAGCACTCTCTTACTCTTCTGGGTTTGATGATTCATTGCAATGGCCACACACAGACAAGAATCATGATTTCAGAGTTTATTAGGAAGGTAACAGGTTACAATGCAGGATCAAGAAGGACTCGGGATAGCGTTATTTGAACAGGACAGCCTCTCCTCAGTTATGCCACAGGCAGGCCTCTCTCTGGTCCTCACTCCGCCCCCACCAAGGGGCCCGTGTGCAGCAGTCCTCCTGCCCTGCTCAGGCAAGTGTGCTAACAGCACTGGAAGGGCCAGGAGGCACCCTCTCAACCAATAAGCCTTTCGCCCAAAAGTGCTTAGTTCAAGCTTAATAGGTGGGCAAACTCAGCTGCCTCCAATAAATGCTTGGAGGTACCTATACCCCCAGGAAGCCTGTTACCCTTAGGCAGGAGTCCTCAAACTTTTAAAACGGGGGACCAGTTAACTGTCCTTCAGACCTGTTGGAGGGCCGGACTATAGTTTTAAAAAAAACTAAGAATAAATCCCTATGCATACCGCACATATCTTATTTTGAAGTAAAAAAACAAACGGCACAAAATCACCCAGCGGGCCTGATAAATGTCCTCAGCGGGCCGCAGTTTGAGGGTGCCTGCCCTAAGGCATTCAACTCCCTTATTGTCAGCAAGCTGTCCTCTCCCCTTGGTGAGCCACATGCACCTCGTTTTCATAGTCCCCACCACCCCCCCAGACATTTGGGGGATTATAAAGACCGGCTAGAGGAGCCATCTAAGTAATTACTACACCACAAGAAATAGGTTTTCACTTGGTTTTTTGTTGTTGTTGTTGTTGTTGTTCTTGGAAAAGATGCCTGCCAAATGCTTCTGTATCATCTTTATATAAAATCACTTCTAAAATATGGCATAAAGAATTCAGTTGCAGTGGACCCACTTGTTGAACTTGTGACGTACTTTTTGTTTACAGGAGAGTCCAAGTACCTTTGCTCAGTTTGTGGAAAGTCTTTTCACCGAGGCTCTGGGCTAAGCAAGCATCTGAAGAAACACCAGCCAAAGCCTGAGGTTCGAGGCTATCATTGTACTCAGTAAGTACTCTTCCCGTGCTGCATTATGTCCTGACTCGGTTTACTTGAACGTCGTTTCAGAAGGAAGTATCAATGCTGACTCCTAACAATCCCCTGTGGATTTCCAAGACTTTAACTGCTTACAGGAGTAGAAAGCCCAGGCTTTCTTTCGAGAAGCGGCAGCTCATGGTCAAATACATAACCCCAGAACCACCAGGACTCTAATCACATCATCCAGATAAAAGTCCTGTGCTGTGCACAGGTGCTGAGAGTGATCGAAAGAGACTTGCCAATTGTGTTAGCTGGGGTGGGGTTCTCTAGGAAAGAAGAGGCCTCGCTTCCAATCAGAACTTCTTTCTAGGCAGTGCCTCTGAATATTCTGATAGTCTTGAATACTTTTCTGCCTCCTTTTTCATATTCCATAGTCGCTTAAAATATTTTCTCCCCTAATTCTGATGTGTGCATAACTTCAAATTCACCATTTTAATCCGTGTAACATGTACAAGTGGTGTGCGCACACTGCTTGTGCAGAGCCTGGAGGTCTCTCCCAGGGCTTTTCTGAGCCTGTGCCCAGCCAGCCAGCCCTGCATATGGCAATGATTTCCAGATTCCAGGAATCCATGAGAGCTTTTTTTTTTTTTTTAATCATTTTATTAGGGGCTCATTCAACTCTTATCAAAATTCATACATACATCAATTGTGTAAAG
>NW_022103902.1:1419811-1454440 GCF_000313985.2 Echinops telfairi | reverse complement strand
GATCACTTGTTGTTCCCTTGTCCCTCGGTTTGTTAACACCACTACCTTTCCCCCCACTTCCCCCTCTCCCGTGTCCCCCTGGAACTGTTGGTCCTGAGCTTTTTACAGCACAGGTGGCATGACTTTTAAGTGCGTAGCTGCTAATCAAAAGATTGGCTGTTGGGACCCACCAGCCACTTCGTAGGAGAAAAGAACTGACAATCTGCTCCCATAAAGATTGTAGCCTAGGCAACTCTGGGGGCAGTTCTAACCTGTCCCAGATGGCCTGTAGAAGTTGGAATCCATTCAAAACACCTCATTCCCTAGGCAGACCTCAAGCTGTAGTTATTTGCCCAGCTGTTATAATGCCTCCTTATCCCAGGCATTAACAGCTAATGCCTTTATTTTGTAGACTAAGGTGCCCTCTTCTCCCTCTAGTACAGGAACCTATATTGGGAATAAGACGTACTATCTTCTAAGTCACTGCCCGGGGAGTCAGAGAGTGAGGCTCATGTAGGTGAAAATGCCACATAGCTTTCATAATGAATTGCAAGTTTTTTCTTGACTGTTTGCCTGGTTACTGTAAACTTTGCTACCACATGTACTTGATTATAAAGCCAGCCCGAATATCCGCCGAGGCACCTAATTTTACCACAAAAACTGCATTAAAAAATGTCCTGGAAAACTCGACTTACACTCAAGGATGTGCGGTAGTTTCCAAGGTTTTCATAAAGTTGGTTCAAACAGTCTGCCAATTCCCATTCCTTTCAGAGTTAGGCTTTTAGAATTCCTTACTTTGCCATATTTGGTATTGTCATTCTAACTAGTTTTAAAGCCGGAAGTTTACTATAAAGACAGTTGCAAATGCTAGAAAAGCCAGCCTTCACTGGTTGAAAGAAAGGTAAAAGTTTAGGAGTTTAAATGGTTTAATTAAACAGTTTGAAGGTTTAAATGGTTACAAACTAGTTGCTCTTCAGCCTCTCAACTCCCAGGTAGTCAAGCTGCATTTCTAGTAGCTCCTATTAAGGTCCAGGGTTCTATCCGATTTGATCAAGTTAAATCATTGGGTCTTCGCTGAATCAGTCACTGGCCAGACTCCCTTGAACCTCAGTCAGTAATAGCTGCAGCCCTGTAGTCAGGGTGAAGCTCATCCCCAGTACATAGACGGAGATGGGGAGAGGGATGAGTCCTGAAATGAAAATGTAGGGCTCCTTCTGTAAAAGAGCTACAATGAGAAGAGGCAGACCATCAGTGTTCCAGCATAACAACTTGGGGGACTCTGCATACTCTTTGTAAAATCTATATAACCCTCCAGAGCTGACAGAACTCAAAATCCAGCAGCCTGGATAAAAGATTGAAGTGCTCGAATATTGTATTTTAAATTGAGATCATCATATGACGGAGGTCTAGAAAACCAAGTATATCCTGAGTTCTTGGAAATAAGAAATAAGAGATGATCCATTTGCATGATTGAACTTTATTGTTGCAGATGTGAAAAAAGTTTCTTTGAAGCTAGAGATCTTCGGCAGCATATGAACAAACATCTTGGTGTGAAGCCTTTCCAGTGCCAGTTCTGTGATAAGTGCTATAGTTGGAAGAAAGATTGGTACTCTCACGTGAAGTCTCATTCTGTCACTGAGCCGTACAGGTGTGTACATTTGAGAAGGTTCTGAACGTAATTGACTACGTTTGAATTGACATAAATATATATGTGGATTGATTCTAAAGGCTCATAGTCTTTTGAAAAAAAAAATAGATGGTTTCTCCCCTATATTGTAGGTGCAATATTTGTGGCAAAGAGTTTTATGAAAAAGCATTGTTCAGAAGGCATGTGAAGAAGGCTACTCATGGGAAAAAGGGAAGAGCAAAGCAGAACCTGGAACGGATATGTGAACAATGTGGAAGAAAATTCACTCAGCTCAGAGAGTATAGACGACACATGAACAACCATGACGGTAACTACACTTAATACTGACTGTGCGTCAACGGAGCAGAAATCGTCATCTCTCCTCTTGCCTACTGTCACACTTTTCTTAATCAGAGATTAATTCCTTATCTTAGAACATTTATTCAGTTGATATATAAGTGGTTCTGAACCAGAGTTAGTTGTTTTATATATATATATACACAAACACAATATGTGTGTGTACATGTCTGAAGGGCTCCAAAGTAAGTTATGGGAAGTAAATTTTAAATTTAAAAAAATCATGGAAATTTCCATTATCCTTCAGTTCCATTTTTCTACTAATATTTTGAAGAATCCACTTACCTTTTTCAGTGATCTTAATTCTGTATCACCATTTTAATATGCTGACCTCTAAACTACTTGAAACCCGTTTCCTTATTCTGTGTATTTAGATTGTTGTAAAGATCAAATGAGATTGTACCCGAAGACCCATTTAGCTCAAATTTCTTTCTCAGTAATTTCTGCATATGGTAACTTCTCTAGAGAGATCCTGAATAAAAGATTGCTAAAGTCAAAATAAAAGACTTTTAGGTTCCTATCTTAAAAGAAAAACATTACTTGGCTGGCAACTTTAATAAATTTTTATATTTATACCCCTTATTATTTTTATTTTTCTCATAGGAGTTAAGCCATTTGAGTGCTTAACATGTGGAGTGGCTTGGGCTGATGCCCGATCACTGAAGCGCCATGTAAGAACACACACTGGTGAGCGGCCCTATGTCTGTCCAGTATGTAGTGAAGCTTACATAGACGCTCGAACACTGCGCAAACATATGACTAAATTCCACAGAGATTACGTGCCTTGCAAAATTATGCTGGAAAAAGACACCCTTCAGTTTCATAACCAGGGAACGCAAGTGGAGCATGCTGTTAGCATCTTAACCACAGACGTGCAGGGGCAGGAGGAGAGCGGCCCACAGGAGCTGGAGACTGTAGTAGTGACCGGCGAGACGATGGACGCTCTCGAAGCCGTTGCAGCCACTGAAGAGTGTCCATCGGTGTCTACCCTTTCTGACCAAAGTATCATGCAAGTGGTTAATTATGTACTGGCACAGCAGCAAGGACAGAAGCTTTCTGAAGTTGCAGAAGCTATTCAAACTGTGGAAGTAGAGGTGGCACACATCCCCGAAGCTGAGTGAGTCTCGGAGTGGAGATGTCAGCCACAGGTGGACGCACGGAGCATTTGTTTACAGTACTACGGGAGTTTGTAGCTATGTTCAGGCTCTGGTTATTTGCTGATATGACATTTCTAAACGGTTTTTGGCCAATGGGTTCTGTAGAAAAGTCCATTTACTGTAAAGAAAAATTTTAAATGAATCTATTTGATGGCAGTGGTTTATCATGGTCTACTTTTTTATGATAATGTTTATAAAGGACTGTACTAAATTAAAAACTGTTCTGTTTCATTTGTATTTTGACATGATTTTATTATATATTTTGAGTGTAAAAGGCTGCACCAATGGCTTTTCTTCTCTTATTTTCAAAATAAAGAGGTAAGGTTTTGTGATTTCGTTTGCCCCATTTATGGATTAAAAGAAAATTCCAATATAAGGCATTTTAGTAGAGTGTGTAGGTATTACATTTTTTAAAGGCTTCAAATATATGATTGTTGACTTGCTATTTATTTTAACCCCTTCTAAGTCAGGGAACTTTATTCTCATTTAAGCACTTAATAAGTCACATGTTAAAATCAAGTTTGCACAGCATACTTACCTATATGGGGAAATTATAAATTAATAGCTGACACTTTTGAATGCCACTCAAATGCATGAAATGCCTATTACGCCTTAGGCAACTACATCTCTGCCAGGCGAGTAAACTGACCATGACAAAAGAGTGGTATTAGTAAGTAATGTTGACGGAATTTTTCCTGATAACATAAATCAATAGATAGAATAAAAACCTGCACATGAACAACAACAACGAAAACTAGTTCATTTGCAAGATTGAACACGTGTAAACCAGGTTTGGTGTGTTTTCACCCATTGTATCATGTTTAACTGTTCAATTTCGTTCCAAGAGTACGAGTTTAGAAACAGGACCGCAATGTAGACCGCTGCCCCAGCCCTGAGGTGCTGTCGTTGCCACGCCACCGAGAAGTAGTGAGAGCGCCACTGCGGCCTCGTTCAGTCCCCGAAGTTCTCTGAAAACTACATCACATTAACTCACGTGTTTGATTTTACATTTCCACATCTTGAGGCGAACCAATTTCCTGATTTTCAGAGTCACCCTAAGGAGTTTCCACTTTTCTGAGAAATCGTCATAGTAGCTATAATTGTTAAAATTAAACTTTCACACATTAGAGACTCTTTATTAGACGTAAAACTAAGTACGCAAATCATATGTAAATCATTCCTAAAGCACAAAAAATATGTGCCTTGATGTACAGCTGTTATTGTTACTTGTTTACTTTAAAATGGCTTTAAAGATAAAAAATGTGATAGCCATGCATGTATTATACTTGTAATATTTGCATTTGCAAATTGCCCATTATTTTAATAGCTGTGTGGCTTTCAGTTTTAAGCAGTGACTTGACATACAGCCCGTAACTTTGTAATGGCTGCTCTGTTACTATATATTATGAACTTGTGCAAATGTACTTCAACATGCCTACACTCTGGAATTCTTTTATGTTTCATCCTCACCATTGTTCCTAGATTTAGTTAATTATACGATACTATTAATGGATGTCATGAGTATGTAAATAAATCGTGTTGAATCTTGTTTAAAAGCATGAGCTTTGGAGTTGAGCTTGTTGCTATTTTCAGCTCGTAAATCAGTCATTGTTTTTACGTTAGTTAATTCTTTAGAAAGGGGCAGTGTGTCTATGGTCAGATGAGTCTCCAAACTGCGGGTCCTCTGGCCGAATCTCAGGATGTCAAGCTCTTGTGACTCAGCTCTGCGTTGTTGCTGTGAGAAATGATGGAGTCCTCCAACATGGGTTCTCATCGGTGGCTCTGTGCAGAATCTCACCCAGTTACCCGTTCAGGGCCTAAAACTGAAGTCAGACCTTCAGTTCTGTGTTTTTTTTTTAATTGATGTCAATTACCAATGCATGATGCTTCGTGCTCATTATTTTTAGTCTTTCATATCTGTTATCTTCACAAAGGTTGCTAAGCAGGGTTTCAGTTACCAGTTGGTCAGATAAATGCAAGGTCAGCAGTTAGAAACAACCAACTGGGGGGTGGAGAAGGCGTTCTATGCTAGTAAAGAGTTACAGCTTCAGAGACCCACAGGTCCGTTCTACTCTGCCCTGTAAGACCACTGTGAGTCAGCATCAACCCAGTGCAGTGAGTGTTGGTTTTATGGGTTTGTTGTTTGCTCTTAAAGAAAGGGTTTCTTAGTTCTATCTGGGGAAGAACTGTCTGGCATTGAAGCCCCTGATCTATAAATAAGGTTATCAACATGCATAGGTTCTCTTGCTTTCAGCAATGTTTTACATACCAGGGTATTTCAAAAAGTTCGTGAAAATAATGGAATTTTCTCCTGAACTTTTTAAAGCTCTTTAAGTGTGTGTGTGTCTGTGTGTGTGTCTGTGTAGAAATTTTAAGCACTTTTTAGATTCATTACCTATTTTGCCTTTATGCTTTTGTGAATTGATGGTTCGATTTCATTTTTCAATTATTTGTTGTGGGTATATAGAAATACAAACGATTTCTGTATCTAAAGGGAATCTTCGCCTAATAATAACTGTCTATAAATGTCAGGCCTCTCCGGTGATCAGTCACGGCAGGGAGATGAGCGTTCACTGGAATAATCAGCCATTCAAGTTGAAAAGAACAGTATTTGCCCAACGATCCAACTCAGAAGGCAGGGAGGGGAGGAAGGAAGGGTGAAGAGAAGCGGCCCACACAGGGAGGAGGTGAAAAGAGAGCTGTTACTGTGTGGGGATTGCAATCAGTGTCATGAAATTGCTAAGTGGAACACTTCCACCCAACCCTGTCTATTTCACACACACACACAAAACCCTTTAGCAACACATCCTAAATGCAAGAGGGCTTCAAAAAAGTTGGTGGAAAACATTATTTCAAACTTCCATAGCCCTCTGTTGTGATGAGTTTAAATCATTTTCATTGAGATCAAAAATAAGTCCTTTGTTATGGTTTCATGGGACATACCATTAATTGGTCTAATGACATGTTTAGTGCTTTCTAAATTTATTTTTATTTATAATTAAAATATTATTTTATTGGGGGTTCTTACATCTCTGTAACAACCCATACATCAATTGTATCAAGCATATTTGTACACGTGTTGCCATCATTTTCTAAACATGTGTTTTCTATTTGAGCCCTTGGTCTCAGCTCCTCTCCCCCCCCCAACCTAAATTTATTTTTAATTGGGAGTTAATACATAGATCATTCCACAGTTCAATCACATCAAGCAATATTGTTCAGTTGCTCCCACAATTAGTTTCCAAATCTCTTATTTCCCTGTCTGGTGCCTGGAATCTGATCTGAAAAACTTACAAGATGCCATCCTAGTGACAACTACTGGTATCTCCGTGTGGTGCAACAGAAAAAGATTGCTCAGGAATAGGAGGATAAAACAAGAGTGTGGCTTCCTAAACAGCTGCCTCCTCCTCCTTGAGACCAGAATAAGTGTTGGCACCTAACTACCATTACTGCACATTTTGATCAAAGACTATAGAAGAATACTGATCAAAAGGGGGAAATTTAGAACAGATTTTTTTCATCTCATGGATTTGAATTGAACCCTTGAAACTGTTGACCTAGAAGAATCTTTAAACCCAAGGTATTCCCTGAAGCAAACAATAGTTTAGCTCATAAGGAATCCTGTAAGCATTAAATTCTTTTCAAGCTATCTGGTGGTGTAGGTTATGCACAGGACAGTTAGGCTGCTGACCACAAGGTCAGCGCCCCGCAGGACAGGAGATTGACAGCCTCAGAAACCCAGAGGGAGGGGCAGTGCAGTTCTGTCAGAATGGCCTCAATGGCAGTGGGGTATGAAATCACGGTGACCAGTAGTAACTCCTAAGACTAGATGGGGCCATGGGCTTGTGTGTATGGGGAAAGAACAGTCAGGAAAGAAGAGAATGTCCGATCTGAATGGAGTCAGTGTCACTGAACTGTTCATGTAGGAACTAATTGGTTTATGCTTTTGCTGCATATATTCTCAACAATAAAAAATAAATTTAAAAAAATTCTTTCATCCACCAACTTTCCATTATGTTTGAATTTTCTTTTTACCCAATTATGTTGTGTTAGGCAGGGTTCTCTAGAGAAACAAAACCAGAATGCTAACAATTTTATATATATTTATACAGATAGATGTATAACATAAATAAACAGTTAATTAAATTGTAAAGCAGTACAAATGGCAACTCACTCCCGTGAGACAGTTGTGAGACACTGGCAGTCCTTCAAGTCTTGAGGGCCGCTGGGTAGTCCTCTGTAGAGCAATGCAGACTATCCGGGCACAGGCAGCAAACAGCAAGGCAGGTCACCAACAGTCAGCCAGATGACAGGGTCCAACAAGTCCCCAGCTCAAGAGATGTACATTCCAATGCTGTGGCGAAGCATGTCTTGAAGGAGCCTCAAATTACAGTGACACAGTCCACGGGTTAGGTGTCCCACAGGTAGTGTAGCTTGCAAATTGAGGCAAAGAACAAGCAAGGCAGCCACACTGGTCCGATGGTCAAAGAGCGAGAGACAGGAAAGGTGAGGCTCGCCCAGCCATGTATCTCTCCGCCCTTCAATTATCGGCCAGGTTGGCACAATAAACTTACTACCTCATATGTCATCTCCAGATTTGTTTCCCCTTTCCAACTTTTCTATCTCGCCTTATTCCTCTGTCTAGGACTTGTATATAATGTTAAATAGATGTAGTGATCGTGTTAAATAGAGTGGTAATTGGTGCTGTCAGGTAAGTGTTGGACAGTAAAATCAGTGATTCAAACCCACCAGCCACTTCTTGGGAGAAAAGGGAGACTTTCTGCTTCTGTAAAGATTTATGGCTATGGAAATTCTATATAGGGTCACTGAATTGGAATTGACTCGATGACTGGGTTTTCAGTTTTGTCTCACTAAGGATTTGTTTGAATTATGAGTTAATACTGTTTTATCATACTTTTTTTTGCATCTCATTCTATTAATGTGAACTTAATAGATAGTTTGAATGTCAAGTCACCCATTCAGGTCCCACTTGGGATGCATCATCGGAGTGTTTGCCAGTATTTTTGTCTGGAGTGTTGCATCTCTTGAGTGGGATGGATCAGCGATTTTCTAATTCCCTTGTTGGTTTTGTTCTTGGGACAGTGCTCCCTTTTGCGTTCTTCGCTTCCCTTTCTGCACGGCTGCTCACCTGACGTGAACACCCGGACATCATAGGTGGGGAAAAGCCAGTCGGCATACTTGGATGACTGGGAGTGTGCTGTAAGCAGAGAGGACACTTCTGTGTGTGGAGGACGGCTGCATAACGCGGGCTGGCACAGCCAGGCAAGGTAAGAAAGGGCGTCCATGTGGAGGGGTGACCTGGACCAGGATGTGCGAGCTCAGTGGGGTTAGGAGGGTCCCAGGTGGGAATGAAGGCAGTAAGAGGTTGTATTTATAAGGTGGCTTCAAAAACTTCATGGAGCACTAACCTAGCTTTTCGTTACTAAAGGACTTGGGAAGTCAGCTTGCTTCTTCTCAGATAAGGGAGTTACAAATCCGGAAGACAATGAACTGGAGTTCACGGTGTAAACGAATAGCTGTCCCCACATAGAAGGAACTATTTGTGTGCGTGTGCGTGTGCGTGTGCGTGTGCGTGTGCGTGTCAGTCCAACCCAGACCCAGTTGGTGTCAGGTTGACTGCAACTCGTGGTGACCTCGTTGTGTATTAGTAACACCGCTCCCTTGGGTTCTCAGTGGCGTTTTGTTTTTTTTAATAATCATTTGGGGGCTCTTACAGCACTTATAACATTCCATACATCAATTGTATCAAGCATTTTTGTAAATATGTTGCCATCATTTCCAAAACATTTTCTACTTGACCCCTTGGTATAAGCTCCTCTTTTTTCCTCTCCCTCCCTCACTGTCCCATCCTAATGAACCCTTGATCAATTATAAATTGTTATTTTGACTGGCTGTTGTGTTTTTGAAGCAGATCGTCAGGGCTTTTTTCTGAGGCTTCTCTGGGTAGCTGAGTAACTGCCACCAGGAATGGCATGTGTCTGTCTGTACTGTGCATCCTTATATTCCTGGTCTGTAGGTGAGGTGGTCTGAAAGCCTGACACACACCCCAGCAGCGCCTACCCCTAGTATGCAGACACTGAGTCGAAAAGCCGCTCCCCAGCCAAAGGAGGGTCCTCGGTGAATGGCAGATTCCAGGGCACATCTTATATATATCAAAGTAAAAGTCTCACAGAATAATGAGGAGATGTCAAGTGGTCACAGAAGTTGTTGAAGGAGCTCCTATTGGTCAAATGTATCAAGGAGGTTCATTAGACTCAACAGCCAACATTTTTATGGAGGCCAGTCACTTAGGCAACCTCTGTTTGTTGTTGTTAGATGCCAACCCATGGAGACCCTGTGCATAACAGAGCGGTACCCTGTCAGTGGTCCTGTGCCATCCTCCCGTAAGCCCTTCACAGCCACTGTCAATCCATCTCATTGAGGACCTTCCTTTTCCGATGCCTCTCCACTTACCAGGCATGTTGTCCTTCTCCAGGGACGGGTCTTTCCTGACCGTATACCCAAAGTATATGTAAGAGGAAGCGTTGCCTTTAAGGAACACTCTGGCCTTCTTCAAAGATGGATGAGTTTATCCTTTTAGCAGTCCATGGTACTTTCAATATTCTTCTCCAGCATCACGATTCAAATACATCAATTCTTCTTTCATCTGCCTTACTCAGTATTCAACTTTCACATGCTTATGAGGCAATTGGAAATACCATGGCTTAGGTCAGGCATACCTTAGTCCTCAAAGTAACATCCTTGCTCTAAAGAGGTCTTGTGCAGCACATCTACCTAATGCAACTCTTTTGATCTCTTGACTGCTACTTCCCTGAGCATTGATTGTGGATCTAAGACGAAGTCCTTGACCACTTCAGCCTTTTCTCCATTGACGGTCGTGTTACTTGTTGGTCCAGGTGTGAGGATTTTGTTCTTCTTTATATTGGGTTGTCATCCATACTGAAGGTTGCGATCCATGATCCTTTGGCTTAGCATTTGCTAAATTCCAGATGCCCCAAAAGAAAATAAATGTTCAACATAAACCACATTGCACCAAGAGTTTAGGCACAGCAAGCCCCTAGTATCATTTGGGGAAAGATTTTGTAGGGCACCAGCCTCCAGTCATATGGGTCCAAGGGGCTGTTGTGTAATTGAGGGTAAAATTAAAGAGACATCAGGCAAGATAAGGCATGCAGTTGCTCACCTCCTAGACAGCCATGATCTCAGCAGCCAGGTCCGTGCAGAGAGAGAGAATGTATTTCTAACCAAGACTTATATACACTTAGGGGGCGTGCAAGACCCCTAGTTACAGGGAACCACATGCATAGCAGGACGGGGTTGTACAATAGGCATACACTGTCATCAGTGCTCAATGTGTCAAATCTGTTCCTGAGGTGGTCTTGAAACTTAGGTAGGACAGACAGACTTCGAGGTCTTATGGCCTTGTTTTCATTTTCTTTAGCTTTATCTTGAACGTACATATGAGCAATCGATGATCTGTTCCACAGTCGGCCCCTGGTCTGGTTTTAGCACTGATAGAGATCCATTGTCCCTTCCTACAGAAAAGGTCAAGTTATTTTCTATGAACAAGCCATTGTTTTTGCAAAATTCTATCATGCGGTCTCCAGCTTCATTTCTGCCACTAAGTCAATATTTTTCCAACTACTGTTCTTTCCTCTTTGTTTCCAGCTCTTACATTCCAGTCACTGGTAACTCTCAATGCATCTTGATTGCGTGTCTGATCAATTTCTGACTGAAGTCGTTGGCACAGTGCTTCGATGTCCTCATCACTAGCTTTTGTGGTTGGTGCATAAAGTTGAATAGTTGTATCGGCTGGATTTCCTTCAAGTCGCATAGATAAAATGGATCCTAGATCGCAGTGTATTTCATGATGGATTTAGCAAGATCCTTTCTGACAATACCATGCCATTTCTCTTGATTGTGTTATTCCTGGTTTGGTAAATCATATGATTTTCTGATTCAAAATGTCCAATACCAGTCCTTTTCAGCTCCCTAATGCCTAGGATATCAATCTTCATGCATTCCATTTCATTTTTTTTGACTACTTCCAATTTTCCTAAATTCATACTTTACATATTCTAAATAAGATTTTTGCAGTTGTTTCTCTTTACAGACTTGCTCCATCAGCAAATGAAGATCCTGAAGGCTCCCCTCCCACAAGGTTTACCCCACTCATGTGGGGGATGACTCCCCTTTAAAAATCAGCTCTGCCTCTTCGGTCACATTGCGAGTGCCCTCACAGCTGAGGGACCTCTGCCGGCAGTATCTCCAACGATGTTGTTGCCTTTGTTTGGGCTCTCAGTATCTGAAAATGCTTTGAAGCTCTGCATGGTTTTCAGCAGCTTCTTCATCCAAAGGGGAGAGCCTTGCCCTTCGTTGTTGGGTCTTAGTCTGGAAGCGCCGCAGAACTTTGGGTGACCCTGCTGGCATTTGAAATCCCAGTGACATGAAATCCAGTATCACAGCAACACATGTCACTACAGTATGACAGACTGACAGACAAGTGGTGGCAGCTAGAGTTTCAATGTATCAAACCAAACTCATTGCCATCGAGTCAATGCTGATTCATAGAGACCCCCTCTGGGTTTCCAAGACTGTGACTATTTATAGGAGTCGAAAGCCTAGTCTTGTTCCCTTGGAGCTGCTGGTGGTGTTAAACTGCCAACCATATGGATTGCAGTCCAATGTGTAACCACTATATCACCAAGGCTCCATCTATACCACCTTAAATCAAGCACTCGAAGTATTTGGAATTTTGCCCACTGGCCCAACCTCACCCAATCTATCTTCCCTTCTCTGTTTTTAAAATACTTAAACTATATTCCTATTAGCTTTTGACTACTAATAGCTAAGCTACCATATTAAAGTCTTGGTAGGGTCTTATATTTTCATTGGCCTCCACTTAGAGCCACTTGAATGAAGGTGTGTAACATTTCTTTTCAAAAGATGTAGACACTGAGAAAATAAGGGTGTCAAAACTGGAAATAGAGCCAAAGCTTCATAATAATGGTGCATATTGGTTATAAAATTAGGACTTATTTTGACCCTATTCCCTTAAATATCCTAGTTCTCCTTTAAAATCCTCTATGGAGTTCCTGTTATCATCCTCTAATTAGCTCCCTAAATTCTGGCTAGAGATTTTACCTAGAGCTTACAGGTGCACCTGTCTGTGTAGGTCCTGTTTCTTGCATGTCCAGCATCCACCAGTCTCGGAGGGTCCTAGGCTGAGGCCTCTCTGAGTCATCTGGCATGCTTCCATTTTCCCGTCAATGTAGTCATGAATTCCTTAGCCATGCCTCTGCTCTGTGGCTTCCATTGCTGTGAGCATTTCTCCACTGTGCGCGCACTCAGCATGCTGTCCTTAGCTGCTGTCAAGGTCATCCTGACTCCGGGCAATGCCGCGTGTGCAGAGCTTTTCAGACAGGCTTTGCAGAAACAGACTGCTAGGCCTGCTTCCAAGCGGTCTCTCTGGAGCATGTTATCTGACCTGGGCCCTCAAGTAGAGCTGACTCACAGTGAGCCGACAGGACAAAGCACGCTTACCCTATCGCGCTTCCACGACTGCACTTGTGATGGCAGCAGACGGCCACATCTGCCTCTGCCAGGGACTGGTGGGTTGGAATGACTGGCCTTTAGGTTCGCTGCTGAGCGCTGTAACCACCATACCACCAGGACTGCCGAAAAGAACAGACAACTCTCTTGGAAGTACATCCAGAGTGCTCCTTCAAGGCCAGGACGATGAGATTTGTCATACATACTTTGTCTGTGTTGTCAGGAGACACCAGTCCCTGGAGAAGGACCTCGTGCTTGGTCAGCAGAGGGCAGCAAATGAGGAGGCCCTGGAGGGGATGGACTGACAGAGCGGCTGCAACAATGGCCCAAATCAAGCACAGGAACAACCGTGTGTGCGGATGGCGCGGGACCAGGCAGTACTTTGTTCTGCTGTGCACAGCGGCTCATGGTTTGGAACCGGCCCCATGGCCCCTGGACCACAACACTAGGGCTCCCCTTCACTCACAGGCAGAGATACAAATCAGAATTACATGGAAATGCAGTCTGTCCAGCTATCAGATTGGCAAAAATTAAAACAGGATAAATAATATTCTGGTAGTGAGGTTTTGGGAAAACGCATTCTCATAGATGACTGGTGCAAAAGCAAACTGGTAGGACCTTTCAGAAGTTGGCAATATCTGACAAATTACACACACACACACACACACACACACACACACACTTACATTAAGACCCAGCAATCCTCCTCCTGGGAAGTTACCTGAAGATACATCCCAGCAGTATGAAAAGCACATGCACAAGGCAACTCAACTGCAGCCTTGTAATGGCAAAACGTGAGAACTAATCTCAATTCCTACATTGGATAAACTATTTACAGTCACAAACTGTCTATTATCCAAAGTACGGTCGTAACTGTATAAAAGAAGAGGGGCCTGATGACATAGTGGTAACCTGTTGGCTGCTACTGGCAAGGTCAGTGGTTCAAAACCACCTGCCGCTCCTCAGGAGAAAGAATTTCCACTCCTGTGAGTCTGTCTCAGACACGGGGATGGTTCTGCCCTGTCCTGTGGGGTCACGATGAGGCGGGAAGGTTTCCATGGCAGTGAGTTTTGTTATATGAACACACTGTCTCATGAAGGGGGAAAATATTTGCTTATTGATACAAAAAGAGCTGCAGGAAGTACAAATTAGAAACCAAATCGACTGATTACTTACAGAAAGTAGCTATGAATAGAAATAGAAAAGGATAGGAAGGAGTGACCCTTTTTTGTACAATTCTGACATTTAGAAGTTTGGTAATTTTTCACATACAAAACAGGGCAGCCAGCCACCAAGAAATGCAAATAGAAACAAATGCATCAATGGGATTACAAATGAACAAAGAGTTATCCTGAAAGGAGGCGCACACAAAAGAATCGACCTACCTAACTCTGTAAAGTTGTACTTTATTTGTAAAGTTGTACTTGAAAGATTCTAAGGCCAAAACTCAAGCAAGTATACACAGGGACAGGCAGTTCCCAGATTACCAACATCTGACTTGTCCTTCAATGTTCCATCAATTTGCCATCACTCTAAAATGATTAAACCCTTCCCTCAAACCCTGACTCCTGGTGACCCTATAGGACAGAGTAGAACTAGCCTGTGGGTTTCTTGGTTGTAACTCTCGACGGGAACATCTTTCTCCCGAGGAGCAGCTGTGGGGGTCAAACTGCTGATTGCAAGGTTTAGCTGTCACCCGCTACGTCCCTCGGGTTCCTTGCTCCCAACAAGTCCTTCCCAGCATCATGTGCACAGTGCACGGCCGGATGACAAGTCATTGAAACACTCGAGTCTTTTCCTCTATGTCTTCCCGAGGCCAACTATGGGAGTAGAAAGCCCCGTCTCTCTCCCTCAGGGAGGCTGGTGGCATCTAACTGCTGGCCTTGTATACTGCAGCCTAACGAGGAACCCGAGGCCACCAGGGCTCCCTTCCTGCGTCTGTAAGGCCAAATAAGAGCCAAGTGTATGCCTACAAATTCCACTTATAAAAGCAGAAGCACAGCTCTCATTGATAACGGGGACAACCTGTCTCATGCTCTGGTTAGGTTCCTTTTTCTTTCTTTTTTTTTTTTTAAATCAACCCCACATTTATTGAAGACAGGTAACTTTTAGTAGCTCTGATGACAAGTCCATTCAGAGATACGCTGAAACGGTCAGGAAACGCTACGACACAAGTCCCAGGAAAGGGACGAAGGCACCTCAAAAGAATACAGGACGAGCCCACTAGGGACAGTCAGGTAGCACGACACACGAGAGAGCCAGGCAGCCAGCACGAGGAAACTGGTGCACTGTTAGGTCTGTCTGCGGGTGGAGGACTCGGTCCCCATATTCTTGGAACAAGCCCCATGATTATTGGTGGCAGGTGCTGGCTGGAGTGCAGGGTCGCATTGCCGCGTGCCAGAGAGCCAGCCCATGGCCGGGGCCTAGGTGACACACACAGCAAGGCCACCACACAACTCTACCCACTGCCCAGCAGACCCCGCAGGAAAGAGGCGTTCCCTGCCAAGTCTACACGCCTGCTGGGCCCACTGGACTGTGGGTGGCCTGCCACACAAACCCAGGATGAGCTGAAGCCCTCCTGTTCCCTCACCCGTTCCCAGCACTCAGGAGGTAGAGGAGCAAGGCGAGGAAGCTGCCTGCAAACCAACTTTTGGTCTTTGGTCAACAGGGATTAAGGCAAACTCTCCTGGGAGTCAGAGCCACTGGGCACGGCTGGGGCCGAGGAGAAAGGGGCAGGGTGTGCAAGGGGCGAAGTGCCCATGTCGTGTCCCCTTCAGCCCCTGGCTCTGCCCTCCTGTGGCCTACAGCACTCACATATCTGAGCCTGAGACCGAGGTTCCTTTTTCTTGTTGGGAAATTAGTTATTCCAAAATACTAGATAGATAGGTAATTATATAATTAAGCAAATAAGGAAGTATACGGTAGATAGTCTAAGCCAGGTTTCTCGCAGTTAGAAGACTTAGGAAAATGCACAAGAGGAAGACTAGCATGAACTTCTGTGATGTTGGACCGATAATGGAAGAGTCAGTATGACCTCCTGGAGGACCTTTTGAAGCACCTTGTACTCATTGCCTCTGTGTCTGCTAAGCAGGCCTAAAAACAACCCTCGGTACCGAGGAGCACACATACTGTTCCGACTTTGTCCTCAAACACAACCACTGTCCCCTCATCGGGACCAAGGCCACTTTGAGAAAAGGGGAGGTGAGCGAGGAGAGCCCACAGGCAGAGGGAGAAAGGGGCCCAGAGCAGGGGTGCATTGGGAGTGGCAGGATTATCCCGGGCGAGGGTCTCAACAGCCAGGACAATGGAACTCTTCAACCTGCAAGCATCATTCCAGTCATGAATTAAATCCATGCCCGGAGCCAGACTGAGCATGCCCACGCTTATGATTGCATCTGAGAAATCGGACCAGCCCGGGGATGAGCCTGTTCATAACCCGGAGAGGCAGGGGCCAAGGACCCCAAACCTCCTAAAAGCCTAGACACAGTTCATTCCGAGAAAACTCACTGCAGGCCCCACCTGCTGCGCCAGGGCTTTCCTTCCCTCAGAGAAACTGCTTTCTGGGGCCGCTTCGCTGTCCTTGTGCCCATTCTTCAGTTGGAGAGTACGAGAGCCCTGGGCACACCAGAGCAGCTGCAACAAAGTCACTGACTCCTGGATTGCAGGCGGGAAAGTCTTGAACCCCGACACTGAGGTGTAGGGAAGTCAGGAAGCACGGTTGACCTTGAACAGCATGAGGCTGTGGGAACCGAATTCCCAGTCAAAAATCAGCATAGGATTTCCAGTTGGTGCTTGAACACAGGTTTGAACTTCAGGGAATCACTTAGTTGAGAATTTGTTCCTGTTGCTGCAGCAGAGAGCCCAAGTATTCCAGTTATCTTGGCTCCAAACACGCTGAATCATCTGTCGGTGAGGTCTCTCTCTCCAGAACCGCTCACAGGATGGTTTTAAGGAGAGACTTGGGACCTTGAACTCACTACAATAAGCACCGCGCGTCGAGTGAGTCGACTGACTCACAGATGCCCTGCAAGGCAGAGACTGCTTGGTAGCGTATCAGAGACTCTACTTCCATGGAAGCACAGTTTCATTGTTCTTGGAGCAGCTAGTTTGCTTGACTACTGACCATGTCCTTAGCAGCCCAACACTTAATCCATTAAACTGCCTACTCTCCTTTCACCACAAAAGCCACAGGTGAAAAAAAATCTGCCTATCGGTGGGCTGGGCCCAAGCAGTTCAAAACTGTGTGATTCACAGGTCAACTGTGTTCATGAAAACCTGGAAATAGGTCAAAGGGGTGTGAGTTAACTTGAAGTGGCTACCATGATCAACTAAATCTAAGGCCGTCTGAGCAACAAAGGAAATTACATTAATGATTAATGAAATGATGTTAATGACACAGAGAATAACCTAAGCATCTATATGCCCAGAAAAATAACTGGGGAGAACGCTTCCTTATAATAAGAGCTTCCGTTAACAAAAGTAGAAGGGATGATGATTATAGAAAATAATTAGGCAAACAAGAACCACAGATGACGGCTAATTAGTAGAAAAGTACGATGAGAAAGCGCTTTAGTCGAGTGTCTTCCCACACAAAATACCTCTTAAAAAACAAACCCACCGCTGTCCTGGACTCCGCAGCTCTGCGGGAGAGAATAGCAGTGTAAGTAGCAGAAGCGGGAGACCTTTAACAAGGGGCCGACCCACGGCAACCACGGTCTCAGTGCAAACAGTCTGAGGACAGCACAAGACAGCAATGTTTCTTTCCCTTGACAGAGGGTTGGCAAGTCTCCAGGAAAAGTAGGCTGCCACACCTTTCTCCCACAGTGGTTGGTGGTGTTGAGTGGCAACTTTTGGTTAGCACACAAGCACTTACAATCATTGCGACCACCAGGCCGCCCCCTTACTTCCTAAAAAAACCACGCCAACCCAAATCCACAGCCACCAACCAATTCCAACTCACAGGGACCCTACATATGGTTTTGGGAACACAGCCTCATCTCTCTCATGGAGTGGATGGCGGTTTGAACTGCAAACTGGGTAGTAAGCAGGCCAATGCACCAGTACCAGGGGACGGCGTTCGATCACATGGGCCATCTTGCACGTGTGAAAAAGCCTCAATAAAAACTCTGGATACTGAAACTTTAGTAAGTCTTACTTAGGCAATACTCTCTGGGGTAGCACAGACTGATTTTCAGAGGGTAATACTTCCTGAAGACGATGGAAATGTTTATTATGGCATCTTCTCAGGCCCACTCTTCCCTGTCACTTCCTTCCTTTGGTTGATTTCAGCCTGTATCCTTTCCCTGTTAACTAACCATGTATGTGAATTATGGGAATTAAACAGCTTCCAGTGGGTTCCTTGAGCAAAGTATCAAGCCCTCAAACCAAATGAGGCAAAAATAGGAACTTCCCAGTGAAGAACTTTTTACATTTCCTTCTTAAAGTTTTATTGGGGACTTCAAAAACCGGTCGCCAAGACAATCCCCATTGCATAATCACAATATGCCCGGGAACTTGGCATGGTAAAGGAGTGGACCATGAAGCTCCGAGTGTGCTCATAATCAGAGGTCTCAGGGACAATGAAGACTTTTGCCAGATCAGCCTAACAAAGTTCCTATATACTCGAGTAGAAGCTGAGTTTTCTAGCACATTTTTAATGCAGTTTTTGTGGTGAAATTGGGTGCCTCGGCTGATACTTGGTTTGGCTTATACTCAAGTATGAATGGAATCAAGGTTTACACTACAGCATTAGAACAAATTGATATCATGTGATTCCTGCTATGATACAACTGAGGACATATCCCTTCTGTGCTACTCTTGCCAAAAAGCATAAATTAAGGAAACATCTGGGAAAACAAAGCTGAGTGACCGTCTACACAAGTACAAAGACTGAAGGAGAAATGATAGTCCCTGGCTATGGGTTACAGGTTGGAAACTAGTCCACCCAGAGGCCTCCTACAAAAGCCCAAGTGATCTGCTTCCGAAAAAGCAGGCATGAGTCACCTTCAATTTGATTAGCGAGAGTCCCTCTAAATGCGCTTTGTACAACTGAACTACATCTCGGGCTAGCGGAACATTACTGAAGCAGATGGTGAAATGTGAAAAAAGGCCTGTAAAACTACACTGCAGGATGTTATCACGCTAATCTACTTCCAGTTACTCTAGTTAATATTTGGCGAACATAAGAAATGGGTATAAGGAGAAACTTATATTTTTGCAATTTTGTGAAGTCTGAAACTTTTTCAAAAAGTAGATAAAGAAAATTTCCCTTGATTAGAAAAATAAAATTTCCAGTGTCATGAAAACACATTTGAACCTCAGCTCTCATTTGTAATGAGAAATTTACCTGAATTCTAAAATGTTGCTTTACCTAATGCCTGAGTGAAGCACCAGCACTTCAGCTATTAAAAGGGTATCTCTAAAGGGAAATATCTAATATCCTTATCAAGAAGCTAGAAGAAACTTTTTTTTTTAGAAGAAACTTTTAAAAAGCTGTTTTAATGATCGGTTTAGCAAAGTAAATGTGAAGGAGAATGTAATGGAAATGTAATTTGGAAGGCAACCAATGTGACCTTAGAATTCATGATAACCAAGAAAGAGAAGTCTGGGTGACAACTGTATTGAGAAAAGAATGCACAGTACATGGATAAAGAAAGCACATTAACTATGAAAAAACATCTAAGAATGTGGATATAAATAGCCCGCAGGGAGCAAGCATCTTTCAATTTTTTATGAAATCCATTAAGGATCACCTTCCCTTTTTTTATAATAAGTGGTAGATAGTACTGTATGTTTTAACCATCAAGGATTCTCCAAGGTAGGTATGCCTCTAAGCCAGTGGGGTTCTCAACCTCTGGGTCGCGACACTTTTGGGGGTTGAATGACCCTTTCACATGGGTTACCCGATTCATAACAGTAGCAAAATTAGTTATGAAGTAGCAACAAAAATAATTTATGAGGAACTGTATTAAAGGGTGTCGCATTAGACAGGTTGAGAACCACTGCTAAGCAGTTCCGGGCAGTGCAGTGGCTTAATGGTTAAAGACAAGGTTACCTACTTCTGTAAAGAATACAGCCTTGTGACAACCAAGTCCACTTGGAAGCTGCACACCAACCTATGTGATCCAAAGACTATGAGTCAAATCCAAATTGTAGGTGGGAACAGTATCAGAGCTTAAATTCTGAATGCCTGGGTTTACGGGCTATGGAGGTAGTGGAAACCCAAAATGCATTTGCAGGGCCCCACATGGATTAAGCCTTTGGTGAATCCCCTGAACACAGTCCAGGGATATGAATAGCCTCATTACTATACAGCACTGTTGTGGATTACAGCAGATGTAGTTAGGTTAAAACATTTTATCATTTGATCTACCTTTTGACACATTTTCAGATATTTTCCTTTTAATTAAGGTTTATCTTTTCTCATTATCTTTGTGTCATATGATTTTCTGGATAAGAAACCCAGGGTAGGTAAATCTAGAGAGAACTGGATATCACCTAGGGGCATGGCAGGGGATGCTGGAGAAAGGGGGACCTAAGGAGTAGGAGAAAATGTTCCCATGTTGTGGTGGTGATTGTACAACTCTTAACATGATAGGACAATTGAACTGTATATGTGCATCATATGTAATAGACCATTAACGCAATGGTAACAGTGATTCAACTCAGTCCCATAGGGCTGCTGAGCCACAAGCGGCTCAAGGGCAGCAGGCACTCGCCTCTCAAGAACCCTCTGCAGCTTGGGCGGGCCCTCTGACAAAAGAGGAGCTACATTTGTTTGTTTCTGTTGTCTTTCCCACTTGAGAGGCTGCAATGCCACGAAACTGTTGTTAAATTAAGTAGACTCCAATTTTAGTGTATGTGCTGCCGGAGCGAGCACAAGTAGACTCCAATAATACGACTTTCACATCTTCCACTACTTTGGCCAGCAATAAGGATAAATGCAACAATTACCTTTTTTTTAAAAAACAAAAGATCAGCAACAAATAGGTGGAATAGAAAAAAAGAATGCTACTGAGTTTGACAATTTATTGGTATTTCAGTAAAGACATTCATCTCAGTCGTTTCTCTCTCCCATCTTGACCTTCAGTAAATATTTTCACTTGGGTCAAGAAAAGTATAGGAGAGGGATATTATTCTAACATAAACAGTAAAATGAACAAAAATGGAAAGTTTGCCTACATCAAAGTAAGTAAAATTTATGTATCTTGATAGAATTAAATCATGTAAGTAAGAACTAAAAGTTCTATATACATTTCCATTGTTTTACTTGGGACTTACTCTAAACTTAAATGCAAGTGAACAAAGTGTTGGGAATATACAACAGTCAGACTGCTTCTCTGGAGTTATTACCTATCAAAAGAGCTCGAGGAGCAGTTACCACCAATAACACCTGAAGCTACCTCCAAATTTAACATTGCAAGAATTTTCAAAGAAATCATTCTATTTTGGTTCTTTTGTGACTATGCTTTTAGAGATGTATTTAACTTGTCACATTAAGAAAAAGCTCATATACAATAAAAAAATACAAAAGAAAATATCACCTTAAATCCATCACACAGAACAAAGAATATATGCTTAGAGATTCCTTAACTGTTTGAAGATGCATTTTCTTTCCTTCCATCTTCAGTATGTAAATGTGCTTTTGAGAAGGTCATTGGTCATTACACATACATTTAAAATGAGCCATAGTATTCTAATAGGAAGAACTCCTGCAGTAAGGTCAAAATTGGACCTCACAGACTAATAACCTAGGTGCTTTGACAATGTACAGAAAGTGCACCTTCCCCTTCCCATCTCCAAACAATATTACTTTCTTTTTTGGGTGTTCAAACCTTTTAAAAAATAAAAACAGCCAAAACTTCAAGCAATATGTACATTTAACTATTTTGGTGGCGTTTTGTTTTTTAAAAGAAACAGCTTCCTCAAGTTTGGCTGGAAATGCTTTCAGAACTAGCTAGTAGCAAAACCAAGAGAAGCACATTCAAAATACTGATTTACTTTGGTAGCAAATGGTTGTTGTTCTTTAAGACTACTGAAGGTTAAGACAAGACCCAGTAAGGTGAAGTGAGCAATTTCAAATATTCAACAGTTTACATAAAATGTCAAAAAATGGCTACTTTTAAAGAGCTAAGCATCTGTACCTACTGAGAGCAATGCAAAAACTACTTTATGACTTGAAACAAATGCCCCGAATGGGGAAAAAAATGCTGAATTTTATCTAAATTTACTTTCAGTCCAGTAACAATTTTCTTCCCAATACTCCCTTTCGATAAGGCTGTTCCCGGGAGCCAGACAATTTATATGAGGGAGTTTAGAGAGTAATTGCCTGTATTGTGAACCAGTTTAAATAGACAATAACTTTTTTATTCCCTCATGTGCTAACAGTTGTCTAAAAAAATATGCAATTCTTAAAAAGGTACCATTTCTGATTTATTATCTGTAACCTTTGGAAACTAATCACATGAAACTACAAAATTAGCAAATGTCTTGACATCTGTATATAAAACATAAATTACCTCTAATTTCAAACTCTCATTTATTAGTGTATCACGCAATCTTTAATTAAAAAAAGTAATAAACAAAACAAAAACAAAACAAAAAGTGGCTCCAAAGATAGTCTTATGCCATTCTTTAAAAAAGGAAACTGTTCCTTTTAACTTTACACCCACCCACGCCCCAATCATAAAACACATCATTTAATTGTCTTGGTCATGGACATTTCCAAGATGAGATTTTATATTTCGCTCCCATAGCTTCTGGTTATCAGAAAACCCATGCTTTCCTTTGTTGAAGGAGTTTGGTCCAGCTGATGTTGGTGTATCCCTGTGTTAAAAGAAATTGATTTAAAATGTTATATAAAACACTTAGGAGTTGTGCTTTGAATTCATTAAATATACTTTTTTTTTCACTAAATATACTCTTATTATTTATCATCTATTATAAACTTAAACTGATCAGAAGCATTTACAGAATTAAAAAAAAATTGGGGGAGTGGGGCGCAGGGAAGGAGGGAGAGAAATTAGGAGCTGATGACGGGCTTAAGTGGAGAGGAAATGTTTTGAGAATGATGAGGGCAATGAATGTACAAATGTGCTTTACACAATTGATGTATGTATGGATTGTGATAAGAGTTGTATGAGCCCTAATAAAATGATAAAAAAGATTCTGATTTCCTTATGCCTGAGGTGGACTTTAACAAACATTTACTTTAGATTCTGATACACAGCTAAGGGTGGAAGCCCCTAGTTTTTTATATTCTGGGTTGCACCCTTATCAATAGGTTGGTATTCAATCAACTTGGTATTCTTCCACCAACATTTTTATAACAACGATATGAAACAGAGAAACACATGAACATGAACCACACCTTGCAATGCTCACTGCCATGTTATGAACCTGCTTGAGTTTTATCTGTTCATATACATATAACTATACTGGATCTTTATGTTACAATATACTTCCAGTATAAAACAAGGGCAGGCATCCATTGGATGTTTCTAACTGAAATATGGAACTGAAGCCTACATATCGATTTAGCAATTAAGTTATGTGGGGATATTTATGTATTTGGTAGAAATGGGGACATAAGATGGGTTGATCTGAAGTTGAATTTTCTCGATAGCTTCTGAAGTTATACATTTATGTATACAAAGAAAGCATCATGTTATCTTGAAGTTAACTTTATCTCTGTAGCATGAGGAGCCACGGAAGAAAACAAAATGCTTTTACTTTGTCTTATTTCGGCATTTGGCAACAAGGTTCAAGGAAACTAAGAGTACACAGGATCAAGATTAAATGAAGAGTGACACCCTAAGTGATAGAACTGAAAATCGGTTCACAGCAGGATAAAATTAAATATTAAAATAAAAATAATCTGCAACTTATATGAAAAGCATAGGTTGTTTAAAAATAGCCTTAAATTCTAGTTTTATCTTAAATGGTCACTTTTCCTTACCAAGAAAAACAAGACTTTATACAACAGCTCATAAAACATCAGCAATGTAACTAGTGTTATACTACTATTCTTGTTCATGGGGATTAGTTAGTACACATCTTACTCATCTTTGAAATCCTACTTAACCAGCTACCTTATAAAAAGTAGTGAAATAATTTTGCCAAAATAACTGAGAAGATAGTAAACATTCAAAAATTATACTCTTGCTTTGCATTCACCTGTATTACTACACTTGTTTAAAAAGTAAATACCTTCCAATATTCTTCATCCTCATCTTTGCTTCTGGTGGCATTTCCTCGGGTTCACTCTATACAAAGAAATAAGAATTAGTCCAAGATGGTGGCATAAAGATAACATTCACATGATTACAAAAAATGCTTCATATACAAACAAGTCTCATAGAATTTTAAACACCGGTGAAGACAAACAAAACCCTAACACGTTTGAACTAAGCCAGTTACTGTTGACTAGACAGTAATTGGAACTGTCTTTGCAAACGAGATAAGAAAGTTAACTTGGTCTGTCTGGATAGGACAGGCTGGATGAACAATCTGGAGGAGAAAACTACGGGACTGACAGTTCCGGGGGGACATGGGAGAGGGGGAGGTGGGGGGATGGGAAGAGGTGTTAACAAACCCAGGGACAAGGGAACAACAAGAGATGCAAACTGGTGGGGAGGTGGGTGTGGGAGACCTGGTAGGGCATGATCAAGGGGAACGTAACAAAGAGGAAGTGCTGAAATCCTGGTGAGGACTGAGCATGATAGTTAGTGGGACAGGAGGAGAATCAAGGGAAATAGAGGAAAGAGCTGGGAGGCAAAGGGCATTTATAGAGGTCTAGATAAAGACATGTACATATGCAAATATATTTATGAGGATGGGGAAATAGATCTATGAGCCTACATTTATAGGTTTAGTATTAAGGTAGGACATTGGGCCTCCACTCAAGTACTCCCTCAACGCAAGAATACTTTCTTCTATTGGCATTCTATGATGGTAGAAGTGGTCAATTTAATTCAATAGCAAAGGTCATGGCCAGTTTTTGCTCAAGGGACTTTGCTTCTTGACTTTGTGGGGGAAGGGGCACTAACATCTTATTAATAAGAGTATTTTCAGAAAGTTAGCCAAAGCTTCAGCAGGAAAAGCTGGGGCAGTTTCACCAGAGAAGGAGTTTTTATCACATAATGGTCCTGCTCTACTCGTTCCCCTCAGCAAACAAGGGGAACTCGGCCAGCTTCCACGGAAAACCAGTAGGTCTTGATTTGGCTCCTTCTGACTTTGTTACCTAATCTTAAAAAATTTTAAGGGGTGCTCCCTTTTAATTCCCTCTATTTAACAACATAAAAAGACTGTGTTGACATGGTAAAAGTCTCAGAACCTTCCATTCTTTAGAGAAGGGCCAAATGGCTGGTATCATCTTGTTTACAAAGGCATTTTGACCATGACATAGCTATGTTGAGGAATGCAATCTGTGTTTTATCATTTTACTATGATTGCTCTGGAGCAGGACGATCACTGGATGCACACATCAGTAAGTGAATTCTCTAGGACTAGTGGGATGTGGGGGTTCGTGCACTTTCACTGTCTTCAAGTACATCTCCTTACATGTCTTCATTTCAAAAGGAGCAAGTGGAGAAACCTGGTGGACTCCCTCCACCTAATCAAATGATCAAAGTTAACACATTGCCAGTAACGGGACAACATGACAGCATGTGCTCTCTGGTGCCACGCACTGAGAATCTGGCATCACCATGCAGTATTCCTGCCAAGTCAGAAATGTGATACTAATGATGAGACCGTTCCGAGAAACCCAGACTGAAGGGCATTCTACAAAATCACTGGCCTGTAGTCTTGAAAACGTGTTAATGGCATGAAATACTTTTTTATTTTTTGGATGACACAAATGGGTAATTTGCTCATCAATTACCTGAAAGATCAGAGATGAATTCATTCAAGGACACCTCCCCAAGAAAGGTCTAGTGATTTACTTAAAAAAAGAAAAAGCCAAGGAAAATTCTTGTGGGGTAACGTTTTCCTCGGACACACATGGAGTTGCGGAGTCAGCATGGACTCTACAGCAGGAAGGGAGTTTGATTTAAGCTTTAGTTACATTAACCCATCACAAGAAAAAGAATGCTGTCTGAATTGGCCTAGTTTGTTTATAAAAATAAGGAAAACAGTTAGCTTTGATGCAATTTTTTAAAAAGGAAGAAAAAAAGACAGCCTAAATTCTAAGCCAGCATTATTTTACATTAGCATATTTCTTCACTTCTCCATTTGCAAAATGAAAGATATCTCACAATTCACAGGGATATATGGAAAGTTAAATAAAGTTATGTGAAATGATATACAAATTCTTAGTCATTCAAAATAAGCTATTATGTAGGTGCTACAAATTTCTAGCCTCTGCATTTTTGTACACGCCATTCATATGACTTGCACATAGCAATATACTACTTAATCTCTAAGAATGTTAGAGATGCCAGAACACCTTGAAATAGGAGGAATTCAAAACCTGTTAGGGATCACCTTTCCACATTATAGCAGCCCCTGAGAAATAATTAAAAAATCTATGTTCTGGGTTGATCCTTCAATTTACAGTTGAGAAAGATCCATCAAGATTAAGTGATGTGCTAAAAAGTTTTCTGGTGGTTAGTTAACTGGCAAGGCAGCATTTGGAAAAGAATCTAGGTCTTCTAATTCCCAACCTCATGATCTCTCTAATCTGAATTTCCTGATAAGTTCATCCCTTCAAGTACTTTTGATCTCATCTCTTACGTGATCTTATAAGTAACCGTCATTAATAGGTTGAATTTCTGAAGAACATCTAGCTTATCTTTGTAACTTTATAGCACCTTGCATATAAAAAGTACTCAACGTGTAGAAATAAGTACAAAGAACTGTGTGGTAACAGATTCTTTACCTAGTGATCTTGGCTGTAGCTATTCCACATATAACTTCTCTACAAAATTCTACCTACAAAACTCACTTGTGCCTTGATTGTTGTCTCAGCTTAGAAAAGCACTACTGGAAAGTGAAAGGAAATAGAGAAAAGAACTAGGAGGCAAAGGGCATTTACAGAGGTCTAAATAAAGGCATGTACATATGTAAATATATTTATATATGAGGATGGGGAAACAGATCTATGTGCATATATTTATAGGCTTAGTATTAAGGTAACAGATGGACATTGGGCCTCCACTCAAATACTCCCTCAATGCAAGAATACCTTCTTCTATTAAATTGGCATTCCATGGTGCTCACCTTCCCAACACAACCGCTGAAGACAAAGCGGGTGAATAAGCAAATGTGGTGAAGAAAGCTGATGGTGCCTGGCTGTCAAAAGATATAGTGTCTGGGGTCTTAAAGGCTTGAAGGTAAACAAGCGGCCATCAGCTCAGAAGCAACAAAGTCCACATGGAAGAAGCACACCAGCCTGTGTGATCACGAGGTATCGAAGGGAGCAGGTATCAAGCATCATCAGAGCAAAAATTCCTATCATTGTGAAGGGGTGTGGGGGTGTGTGGAGTGGAGACACAAAGCCCATTCATAGGCCACTGGACATCCCCTTACAGAAGGGTCTTGGGGAGGAAACAAGTCAGTCAGGGTGCGATGTAGCAACGATCAAACATACAACTTTCCTCTAGTTCCTAAATGCTTCCTCCCCCACTATCATGATCCCAATTCTACCTTACAAATCTGGCTAGACCAGAGGATACATCGGTACAGATAGGAACTGGAAACACAGGGAATCCAGGGCAGATGATCCCTTCAGGACCAGTGGTGTGAGTGGCGATACCGGGAGGGTGGAAGGAGGGTGGGTTGAAAAGGAGGAACCGATTACATATAACCTCCTCCCTGGGGGACAGACAACAGAAAAGTAGGGAGACATTGGACAGGGCAAGACAGGACAAAATAATAATTTATAAAGTATCAAGAGTTCGTGAGGGAGGGGGGTACGGGGAGGGAGGGGACAAAAATGAGGAGCTGATGTCAGGGGCTTAGGTGGAGAGCAAATGTTTTGAGAATGATGAGGAAAAGGAATGTACAAATGTGCTTTACACAGTTGATGTATGTATGGATTGGGATAGAGTTGTATGAGCCCCTAATAAAATTTTAAAAAAGAAGAAAAGCACTACTGGGTTCACCAAAACTTTGCCCAATGCCACAGTTTTCAACCTGTTATACATTCACCCCCTAATCACTTCAGCCCCACAGGGCTTGGCCACCTACCTCTGAATGTCTAATTGTACATTGTTTTGCAGAGCAATTACTTAATATAAGATAGCATTTAGTTGTTATACAATAAAGGTTCTAAGGGTGAACTAGTTTCTAAAGCTTACGGGTTCCCAAAATTTGGGCAACCTCCCCTCTTTTCAGAAAAATATTCTGCAGCACCCTCCAGCATTTAAAAACTTTTGTACTATAGCCAGGATACTCTAGGATAAAGTACATGCATCTGCTTTTGCAGTCCTCCTGGATCGTTCCGGTACCCCTTGGAGTCAGTGGTACTGCCCACCTTGGGAAATACTACTGTTTAAGTAAGAGGTGAAGGCAGAATTCAGTCAAAATTATTCTTGAAAATTGTAAAATTCATTGACAACCATGGTGGGGCAGAGATATTGTGAGTAGCATGAGGGAACTGTGACTGAGAACAGCAGAGAAGAGTTTCATGCTCACATTCGTAGACCTATTTATTACGGGGAAACTCAGAAATACTTGTAGCACTTAAAAAGTGGTATTCCTCCTTGAGATACAGGAAGCAAGTACAAAAGGTTGTTTTCCTTAAGTTAAATGCAGATATAATGTGTCACTACTGAAAACCCTAACTGAAGAAAGTACTACACACAGAAGATTCAAACTTTTTTTTTTTTTGGGGGGGGGGGCGCTTCCATGTCTTCTAAGACATATTATCATAAGCATTTGGTGATTTGGCTCCTGGGCTTCTTGACACAAAAATCAATCATGCTTTAAAATAACCCTACAACCAAGGAACGTAAATATATATAAGCACGCAGGCATCCATTTTTTTATAAGTGTCACAGAGAAAACGGTTGAAAATTGCAAAGAAAATCTACCAGAATCATAAGGCAACTTCAATTTGCCACTAACACTAACGTTAGAGACCCGAAGGGAAAGCAGCAGAGCTGGGTGTCAACTTACATCTTCATCTTCATTGAAGGCTGCTGCTACTGAAAGGGTTTTTGGAGCAAGAGTCGGAGCGGTTTCTTTCGGCTTCTAAAGAAGAAACAAAATGTAAGTATCAAGTAAGTAGTATGTGTACAGGCTTGTTTAGTGCTGTGAATAACTAACTGATCTTTAAAGATTTAACTGTAATGTTTTCACAGGAACTTACACAGGCATACCTCAGAGGGTTAATGCAGGTTGTTTGGACCGGCAATAAAGTGTTATGATATAAATCCACACAATTTTTTTTTGGGGGGTGGGGGGGGTTTATTTCCCAATGCATATACAAATTATGGTTACACTACATGGAACCCTGGTGACACAGTGGGGTTACTGTTGGACTGTTAACCAAAAGCTGGTGACTTAAACCACAGGCACCCCGAGGAGAGCACATGAGGCAGTCTGCTTTTGTAAAGACTTACTACCATCTCAGACACCAGGGACGGTTCTGTCCTTTACAGTCACTCTAAGTTGGAATTGACTCTGTCAGTGGGCCTGGTTTTGGTTGGTAGTGTATCATGTGTGCAACAACTTTATGAATAAGTTTGAAATATGTTAAGAATTACCAAAATATAAGAAACGAGCAAAAGTTGTTAGGGGAAAAAAAGCCACTTGACATGGCTGACAATTTGTAAAAAACTATCAACAAAACGCAATAAAATGAAGTATGCCTGCACAGTAAATAACTCAGTACTTTGGAAAAATCCATCCTCTTTTGAAAAATGGGGTTTATCAGTTCATAGGTTTTACACAGGTTGCTATCAATACAGTCTTATGTCTACTTCTCCCCTGGAGAAGATTTTTCTACCGCATGAGTGGAATCTATGACTCACTGAAACAAAGTTAGTCATCTTTTCTTGTACATCATAAACATTTACTTTTGAAGGGATGAAAAATGTCACCTCAGAGATTATAGACTTTAAAAACGCCCTGTTTTAAAGATGCCATGTTGTACACACAACATAGAACACATTCAAGTATTTGTTGGTTAATCAACTACTTTTTCACGACATAAGCAAAACTAGCACTTTCAGTCTTTTTTTGTCCTACACCCCATTCACCAATTAGGAAATTACATTTATATTGTAATTTATTTTATGAAAACAGGATTGTTTTCCAATGATTAAAACGTTGTGTCTGGCACCCCACCACCACCGCCCAATAGAACCAACAACTCCTGAAGTGACCAGCAATTACTAAGTCCTATCACGGACTTAGGACAAGCGGGAATTTGGGTCTCTGACTTAGAGGGGTATCTCCTTGGATACTCCGTGGACCTGTACAAGTACACAGTGCTCAAATGGCATGTCACATGTATTTTTACCACAACTTAAAATAAAACAAACAACCCAGACGCACATCTCACATACACTGACTGACTGGAAAATGATGCTGTTTTTAAAAGTTCTCTGAATAAATATCAAATACAGAAATAGAGTTGTATGGAAACAGCATACATAAATGTTACATGCAATGGCAATGAACTACTAAAGTAATTGAAGAAATCTTTTTGGTTGAACCATCTAAAATTGCCCTACCCTATTTGTAAGTCAGCGTCATGATTCCTAATATCTAAAGTCATTCTATAAGCTCCACGGTTCATAACAAACATACATCTTTCGTGGAATATGAATACTCAAGTTCCATTTACAGTTCTAAAGTAGTTCATCTGGAAGCTAGTATCCAAAAATCCTTTAGTAATAATAATCTGAGATAAAACATTTCTAAAGCTATCATTTTAAACAGTGCTGGCACTGAAAGAACTGAAATTCTCTCCAAGTACAGTAGCTTTCAGAGGTTTTGTTTAACTTAAACTCTCTACCACAGCTTCTATGGTAAATATTCTAGACCGTTCCTGAACATTCTGTTAATCACCTTAAATGCAGGTCACGCATCAAAGGTTATTTCCTAAAGTAATGTCCTTTTTATACTTAATTTACCAGAACTTGTTAAATAGGTTTCCAAAACAAATTCCTAAGACAGAGTACAAACATTAGATTCAAAACAACTCACACTTGATCCAAGTTTGATGGATATGGCTGGTGCTTTCTTTGTCGTCTGACTAGCTATGGCAAATCCAAACTTGGAGATCTTTGAAGGCTTTGTAGGGAAGTCTTCAGCTTCTTCTTCAGCTGATCGTTTCTCAGCGCTGCGACTGGAACTTTCCCCTCCATTACTGGAAGAAACAGTCTTAGTTTTCACAGGTTTTTCTGCTTCTTCTTCAGGTCCTGGTGAAGTCGAAACAACTTACCAAGATGAGCTATTTTTACTGAGCAGACTGATGGGAGCAGCAACCTCAAAAAGCATCGCTACAAGGAAGACACCTCTGTAGTTGCCACCTACTGACCCGACAGTCTCTTCCACTGTTTGTTAGAGCACACAGCAGGAACTGAGATTGTGTGGCAGTAGAAGAGGCTCCCATGGATTAACCAGCATAAAGTAACAGCAATTTGAAATTATAAACATAGGGTTCACACCAAGTAAAGCTCCTTCAACTAAACACTAACAGTTATACAAGAGAGTGGTAATTTGTGGAACTTTGCCGAAGTTAAGGTCTATAAATTCTTCCACACAAACTCATTTGTGGACATTTAGTGATACCACATAATATACTTGGGCAATAAATTATAATATTCATTAATAATGTACCACTGATATATCTCACACCCTACTTAATAAGAAAGAAACTACCATTGCTGATACATTCTGGAGAATTTGCTTCTTAAGTGCTGTGTTCCTCAAATACACCTCATAGAAACTGGGGTTGAAAAGGAATTTAAGAGTACCTCAAGATATTTCCTGAGTAATTTAACTCTTCTATGACCTATTTTACCTTTAGGAGCAACTAACAATCATGCTTAAGTTTATATATTACCCTTTCCAGTGAAAGAAAGATCTATGACTTCAAAAAATAGAAGGTACACAAGTTTGAAATGTTCAGATGTGTGTAAGCGATTCTGCTGGTTTTTGGATTAGAGCAGTGATTAGTTCATAGCCTGCGTACCTGACACGAGGCTATTTATAAACTTGGGGGTAAGCTATACAGGAGAAAGCTAGATGATCATTACCAATTTTTCTTTCTCAGTTTCACCCTGTTTTTCTACCAGGGTAAATAAGTCAATTTACGGAGAAGAGAAGATGTTTTACGGGGGTGCTACTGACAATAGTTGAGAAAGCAGGCTAAAAAACCAGAGTGGGTAGTTGGGGAAACAAGACAGAGATAGACTGGGGTAAGTGCATTTTTAAAAGATTACAGACCTAGATTGATAGAAAGCACTTGAGGTGCCATTCCCGTATTTTAGATTAAAAGCACCTGAAGAATAAAAGATTGGCTTGCTAGCCAATAACTGAAATACAGAACTCAATTTCTTTAAACTATGCAAGCATCTGTGTTCTCAAAGGCTGTTTAAAATGAAAAGCATTTATGCTAAATTTTATTCTGCATTTTATTTTGCTTTAGTAAACTGTATTTTATAGTAAAAGTCAAATAATACTTTTCTGTACCCAACACAAAGCTAATTTTACAAACTCACTGGTGCGACATAAGGGGCATTCAGAAACAGAAAACGTATTGGCCTTACATATAAAGGCCCGTAGTTTGGGCAAAAGTAATTGTAAAATAATCAAAAGAAAATAGTATTGAAAAAAATTAAGAATTCATCTAGACTCTGAATTGTGAATAAAAAGCTACACTTCTTCCAAGTTTCTGGTCCTTTTAAAACCTTTTTATTTTTGGTGTTTTATTGTAATTTCCTTTAACCTAGGAAATAATTTTGGAATAAAGACTCTAGAAATGTATATGAGGGGAAAAAAGTTCTTACTGTGATTAACAATAGTGTGATAACTATATTAATTACCATATATAATAGAGTATAAGCCAATATCAGCTGAGTCACCTAATTTTACCAAAAACTGCATTAAATGCGCTGAAAAACTCGGCTTCTACACAAATATATACGGTATGTGGAAGACAGTACTATATGGCCCAAGCCAGTAAGTCATAGGAAAGATCTCCATGGAGACGGCTCCCAAACAAGGCAGCATCAAAGAGGGTGTTGGGAGGAACTATTCTTAACCAGTTAGCAGATGCTTCATTTTATTCACATCTGAGTTCCAACAGGTGAAGAGGCAAACTAGGAAGACGACCCACTTCACAGGTTCACACCCAGGATGAAACAACTATGTTTATTAGGTCATTTCTACACCGGATTGTTTCCAGAACCAGCAATTTATTTCTGGATATGGTAAATCAAGGTTTGACCTTGCCCACCATCAAGAAGTGCTTGCTTTACAAAATCAACCACAATGTTTTTAGGTCATATCTACTCTTTGGTGAGGCCACGGGGGAGAAGGAAGGGAGTGAGAGTGCACTATTGGCCTTGAAAGGCAAAATCTGTCACCTGGATCCAGTTATTTTCTCTGTATGCCCTGTCTAACAATTAAGAAGTAAAATGCACAAAGCATTTAGGAAATAAAGCAAATGGATTAAACAGTGGACTAATGTGAGAAAATGTGATAGTACTGTGAAAAATCTTAGCTACAAAAATTATATTTTATATTTTAAAGGGGGAATAAATACGTTTTATAAAAATAATAAAATCACAAATACATTTATAACAAATAGTAATTTACTAGAATTCAGGAGCACTGCACTTAAGGGATTTTATGTAGAGTCTACTTATTCTGAGCAGCCAAAATGAAATCAAATTATATAATTCTGTTCTTTTCATTAAGGAGTAGGGGAAGAGGAATAGGCTTTGCAATACAAAGATGCTTACTTTGCAGTACAAAATGTTAATAAGAAAGTTGAAGAATATTTTGACCCATTTTGCTTTCTGGTGGCATTCTCATTAACAAAAAGGGTAGATAGCTGCAGGTCTAGTAAGATTGGGGTTTGGCTTAAATGAAAACATGTTCAAGATTCCACTAATGTATGGCACTGTAAATGCCAACGTTAAAGATGGTCTTATAACCTTAAAAAGTCTGAGATGGCCACCCTTTTGCTCTGAGTAGCTCTTCTCTGGCCTTAAAGACAAACCCAATAGTATCTTGAGAACAATAACTTCTCATATAATTATCAATTTTCCTATTATGAAATGTTTTAATCATGTATAATTTAGCCAAAAATGACATTCAAAAATGGTTTATATGCAACAGCACTAATTTTTTTTTGCAAAGCTAAGCACACCAGAGGCAAACTGTGCAGCAAGTGAGGATTATTTACATTTTCTGATATGGGTTAGCAAAGGTGCTCCTTCTCTACCAAAAACAGGCTAAGATGGAAAAATCAAGGCAAATTAAGGATCTATACCACATAGCTACTAACCTCCCAAATGACACTGGCTGAAAAACTATAGTGCAATTATGCTGGCAGTGAAGGTATATTTTGATAGCGCATCAAGCACATCTCCACTATACTGTCAGGACAGTTAAAGGCTAGCCTAGTGAATTATATGCCAATAAAACTTTTTTTTTTTTAATTCTAAAATTAAATCACGGAAGATTTAGGCTGCAGATGTTTGGGCTCCTTCTCCTCCCCACCCCCACCCCCACCTACTTCCAGTTTTTGATGTCATTTTCCTCGGTAATTAACAGGGTCAGAATTTTGTGTTTGCTTTGAGGGGGTGGCCATGGTTGGAATTATCGTCTCTTAAGGAAAAATGGCCCAGCAGCAGCCGTGCGAGTCTGAGGTCCTGAGCAACTGAGCACGCTCCGCCCGCCCTTCCCTGCACTAGTGCTATGCCCGAAGCCATGCACGCTCAAGTTCACGGCGCGCGCCCTCGAGCGGGCCCG
>NW_022103902.1:1415898-1418645 GCF_000313985.2 Echinops telfairi | reverse complement strand
GCGTTGCGCCTTGTCTGTGGGGTGGGCTCACGCATGGACGTCGGGTGGGTCTCTACCCAGAGCGTCGCCCTGAGACGAGGGTAGAACTGTCCCTGTCAGGTCGAGCTAGGAATGTGATCATTTCCATGGTCCAGTGGGGAGTCCAAAGAAGTGAAGGGAGGCGGAAGCCTCAGCCGAGAAACGGTGGGAAACCTGGCGAGGTCCCTGGTGCCCCGGATGTGATTGCACCTGTAAGTAGCGGAGTCTTTTCATTCGGGCTTGGCTGGAGCGCACGTGCTTTCTTCCCTAAGTGCCTTCTCGTGTCAAACACCATTCATAATCCTATTTCAGCCCCAACCTTCGACCTGTGGGTTTCCGAAACTAATCTTATTTTTTTTTAAAGTTTTATTGGCACTTCATCCATATATACAATTCCATAGTTCAATCCTATCAAGAAGAGTTGTACTGTCATGACCACAATCAATTTTAGAAATTTCCTTCCTTGTACTCACTCGTGTGACGTATTTTTTTAATTGTGGCAAAGATCTACGCAACAAAATATTCACCAACAGCTTCTACGGTATAATTCAGTGCCACCGATGATACTCCTCGTGTACAACCATGGCTGGGATCCTTTTCCGAATTAGTCCACCACCATTGACATAAACTCAATGCCCCCTAAGCATTGAGTTTAAAACTCTTCCACCTTCACCCATGGTAACCATATGTCAAGTTTGATTTATTTTTTTAAGTAGTTTTCTTGATATAATATTCACATATCATACACTTCCACACTTAATCGCTTTTAAAAGCGATGTGATATCTTCATGAGCACAATCAGTGCTAAGGCTTCCTCCCCCTGACTGTAAGTCTATGGGCGTAGAGAGTTAGAAAGCCTCTTTTTCCCCTGGAACAGCTGGTGGTTTCAAACTGCTGACTTTGTGGTTAGCAGCCCACGTGTAACCCATTATGCAACTAGGGCTCGAAAATGTACCTTCCGAACTAGTTCTCAAGTGATGCTGCCCCTGCTGCTCGGGGAACCACACTTTGAGAACCACTATCCTAATTTATTCATCTTATCAAAATACTTCACAACCCCCAGCGCCCCAAAAAAGAAAAGTTCAAACTTCTTCTATCTCAACGGGTAACGTTACTTACTGTTTTCATTGGGAAAATAAGAATAGTCAAAATAGACCTTATACATGTTCTCATCATCTTCAACACCACTTCATATTCCTAGCTTAGGCATTCTTAGATTCAGCCAACTGCAGATTGAAAATACTGGGGGTGGGGTCGACAATTAAGTAGTCAAAGCAATCTCTCAAAGGCTAAGAGGAAGCGTAAAGGCTGTTTACATAGCATTTAGTTTATATTAGGTATAAGAAACAGATGGTTTAAAGTAGCTTGAAAGTTATGCATAGGTTGTATGCAAATAGACTATTTTATATAGGGGACGTGAGCATCCACAGATTTTGGTATCTGCAGGGAGTCTGAAATTAATTCCCACAGATACTAAGGTAGGTGGATATGGTATGATAACTGTAACTATACCTACGAGGGGGTACCCCCGCAAAATGGATTTTTTTCAAGCCATATAAGTATTTTTTACAAAACAACCTTATCACCTTCAAAGTACTCTCCGTTACACTTAATACATTGGTCAAATCTATGATTCCATTCTTGGAAACATTTTTTCACCCAAATACTTTTAAATTCATCTGTTTGGATGGCTGACAGCATCTCCCTCGTTTTTCCTTCACCTCTTCAAATCGCTGTCCTTTCTTGTCCTCTTCATTTGCGGAAGCAGAAAGTTGGACTCAAGTGAGGTCAGGTGAGAGGCATGCTGTTTTTTGTAAAACTGGCACACAAGTGGCTGCATGACCAGGTACATTGTCGTGGTGGCAAAACTAGTCCCCTGTCTGCCACAAATCAGCCCTCTTTTGCCACACACTGTTACATAATCTTTTCAGAACCTCTAAATAGAAAGTTGATTAGCAGTCTGACCTGCTGGAATGAACTCCAAATGCAGTATCCCCCTCACATCACATACGTTTTTTGAGGAGTACCCCCTCATTTGTATTCTGTCTACATTCTAGTACTTAACAGTGCATCTCAGTCCTCTGCTTCCAAAAGGGCATCACGCCTTTCACTCTGTTTTATTAGATTTTTCTCCCACTGAATCATTCCCAGCAGTTTACATATTTCCTGTTACATAGTCCACCTTAATAAACAGTAACAAAAGCAACATTTTTCTCTTGACCTCATATCTCTATTTTTTATTGCAATTTCCCTTCATATCAAAATGAAGGGAATCATTTTGAAAGGATTGTTTATAGTTACTGTTTCAAATATCACTGGAGATTCTCTTCAAACTACTTGAATCTGGTTTTCTTTTATTTATTTTTTATCTTTTCAGTTTTCCTTCTAGCCCTCCACTGAATTGCTCTCCTCAAGATCACCAGTGACCACCTTGTTCTTAAATCTAGTGATCAACTCTGAGGCCTAGTGTTGAATTACCCAATATGTTAGACAGGGTTCTCTAGAGAAACAAAACCAGGACATTAATAATTATATATATATAGATCTATACATATAGATAACATACAAAATAAACAATCTATAAAGCAGTACAAATGGCTCAGTGCAACTCACTTCTGTGAGACAGCTAATACACTGGCAATCCTTCAGTTCTTGAGGGCCGCCAGGTGGTCTTCTGTAGAGCAATTCAGGCTATCCGGCCACAGGCAGCAAACAGCAAGGCAGGTCAC
>NW_022103902.1:1408024-1414353 GCF_000313985.2 Echinops telfairi | reverse complement strand
TCCATAGGGCTTCTCTTCGGGGATGTCTTGCAGGAAGTGAGCTTTACCAGCTGAAGCAAAGAACTGGCTAAGGCAGCTGCATCCTGGTCCGACCATCAGAAAGTAAGAGACCCAAGAACTAGAAAGATCAGCTGTTTATCTATCTGCCCTTCAATTAATCCGACATGTGTTTATCTGCCAGGTTGGCACAATAAACCTTAACTATTTCACCGCTTGTGGGGCAGACCACTTTCCTGATATACTTAAAAGTTTCACATCCTTCTCTTCATCATCTGCCTCTGCATCTTCCTCCAGCTACTAAATGCTGTCCACTAATGTGCACAGGCCCTGAGCCACACTTCAACCATAAGACCACTGGTGGTGCTATTTCAGAGCCCCCAAGGGAGACCGTTGGCTGTACAGACATTTCCAAAGCTGCCAGTGTTAATTTAATTGGGCTGCCTTCATACTTCATTACCTCTGCTTCAACAATATGCAGTTCACCCTTTGCACCAGCACCTACAGTGACCGTTCTTAAAGATAATGTGCTCGTTTTCATCATTATCCACCGTAAAGTGATCATTCACAACCGAAAAGATAGTTTGGGGACCTCAGGGGCTCATGGCCATATCCATGGGGTGGTAACACGCACTTCGGTGAGAGAAACGGAAGACAGGTAAACCACTGCCGTTGCTATATACAGCAGCGCAGGACGGAATCAGACCAGGGAAAACGTTGTTATTGTTTAACGTGTTTCTCGTTCTCTGTTTATGAAATCCAGGCTAAGTGAGTCTACACTTGGGTTGTTTGTGGGTGTGTGTGTATGTTATTGTTTGAAGGGAACTTGTCTGTCACAGACTCCAAGTCCACTTCAGTGTCACTTTCTTCTTTTCTGTAAGCCGCCCAGACCACTGTATAGATTTGAGGGCTATATATTTGGGTTTCTGACAAAACAAAAAAAGTAGGACCTTTTGCAATACTAGGCCTCCTGCTGTCAAAAATGTTTCCTAAACACTGACATTATGCAAACAACATGAAGAGGTTACATGAGATTTTATTACAGTAATAGTTGCATCTAAACTGGGTTAATGGAAAAAAAAAGAAACTGGATTAATGACTTCTTGGAAGTATGGCAAGGGAGATTGGAAGGAAATGGGCAGTTAATAACAAAGACTGTAAGAAAGAAGAAAGTGTTTTAAAGTTGTGCTGGCTGTACAACTCTTCTTAATGTGATTGAACTATTGAATTTTATGATATGAGGAATTTTTTGGCAAATAAAACAGCAAAGCATTCTGCTTCTAGCTATGGCTGTCCTGTCTGTGTCCCAGGCCCACTGTATCTTCCTTCAGCATCAAAACCTCTTTTTTCCCCTGATTAGATGTTAATAGGAATAATAAATGATTATGAAGAAGTTTTTTTTTAATCATTTTTTATTGTGAATCAGGTGGGCGTTTACATTTCAAATAACCTATTATTTGAAATCTTTTTTTTTTTCTCATACAAGATTGGTATTTATTTGCGAGGCATACAGAAAAACTGTAGGAATAGAAACACGTGCATGCTCTAGATGTTCCAGTGTAAAAGCATAGTATTTCCCCTTCCTGAAAGTTGATTTCCCTTCTCTTGCCTGAACACCTACACTCCTCTTTCCTCCTCAGCCAGTTGAGATAATGTGCTCAAAGCAAAAACCAAAGGAGGAATTTGGGTTTTTGAGAAAACAAAAAAAGTAAAACCTTTTGCAATACTAGGTCTCCTGCTGTCAAAAAATGTTTCCTAAACACTGATATTATGCAAACAGGAAGCAGTTACATGAGATTTTATTACAGTAAAGGAGGGAAACCTGCAAAGTAAGGATTTAAATGCTGTCTCCAGCTGCATGAGAGGGGAGGGCAGACCACGGCTGAGCACACTTGAAGCTGAATTCTGTGGAGCATGGCTTTAAAGAGCAAGATAAATAAAAACTACTTCCTCCTTTTCCGGAGACGCTGTGTGGAGGCATTCAAAATGGTTCAGCATCTGACCTACCGGCATAGGCTGTCCTACAATACAGCCTCTGACAAAACGAGGCTGTCCCGAACCCCTGGTAACAGAATTGTTTACCTGTACACAAAAAAGGTTGGGAAAGCACCCAACTCTGCATGCGGTGTGTGCCCAGGCCGACTTCAAGGGGTCTGTGCTGTGAGACCCAAAGTTCTCATGAGGTTATCCAAAACCAAAAATCACGTCAGCAGGGCTTATGGTGGGTCCATGTGCGCTAAGTGTGTCCGAGACAGGATCAGGCGTGCTTTCCTTATTGAGGAGCAGAAACTCATTGTGAAAGTGTTGAAAGCACAGTCAGAAAGCTAAATAAATACAATTGAAACTTGTTTGAATAATAAAAGAATAAATAAAATAAAAACTAGCAGCAGATCAGATCATGAATTTGTACTCAACAACTTAAACTACTTATCAACGTCCACCACCACTATTCCTGCCCACACCTGACACCCACCCCCAGCACCACAATGCCTACGCCCTTCAGTCTCTTCTCCCTCTTGAGAAATACGATTTGTATCTTCATGCAAGTTAACACCTGTCTACCCGCTAGCCTACAGGAACATTACTGAAGTGGTGGTTATGTGTTGGGCTGCTAACTGCAAGGTCAGCAGTTTGAAACCACTAGCCCAATGATTCTCAACCTTCCTAATGCTGCAACCCTCTAATACAGTTCCTCATGCTGTGGTGACCCCCCCAGTCATAAAATTATTTTCGTTGCTACTTCATAACTGTAATTTTGCTACTGTTATGAATCTGGCCATCTTTGTGAAAGGGTCTTCGACCCCCAAAGGGGTCGAGACCCACAGGTTGAGAAGCGCTGCCTAGCCACTCCAACAGAGAATTATGAGGCTTTCTACTCCTGTTAAAGGTTAAAACCTCAGAAACCCACAGGGTCGGCTCTACTCTGTCCTATAGGGTCGCTGTATATCAGAATTGACTTGCTGGCAATTAATTGTGTTGGGGTTTGGGGAGAATGTTTTATTTTGAATACTACTTTAAGGGGGTTGATTTCTGGGTGGAGATCTCTCATTTTCATATCAGGTTTATGCCTGCTGTTGTTGATGCTCTGATCAAAGGACTCTGTTTAGTATATTTAAAATTTGTCTTATTGGCATGTACTTCACATATCATACAATTTAATTGTTCAGTCATATTATAAACATTTATGTGATCATAACCACAATCAATTTCAGATCAATTTTTCTTCTCATACTCGTTATCTCCCTATTTTCCCCATATTATCCCCTCCATGTCCCATCCAGTTACTGTCTTTATAGATCTACCTACCCAGGATATCATATGCAGAAAATCATACAAAATAAAACACAATTATACAAAATAAAATAAATTATATTTTTAAAACCCTAACAACAAAGACAAGACAAAACAGAAAAATCACAATCAAAGAGAAAGCAGAAAATATTATCCGGTGGGCCGTATAAATGTCCTCAGCAGGCCACATGTGGCCCGCGGGACATGATTTGAGGATGCCTGCTTACGGCTGTAATTCTGATGATTAGGGTTGGAGGGGATGCAAGGGCGGGCAGTTTGACCACCTTGCTGACATCGGCTGAGGATGTCCTCAGAAATTTACTTAGCTCAGTAGCCACAGCCAAGAGAAGATGAGAGCTCTACTTCGTATCTTTGACCTGCTCCAAATCTCCTGCCTGGTCATGGGTCTCCTGCCTGCTCCGGATCTCTGGCCTGCTCTCGATCTCTAACCCCAAGCAGTGGTATTTTCAGTTGTTTCATATGCATGTGAAAGTTGGACATTAAATAAGGAAGACCAAACAAGAATCGATGCATTGGATTTGTGCTCCTTGACAAGAATACTGAAAGTACCATGGACTGCTAAAAGGAAAAACCAATCTGTCTTAGAAGAAGTAATGCTAGAGTACTTCTTGGGGGCAAGGATGGCCAGACTTGGACTTACATGCTTTGGACATATTGTCAGGAGAGACCGATCCCTGAAGCAGGACATCATGCTTGGTAAAGTAGAGGATGGCAACAAAGACTAAGGCCTTTAAGGAGATGGATTGACACAATGGATTCAACTAAAGGAACAATTGTGAGGATGGTGCAGGAGGCCTGGGACAGTTGTATATAAAGTCTGGGGTTGGAGCTGACTTGATGGCCCCTAGCAACAACAAACACCTGCCATCATCACCTTTGCAATGCTCTCCTTATGGTAACAAGGCGATTCACAACCCTTTGCAACTGTGGCCAGAGGGGATTCACCGGTGACTAATCCATGTGGGGACACTGCAAATGGATTGGGGCTTCCACTACCCTCCACAGCCTTCTGAAAGCTGGGTGTTCACAATTAAGCCCTGATTCTATCTCGTTCATTCGGTTTGGGTTATATTATTTACAATCCTTTGATCACACATCCTGGGTGTGCTTCTTCTCTGTGGACTTAGGTGATACGTTCCTTGGTACTTGTAAATTTGGTCTTGCTTTCGTCAATTCCTCTCATTTATCCTTGTCTGGAAATATCTTTATTTCCCACTCCACTATAACCCTGTCTAACTCACTATTATCTTCTACATCTGTTGCTACAGTAGGCTTATAAGTGGGCCACCTCTCAGGTTCTATTCTCAGCACAGCAGCCAGAGGAATTATTTTAAAATAAATCCAATGTATTCAACTACTTTTAAAGTGCTACATCTGTGTCAGGCACTGTGTAGGCCCTGGAGGGGAAAGCAGTGAATAAACAAGGGGAGAATCATCTCTGCCTTCAAGGAGTTTGCTTACATTGATCTTATGAACACGTGAATCAGAAGTCCTTTCTTTGCTTAAAGCTGCAGACTTCCTGTCTTTTTCAGAGTCAAAAGGCCGTTTGCGATAGACCCATAGTTACAGCGCTGGTCTCCTCTTCAGCTCCCTTGACCCACTCGCCTTCATCCACACTGAACCTCTTTGCTGTGCCTTGAATCATCTCAGCACCTTTGTTGTTACTACTCCTTCTACTTGGAGTTCCCTCCCATCTTCATAGCCCCTTCTCACTTCCTTCAGGTCTCTGCCTATTACTCTTGGTGCAAATTAGAAAAGGGCTAACTCACTTAAAAAGGCAGGCAGTGTTTTTATGTGAAGGAAAGAGCGCCTCTTCCTTTTTAGCCAACAGCTGTGGCTCGAGTGCATGGTGTGGAGAAAGGCTCGTGTGTTAGGTTAGGTTTGCTAGAGAAAACTGTCTGGGCCAGGTCCAGACTGGGCAGCCCACCTCCTTCCGGCTCCTCAGGAAGATGAAACCTCACAGCCCCCATTCCCAGCCTCTCAGGAAGATGGATGACCTATTGAACTATGCAACTCCTGCCCCAACATCCCAAAGAGCTTCTCTCTCCAGGCCGGGTTTGTGTAGCCCCTTCCCCGGCACCCCAGGAAGCAATTTGTCTCTCCAGGCCACTTCCTATAGCCCCTTGCCCAGCACGCCAGAGAGCAGGTTTGCAAACAACGAGGTGGCTTCCCACGGGTCGCATCCTGACCTCAAGGCCCTGCAGTTGCAAGCGATAAAAAAATCCCCCTTCCTTCTGTCAACGTATACTTCCTTAGCTCCAGCCCTATATATCGCCCACCGCCTCACCAACAAGCTGCGATTTCCTGACCTAACTTGTTGGGTCTCGGAACCATCCAGGGGCTCCTGCCCCTGTCCATTTCTCTGCTCTCCCTTCCCTCCCGGAGTTCTTTCCCTGCCTCAATAAAATCTTTCTCAACTTCATATTCCTGGCTAAATTCTACAACCTCTCAAAAACCAGTGACTATATATATATATACACTTTATATCAAGAAAGAAATTTTTATCAAGGAAACAGCCCAGCCTACTCCAGGGCAAGTCTATGGGTCAGATGTTAGCTGGAGGTCCCTGTACACTCAAGTAACTGTTGACCAATGGAGCAGGAAGTCGAAGCAGGACTTTGGGTGATCACAGGCTGAGTCACAGGGATTCAAAGTCAGCAGGAACACGGTAGGGCACCCATAGCTCTTAGAGTCAGCAGGTCACATGGGCCTCCAGTTCTGATGCCAGACACAGAATCCAGTCAAGCAAGAAAGTGAGTGGCAGGAGAGGCCAGTTTTCCACAGAGCCTCTTGTTAAAAGTGGCATCCCCATAGAGGCGTCATCTGGCTGTGACCTGATTGATTTGTTGGACTCTACCCATAACCTCTTTCAGGAGCACACAAGTTGGCACAAAATATAACCATCAGGGTTAGTTTGGGCATTGTGCAGTATGCAACTTACTTTTCTCAATCACCTTATATGAAACAGTAACTTCTCTGTACTCTAGCATTCTCCTTTAATTTTTTAAAATCATTTTATT
>NW_022103902.1:1406375-1407609 GCF_000313985.2 Echinops telfairi | reverse complement strand
GCGATCATATCAGGGAGGTGAGTGCACTCCTTTAACTTTTATATCACCTGACACAAATGAGGGGCCTTCAGAAAGTCTTGGGAAACAATTCCATTTGTCTATGAACTTTAAGCCTCCTGGTATTTACATATTAACAAAAGTACTACATCAAGAAGTATTGATACCAAGGTTCCTGTTCATACGTACATGGATTTATTCTAAAGAAAACGTGTTTAAACAAGTCTCTGTGACCAGTAGATGGCTGCAGATGACTTCTCTCATTAATACACTTAAATAAAAAAAACTGAATTGCACATTTATAAAGATTAGCCTCCCCCTGCAAAAAAGAGAAAAAGATTAGCCCCCTTGGAATTCCAAAGCTGACCTCTCTGCCTTGAGTTTAAACTGGCCCAGCAAGTCACTTGGCAGCCAGTTTTGACTGGATCATTGTTTCTTAAAGGCACTCGATGGATTGACACAGTGGCTGCCGCTGTAGCTTCAATCTTAGGAGCGATTGTGAGGCGGAGCAGGACCATGCTGTTGTCCACACAGTTGCTGTGGTCAAAGCCAACTCAATGGCACTTTACAGCGTAGACGCAATACCTTTTGGCTTAACCCTGCTGTCTGTGAGGCCCCCCAAATAAGACGATGTTTTGATCAACTGTTATAGTCCTACCACCTACAACACTCTGGACACACAGTGGGTACTCAATATTTGCTGAATCCATGAAAGAGATAATGAAGATAAGCTAGTCAAAAACAAAACCAAACTCACTGCCACCTAGTCGATTCTGACTTCGGGTTACTCAGTGTGGAGTACCAGCCCTCACTGCCAGCCCCTAACAAATCATCACAGGTCCAGCAGGTGCAATTGTACAGCGATAATAGAGAGGAGAGAGTAAAATGAAGGAGTCAGACACATTGCATGGTAGCATGCTCACCTCAGCCCCACTTGGTGGCCCACGTGGAGATGGGGGATGAGAGGGCAGGCAAGAGCAAGAGGGGAAGGAGGACAAGGGGAAAGAGGACAGGGGAGAGAGGACCGGGAGAGCGAGCCAGGGGGACAGAGAGATCTTTATTGCTAACCAAGGCTTATACATCTTTGGGGTGGGGGGAGCAAGCCCACTACCTACAGATAAAAAGACATATGTCACAGAAGGGGTTGTACTAAAATGTTTTGAGAAACGATGTACAAATGCGCTTTACACAATTGATGTGTGTATGGATTGGGATAACAGTTGTATGAGCCCCTAAT
>NW_022103902.1:1400056-1405351 GCF_000313985.2 Echinops telfairi | reverse complement strand
GGAGGGAGGGGAAAAATGAGGACCTAATGTCGGGGGTTTAAATGGAGAGAAAATGTTTTGAGAAACGATGTACAAATGTGCATTACACAATTGATGTGTGTATGAATTGTGATAAGAGTTGTATGAGCCCCTAATAAAATGTTTTAAACAACAAAAATTTACACAAAAAGCAATGAGTATAGGGAAGAAAATGTTCTAAAATCAATTGTGGTAATGATTATACAATTCTTTGTATGATTGAACTATTGACTTTTATGATGTGTGAAGTGCCAATAAGACCGTTAAAATATGTGGTTAGTGACTGCTAAACTAATTTAAAATTTTCAAACTTACTCAGTAAAATATTTTGTCAAATATAACAGGACATTTCACTTTAACCACCAAAAATGTATTATTAGAATTAAGGTAAATCATGGCCATTAAAAGTAGCCTATCCCCAGCTCCCTTGCCCCAATCTAAGAATGAGTTTGTTTTTTAATCATCGTATTAGGGGCTCATACAACTCTTATCACAATCCATACATTCATCAGTTGTGTAAAGTACATTTGTACATTCATTGCCCTCAAACAATGAGTTCTTATGACATGGCCTTGATTGCTGCTGGCCCTCCTGAAGAGATCTCTGAAGATATGGATGCTGTCACTGGGTGTGAAGAAAACAGATGGTGCATGGCTACTGGAAAGAACAGTGTCTGGTTTAAAAGCTTGTTTTCAAACAAGCAACCATCTAAGTGAACATGTAAGAGGCTCCTCAGCCTGTGGGATCCAGATTGTAAATATACTCCAAATCTAAAGGAGTGAATGCTTTGAGCTTAAAATACGAACACCTCATTTGCAAAAGCTATGGATGACAGTGGAAGCCTAAAATCCATTCGCAAGGTGCACACATGGATTAATTCTCCAGTGAACTCCTCCACAGTTGAGGTGTGAATACACTTGTTACGAGAGCATATTTTAAATTATAGCAGGCATAGTTAGGTTAAAAAGTACTACCTGAGAGTAGCGACACCAGGATCCTAAGGGGAATGTGGGGGAGGAAGGCGGAACCCATCACAGTGATCTACCTATAACCCCCTCCCAGGGGCACAGAAAGCAGAAGGGAGACATTGGTCAGTGTTAAGACATGAAAAAATAATTTATAAATTGCCAAGGGTTCATGAGGGAGGGAGGGTAAAAATAAGCTGATACCAAGGGCTCAAACAGAAAATGTTTTGAAAATGACAAATGTGCTTGACACAACAGATGTGTGATGAGCTATGTGAGCCTCCAATCAAATTAACCAAAAAAGTATTACCATTTGATATCCCTTGTGATTTTTTTTCTTTTTAAGTGGAGAAATACACATGGATTACACCCCTTGAGAACCCCCTCTAACCATGGACCAGCCTGGCCTATATGCTGAAGGCATTTGAAAGTGGATTTTGCAGATGCAGTTAAGATTTAGCATCCTAACATTTGCTCTCCCTCATGATCCATTCAAACATTCGTTTTGTTTTTTTTTTCTAGTTTTGAATATTCTTTTCTATTGAGGTTTTTGTTTTACATGGTTGTTTTTTATTAAGTTTTCCAGGATATGAAATCCAGGATAGGTAAATCTAGAGAGACAATAACTGGATTAGCAGTTCCTTAGGGGTGTGCCAGGGGAGGCTGGGGGGAAATGGGGAGCTAGTAACAATGATTACAGGAACAAAGCAAATGTTCTAAAACTGACCACGGTGACTGTACAACTCTTCTTGATGTGATCAAACTATTGAATTGAATCTGTAAGTTATATGCCAATAAAAGTGCTGAGAACAAAAGTAAAAAGGAGCCTTGGTAGTGTAATGGGTTGCAGGCTGGGCTGCTAACTGCAAGGTCAGTTTAAAGCCACCCACCACTCCATTGGAGAAAGAGAGGTTTTCTGTTCCTGTGAAGATTTACAGCCTTGGAAACCCACAGGGGCAGTCCTACCCTGCCCTGTAGGCTCACTGAGTCAGAACTGACTCAATGGCAGTGAGTTTTTTAGTTATGCCTATTAAAATGCACACCATTTTGATTGCTTATCATTAAAAAAACAAAGAGTAAAATGCCCAATTTTATACCAGTTACATATTAGAATAGTTTGAGTGTGTTCGGTTAAATAAAGTATTGACTTAATTTTGTTTACCCTACTAGGAATTTTAATAGTACCCATAACTTTTGCATAATATTTCTGTCTGATAGCGTTGAAGAAATGGAAGAATACTTGCCTCGGGAAACTTAGATATTAAAAATGGCTAATAGTGACATAGTAAGCAAAACGTTTCTCTTTTGTTCTTAATTATTAAAAATTAGAAGGGCAAAGGATGTTTAGAAACAGCAAAAGAGAATTAGAAATGGTTATTACATGAAAATTTGGCTAACAGGCTTGAAAGAAGACAACTGAAACCCGTAATGGAAATCAGCTCCCTAGGAATAATTCTAAATTCTCAGGTGCTTTGAGATAAGTTTAAAATTTCCCAACCTTAAAATGTAAAACAAAGTCTGGGGTATTCACTCATACAGAAAGGAATGATACACTAGGAGGCTTGGCGGTGCAGTAAAGCTCTTGGCTGCTAACAGCTCAAATCCACTGACTGCTCCACAGGACTAAGATGTGCTTGTTTGCTTCCATAAAGTCCTCATGCCCTTGGAAGCCCTGTGAGGCAGTTCTACTCTTTCCATTGGAATATTGTGAAGAGACTGATTTGATGGTGTATATATCTTTTAAACGTACACACAGTAGGGCAATTAACATTTACTAAAAAAAAAAAAAAGATCCTTTTTTCCTGAGGATAAAAAATGAACCTTATACTCCCAAACCCATTTTTAATAGTGCAGTTAAATGCCATGAGATGCCCAAGAGATAGCTGAACTTTTTGTTTAGCAAACATTCAGTTAGAAAGTGCTTACGACATGCCTAGCATGGTATCAGCTATTTCACAAGCAAACACCACCTGGAGTGTAGAAATCCTTTCAATGGCTATTTTTGATGGAGTTAGCTGTTACATGAATAAAAAAATTTGAGGGAAAATGAAGTATGAAACAAAAACTGTCCATAAAAATGCCAAAATAATAGTATTTTTTTAAACTGTACTCATTAAAAAACCTTAGGGGGAGGGAAGCTTTGGAGATTTTACTTTTCCACTTTATGCTTCTCTTAACAGTATATATTATTTCCAAGAGTTTGCAGACATTTTACTAATTGGGAAAAAAGACACAATACTGCCAAGTGAATTTGATTCAGGGAGAAATACACAAATAATAGGACTTTATTCCTATCCATTTACCTTTTACACTATCAGGCTTTAGCACTCAAGCTAGCTTCTTGGTGCGCACACTCAGAGCCTTTGAAAACACATTATTAGTCTTTGAGTTCTTCAAGTGCTTGGAAAACGCTTCAGAATGTTGAGAAATATCCAGATAACCAGTATGTTTTCTCCTGGGCACAAACTTCAGAGCCTCTTCCCAACTACCCGTGTTTTTCAGACATAACAAAATACGCATCATTTGGTCTAATGTTAAATTTTTGGTGCCAGTTTCCCACTGTAAATACTTATCTAATGGAAGGCATTCTGTTGCCAGCTTTAGTCGTTTTGCATTGGCAAGTGATGTACCAGGCTGCATATTTTTATCGACAAAAGATCCAATTATGTAAATTTTGTCATGCTTAAAAGTAGTCATAACATTGGGAGAATCCGCAGTTAAGTAGATAATATTGCCTTTTGGAAACAAATCTACATAAGACTTATCTGTTGTTGTTAAAAGCAGTTTGTCCCATTTCTCTTTGTAACGTTTAACCAACTCTGTATGAGAATTACTGTCTGTTTTGAGATTGCAGAAGTACAGGTGGAAAGGATCAACATCTCTTCTGTTGCACCCTTCACTTTCCAGAAGCTGGGAGACGGAGTTCTGCAGCTCTTTTGGCTTCATGTGGCTGTCATAAGCCATGTCAAACACTAGGGGCTGTCCAAACTGCATGGCCTGTGCTCCCTTCCAGCCCACTGCGCTGCTCATGCTCCTGTCCCAAAGCCGCAGAAAGAGGAAGTTTCGCTGTGTACCTTCCTCAGGGGTCTCTAGGAGCTGGTCTTTTTTTGCTTCTTCCCTTGCTGCAGCTTTCATTTCCTTTTTTACTTGCTTAGCTTTTCTCAATTTTTCCTTAGTATATAAATATTTTAAATATTTCTTTTTTGATGTCTTAGAAGTATTTTCCATAATGACTCTGAGGTCTTCTTCACTGATGTGTTCTGGTACTTCTTTGCCAAGCAATCTCCACACCTCAATCAATTCTTTTGTGGCAGCTACAGGGTCTTCATCGGTGCTACTTGAAACCGTTGAAACACCTTGCACACTAGATTTCATTGTCGTTTTCCATGCATCCAATTGTAGCTCGTCCGGAGATGATGTATTCTCCTTATTAGGATAGGACACAGCCGGTGTTTTGTAAGACATGGATCTCTGCAGAATTATTGAGTGTAAGTCTCTTCTTTTCCTTTGAAGAGTAAATGGCATGAAAAACCTAGCAAAAGGTCTTCTTAAGAAGGTGAGACTAACACTCATTTTGAGAAGGACAGGCATCCGAGGAAATTTCTCTAAAAGAGATATGCAACAAAGAGTTAAAGAGCTAAAAAACAAAACACAAACTCAACTAACTTTGTAAATATAAATCTGAGATACCAAAGTACAATTGATTTCAGAAATACAAAGCAGGATCTCGGTACAACTATATTTCCCCTATATGCTCTGGCTTAGTACCCATCACCTCTCACTGAGCAAAAGGTTTAACTTTGTTTGATTTCTTATTTTAGACATGAAGTTCACTATTGCTTTAGGCAGAAAGAAATCTTGAATATCCAAGATCAACCTTACTATGTAACAAAGTTATAGATCACAGATGTGGCTGAGATCATGAGGCTACATTCTTTCCCATTCTATACTAAGCTCAGATGGAGGCTTAAACACAAGAGCCTTCACAAAAAGAAAGGCAGAAAGGCTAAAGGAGATAGTGACTGGTGAAAAGCCCCTATGGCCTGCTGTACCAAATGATGTTTATCAGTATGTAGCAATAACTCTTCTGGATCCAGTCCACTCATTATTTTACAGCAAATGTTACTGCCAAGCATGTCCAAAATGGGGAATAATATATACAAGGAGACTCCAAGAGTTGGTGGAAAAATTCCATTACTTTTTAATTTCACTTTTCCACAAACTTCAAAGTGTCCTTGTGTAACACACTTCTCTGCTTTAACCTTTTTTCTTTCTTTTTTTTTAGAGAGTGAGTCAGTGAATGAGAGTGAGT
>NW_022103902.1:1398187-1399956 GCF_000313985.2 Echinops telfairi | reverse complement strand
CTGCAGGCCTATCATGACTCAGAATTGACTGGATAACAGCTAGTTTGGTTTTTGGTTTGGAAGAATGAGTTCCATAGTACTCATGTATGAGATGATAATAGTTCAGATCAAAGTATGGGTGGTAGAGATGAAGATTTGCAAGATATTTAAGACGTAAAAATGGCAAAACTGGTGACCAATTGGGATTTAGGGGGAAAAAAAGGGGGAAATCAATCATCTGGCTTGAGCATCTGGGCAGGTGGTAGGCAGGGTTATTAGTGAGGCTTTGTTTTCAACAGCAGTCTTTCTTGTCTGTGACAAAAAAGTTGAATTGCAATGAATAAGAAAACCAGCTTCGAATAAGATGGATTTACACAATAGCCACACGATGGACTTGCCATACTAACAACAATTAAGATTATTGGACTAGGCTGTGCTTTGTTTTGTGATATTTAAGATGGAAGGTGATTTAACAACAACAATGTACAAAAAAACAACCCCCTCATAGAGCTGTTTATCATAACAAGAAAAACGTAAAAGAGACAAGAACACGATAGTTTTATAGCTGAATTGAGTTGCTTTATCTTAAATTTCAGTTGGCATAATTTTTTTTTTAACATTTTATTAGGGGCTCATACAACTGTTATCCCAATCCATACACACATCAATCGTGTAAAGCCCAAAGTTTCCCCTCTGACAACTTAAGCCACTGGAATGCCTGTATGCTAATTACCAGATGTCCATCCCTTACAGGTGGGTGTACCTGAGCTCTCTGCCCTTCCTTTTCTCCAACCTACACATTCTTCTGATCTAGTTCCCTGGCTTTAATCACCATGCATCAAAAAGCTACCTCAAATGCAAATAATACTCTCTCCGTCTTCTCTTCCCAACCTGTTCATCCTTTGTGTTCTGTTTCAGGAAGGATTACTGCCCAACTAGTTGCCGGAGGCAAAAAATGACAACAATTTCATTACTGTCTTCTCCCCACTCAACATTATACTCATTCTACTTTCCCACTTTTCTTAACTATACCATCTAGCCTCCTGATTTGTTCTCTCCCCATTTCCCCTATAGCCAGCGCAAATCTGATCAATGTCAACATGTACTGCTGCCAGGTTAAAGTACAAATTTATTACCATGAGATTTTTCATGAGGTTATCCTTTGCTTACTTTTTTTCTAGCTGAGTCTGTAGCTATGTTTCAACCTCATACTTTTGAGCAAGTACTCCTGTTAGTGCTCATAGCACTCTCCATTACTCTACCACAGTACAATAGGGATTTAAATAGTTCTTGGCAAACTTCTTTTGCCCTTTAATTCCATTTTCCCAAGAACTTTTTGAATCTCCAAAGTCTATTTAATACTAGAAACTCCAATCTTTAAACACTGGTGTCAGAAACAAAAGTTGCTTCATGAATTCGACTTGAAACTGGGTCAAGAGTTGTAGAATACCACAGAAATAAAAAATGCAAGCTAAGTCATCAAGAACATAATTTTGGGAAACAGCCCGTGTTCCGGTAATGCATTCAGACCAATTACTTTTGAGTTCACTCCGACTCATGGCGACCCTATGTTTCAGAGAACTGCTTCAGAGGGTTTTTCAGTGGTGAGTTGTTCTTAGTGTCCCTGGCTGAACTCGAACGTTCAAAATTTCATTCACGTCAACCGTTAGCATCACCTCTTTATTTAGGGGCCTTCATGGCGCATGCTACCTTTAGTGTATAAGGCTTCCGCTTCCTCCCACCACCACCACCCACCCACATCCACACACACTGCAAAGTCTTCCGCTTCC
>NW_022103902.1:1396861-1398087 GCF_000313985.2 Echinops telfairi | reverse complement strand
GGGTAATCTTGAACAAGCTGTTCTTAGCTTGGACAATCTCACTAAGACTCAATTTCCTCACGTGTGAAACTAGAGTAATGAAAGTTTGTACAGCACACCCTTTTTTTGCAGGTCCCTCATACATAGATATTTTGAGGTTTGGGGTTTTGTTTTGTTTTGTTTTGTTTTAACATTTTATTAGGGGCTCATACAACAACTGTTATCCCAATCCATACACACATCAATTGTGTAAAGCGCATTTGTACATCGTTTCTCAAAACATTTTCTCTCCACTTAAACCCCCGACAGTAGGTCCTCACAGTTGGCATAATTTCTAATGTGGTTTAAGTTTGGTCTGTCCACAAATTCTTTGATTCCCTTGTCAAGAACTGGAGCCAATCTCCCCTCTCCTTGGATTTGGAAGCTCCTAACCAATAGGAAAAAATGGAGTCTCATGCAATTTTGTAGACGAGGCAATAAGAGAGTGTAGTTTCCTACTTGCTTGCTCTCTTGTATTACTCATTCTGAAGAAACCAGTTGCTATGTCACGAGGACGCTCCAGCAGCCTAGAAGGAGAGGTCAGCGCGAGCCGGAAGTCCCGCCTTTGCCCGTCTCCCTCGTCGCCGCCGTATGACGTCACGCGACCCGGGGCGTGACCCGTTCGCTCAGTACCTCCGAGGACGGTGCTGGCAAGCGACGTTGGTGTGGGGCGCGCCCCAGCGGAGTCTTGCAGAGTGCGTGGGACTTTTGTTCGCGTGTGTGTACTGCCTTGAAGATCCCTTCGAAGCCTGTCTTTTTGGGCCCTGTTTAAACAGGCACAAGTGTCATTCAGCTTTAAACTCCTTGATGTTTGCTACCCTTTTTGACTAGCTTATCACCCGGGCCTAGTATTTTGCTTGGAACGTAGTAAGCAACACTTAAATATCTCACCACCTAGCTCATTTAGAAAATTTAATATGAGAATGAAGCTAACGTAGAGTTTGCTACTAATGGCATTGGACCAAAATCAAGGCTACCAGTGTTCTGTGTAGCTAACAGGATATATATATGTATATATGTGTGTATACTGTATATGTGTATATATGTATATATAATTTTTTTTCACATTAGAACTCAAATAGAATAAGCATAAGGCCTGGATGCCCTTGGCTCATCTAATTGCTTGGAAACGGGTAGGTCTAAGTCGAAGCTGCTATGTACACAAGGCACTCGCAAACTTTCCATTTCTTCACAGCTCTTCCCACCAC
>NW_022103902.1:1381167-1395879 GCF_000313985.2 Echinops telfairi | reverse complement strand
TCCAGCAGCCTATAGAAGGGGTCCATGTGACGAAGAACTGAGTTCTCTTGCCACAGCCAGCAGGAACGCCAGGCTTTCTGGGAACAGTCACACTGTCAGTTCCCAGTTTCAGGTTAGTCTTGCACCCACCCTCATGAAAGAGTCTGTGCCAGAATTATTGCTCCGAATTCCTGACCAACAAAGAGTGAGATCATAAATGCTTGTTGTTTAAAATCACCAAGTTTTGAAATAATTGGTTGTGTAACAATAAATGACAAATACGTTTAGCTGGTTAGTCAAGGGGTTATGAGAATTGGCCAATTAAAGAGTAAGTTCAGTTAATTAAGTGCAAGTACCTGTGTTGCAATTAATTACTATTGCATAGCTTGTCTAGCTATGGTTTTGTAATTCCCACAAATGATTGGGTGGGATTATGTAAATGAGGGGGTGGCCCACCTGCTAATGCAAATAAGATGCATGGAACCCAGGAAGGGGATTATTCAATGAATCCCACAGGTTGTAGTGGGGAGCCTCACTATCACAAGAAGAGAAGCCAGGAGTGGAGTGTCTTTTTTTGTACATGAGGGTCGTGTGCTTAGAACTCTCAACCCAGGTGGTGGTGTGAGATGGCAAGAAGCAGTAGCACACATAGCAGTGTCCAGTGGCAGGGAACTGGCAGCATCGCAACCAGGAGAATGGCATGAGAAGCTGTAGTGGGCTTCCCAGCCCAAACAGTGAGGCAGCTACTGTGAGAGTGCCAACCCACCTAGCAAGGTAATTGAATATCTTGAGTAGGAGGTTTCCTGGTGGTGTGGGGTTCCATCAGTCACCTGCCAGGGAAGTTAGAGTTGTAACACTTGTCTGAGCGGGGCTGAGAACCAGTGCCCAATGGCAGCAGCTGAATAGAATTTGTCCTGATCAATGAACAGTATCCTGCATTGTTCCTATTACTTCCACGCTGATCCTGATCCTGTTACTTCCCTAATGAACCCCATAAACCTGAGAACTATCTGTGAGTTGTGTGTGGCCATGGCAACCAATCACTGAATCCAGCAGCAAAGCCGAGTGCCAGGGAGCGACAGCAGGTGTCAGAATTAGTCAAAAGCGTGGAGAGGGCACGCATGTCTGACCTTCAACTCATAGGAATTAGCCTTGGGCTGTTGATACTGATCTTGATCTTTTTCTCCTCCCCCGATAGATGAGGCCCAATGTTACAACATTTTTACAATTACATTTTTTATAGTGACATTTTTACTTTTTTCATATTGTCCACATTAGGTGAATTAAATGTAGTCTAGAGTATCTGTGTTGGAAGGGACTTCAAAGCCCCTCTCGTTCACTTACAAAAAGGGAAATGAGGGTTTGGAGAGATTAACTAGGATACCCAAGGCCAAGATTCATTTAAAACATAAACTCTGATTTACAGTTCGGTGCTTTATTTTTCATTATGCCACTCAAGACATGGAACATAAAGAGAAATTTGAGAACTATGTCTTTGCTGATAAGAAATCATAGCATATACTAGGCTTAAAAAAGTAAACACTAAAGTTAGCCACTGCTATTAAATGTGGCAGTGTTTTCAAGTGTAATATCTATTAGGGGTTCCTCTCTATCTCTGGGCAGAATTAAAGATGACTTGTCATCCTTTTCCTGTTAAGTTTCTGGAGGAGCCTTTGCATAGTTATGTAGCTTTTCCCCCCGTGATATAGTCATCTAGCTTGGATGGATAGAAATATAGGAATCACATTCGTTATTTTCTTCTGCTTGTTCTTATAGCCAATTAACCACAAAATGTAGTTAAGAGTTCATTAAGTATTTCTCTGGCTAGAGTTTTTAAATTGGTCTCCTTGCTTCCAAGCTTGTATTCCATTTACCAGGATGTTCTTTCTAAAATGTAAATCTGATTATATCCTCCTCTCTTAAAAAAAATTATCCAGTGGCTCACACTATCAATAAGGTCCAAAACCTTAGCCATGGATAATACAGTCTTATATGAGCTGCCATTTCTTTTTCTTTTCTTTCTTAGCTTTTCATGCTTAATCTTCCAACTACTACTTCTTAATCTTTTAGCTCAAGCTGAAATTACTTTCTGTCTCTTGCCTCAGGATCTCTGCTTCAGGTAATCCTTTTCCTAGGATACTGTTCTCATTGCTAACTAAACATTGTTCTTCCCACTAAGGATACGCGAGAGGTTCCAGGGGACCCTTCACTTTTAACATTCTTTAACTTGTAATTGTTTGCTCAGTGTGAGTCTGAGAAGAATAAAGGCAACGTTGGCCTTGTTTGCCATTGTGCCCCAGCAGCCAATATGGACCGGCAAGCGGCAGTTACTGGTACTCAAATAGTAGTTGGAAGTATGAGTAAACACACACACACACACACACACACAACCAAAAAATTAAAAAAAACATACATATACAAATGGGGCTTTCCTTATGATATTTATTTTTCTTTATATTCACTTATAATATTAATAAGGCATTCATAATACTATAGAAATCAAAGTCAGAATTAAAGTTTCATTTCCCCAAACTATAATGTGGTGCGATACTTATAAACTTTAGGAAATTAGCTTTTCATTACAAAGCACCTCCAACTGGCCTCCTCCTCCTCAGTGCCGTGATGGCAATGATTCGGTCGTATGTCACTAGGCTACAACGGGGGATAGAGGGTCTGTCTGCAAAGGAACCAGTCAAATCTCAAGCCAGAACACAGTACTGTGCGTGAGCTGCAAGTCCTTCTAGACTTACATAAGGACACCCCCCCAAAAAAAATCTTAGATAACAAAAACCAACTTATGTGCTTTACTTTCTTTTTGTGGAGCTTCTAGTTGCTATTGGCATCCGAGAGAAATTAATAGTTGCTTTGGCTTTCAAAGCCTTTTTGAAGTATTTAAAAACAGACTGGAGGCTAGAAGAAGGGGCCAAGTTGCGTTCTTCTGTGCCAGCCGAAACCATAGGAAAATCTTTTCTCAAAACAGTAGTTGCGGGTTTATCCAAAGGCTTAGGACTTGTCACCCATTCACGGCAGTGGTGCTTTATCCAGGCTAATAACTGACCGTCATTTCCCAGCTGATGGCCTACATGATGTTCAGAGTCAATAAGTGCAACAGCACACACTTTATTCATCACTTCCCACTTTCTACGAGCAAGTAAGTCCATGAAAACCAACCCTCCATAACCATGAGCAATGAAGACAACATTCTGGCCTTCCGTCTTTGAAATGAAGTGATCCCAAATGTAAGCCACATGCTCTTCTGGGGTGATGCTGTGTCTCTCTGGAACACACTGGGGAGGCTGCTGGAGAGATACAAAGCTGTCAGGTTCAATTGTTTTTAGGGAAGAGGGTTCAATATTTTGTGCCCAAAGGCTTTCCCACTCTTTTTCCATTTTTAGGCCCGCAAAGCTGTCATTGGGGTTTGCCACAATCACACCATAATGCGCCTGTAATGCCATTTGAATGCACGGTATCTGACTTCCCTGGTGAAGGCCATGGTGTAATACTGCCTGCTGACTCCACTGTCCAGCTTGAAAAACCCCATGGTCTTGAAGGAGGGCAAGAAGAGCAGGATGATGATTGGTTAGTGCACTCTCATTCATGAAAAAGAACCTTCTTGATTCTTCATCAGTGTCAAGTGGGATATGTACTTTTTGTAATTTGCAAACTTTCTCCAAAAGTTCATAAATGAATTGTTCAAGCAAATGGCCAAGGGCCTGGTAGCGCTTGATATTTTTTTCAAAGACATCTTCATAATAATTAAAGACAAAAGGCCTTTGTGTCTCCGTGTGTCTCAATACACCTCTGTCATTGAAGTCATACTTCAGTTCTAGGAAATCACACTGCTCAACAATTGTTTGGAAGCTTGGCTCCTGAGTCATTGGTAACCACTGAAAGTAAAAGGAACAAAGATGTACATCAGTATTAAAAAAACAAAGTTAACATTTTTTAAAGTTTTTTCCTCACTTTTCCAGTGGAATTTTTTGACTCTACACAGAACTGGTACTTTGGGAAGTTTGTTGGCTGTCCAAAGTATTCAACCTTTCTAGACTGCTCTCCATCTTGTTCCATTAGCAGCTCGTTTTCTCCTAGTGTTGCTGCGCTGAGATGTGATTGCGTAATTAACGTGTTTTCCTAAGGAGGAGTGACTGCTAGAGTTAACCGTCCTTTCTCAAGAGAAGCCTCTTCAGCGGTTCTTAACCTGTGGGTCGCGACCCCTTTGGGGGTGGAACAATCTTTTCACAGGGTTGCTCGATTAATGATTCATAATAGTAGCAAAATTACAGTTATGAAGTGGCAACGAAAATAATTTTATGGTTGGGGGGCGGTTTGACCAAAATATGAGGACCTGTATTAAAGGATGGAGGCATTAGGGAGGTTGAGAACCCCTGCTCTAGAATAAGACTGATTTAAGTTTAAACCCTCAAACAAACTTGCCATTGAGTTGATCTCTACTCACAGAGACTCTAGGACAGGGTAGAACAGTTCTTGAGGCTGTAAATCTTTACGGAGTAGAAAGCTTCCTCTTTCTCCCATATTCAAACTGCTCACCTTCTGATTAGTAGTCTGATACGTAAGGCACTACGTCAGAAGGGCTCCACTGTTTAATTCCCAATTTAAATTGTATAGCGTGATCCTCGGCAGGTTTCTTATATGAGCTTCAGTTTCTTCACCTTCAACTTCTGAGTTTCAGTTTATTTCTCTCATTACTCTCTCTACCCTGCCTTGTTTTCTTCACAGGAAATATTCCCACCTGGGATACAATTGTTGTAGAGTCTTTTTTAAAATCTCTCTCCCCGACTGGAATGAACACTACATGAATGTAGGAATTGTTTGATTCACAGCTATATCTACTGTGCTTAGAACAGACTCATGTACATAATATGTATATATATATATATATTGCAAAATATGTTTGTATTATCATAAAAATTATGTATATATTTTAATGAATAAATGTAAAATAGGGCCACCACCATATACTTCACAAGGCTGTTGTGAGAATTAATATCTGTAAAAGTCATCGAACATAGTTCTTTCATACACAGGACAAACCTATTCTTTGAGAAATGGGAGATAAAAAAGATTATCTTATCTAACCTTGCTTTTCACTTTACATTCTGATTTTTATCCACATGAATAAATGTAGTCCTAGTTTATAATTTTATGCATTCATCACATTTGACATTTTTGGGTCATATGAACATCTTTCATTTCACCGGCTATTGTTGAATTGTCCTCCCCAAAGAGGAGGAGAGTGTGTTGTAGAAGTTGGAGTGGATATGTAGGTTCGTAAAGAAAAGTAATAACAAAAATAAATAAATCAATCAATTAAAAAAAAAGAAATGTAATAATCTCTGTTTTAAAAGTGTGTTTGTAAAATACTAAATAGAAAGAAAAATATTCACACAAAAAATATTCGCTCAGATGCTCTACTGAAAACTGCCTTTCTCTGTACTAAAAATAAAGAGGATACAAAATTTTAAAGCATGAGCAAGGCAATGAACCTCGCACTGTAAACCTTTCCCCAATCCACAACAAGTTAAAACAAAAAACAAACAAGACTGAAAGGACAAGGTCAGGGCTGTGGGGTGTACTGGGTAAAGCTTCCCAATGAAATTCTCCTAGGACAGCCATTGCTACCCTCAACGAATGAGCAAGTCCATTGCTGTAATGGAAAGAAAATATTCCTTGCTGCAAATTTCTTAACCTTTTTCTCATCAATGCAGTTTTCAATCTTAAAAACCTTCTTCCTACAATTATCCTGTGCCCTCAGAGAAAATTTTATCAATTACCCTTTTGGCATCCCCAGTATACAATTATATGTGTATAAGGCACGAAAGGAAAAAAAAAAAGCAAGCAAATAGCTCTCCTCACCCCCACCTCCCTATCCTTTTGCCTATGGTTCTACAGGAAAGGATGAAGAAAAGTCCCAAACTAATTGCCATCAAATTGATATTCAACCATAGTAAACCAATATAGGATTCCCAAGGCTATAAATCTTACGGGAGCAGGTAGCCTCTTCTTGTTCCCACAGAGCAGCCGGTGGGTTTGAACACTGACCTTGTAGTTAGCAGTCCAATGCTTATCCAACAGTGCCACCAACCAGGGCTCCTGAACCTCTTCTCAGGAAAGACTAAAAGGGTTGTATTTATTTCACCTGAGACAGAGACACATATAAACTTGAAGAAGTCTTGGACTTCCCCAAAGTTAATAAGAGTGATTAGGTAGGCCAAGTTTCAAAAACAGTTCAGTGAATTATTATAAGGAAAACTTCTTATTGGGTTTTCCAGTTTGTGAAGCCCAGAAGGAGTAGAGGCACAGAGATAAGAACTGGCGCAAGGATTTATAGTTGAGGTAGGGGTGGGGGTTGGAAGACAGGGAGGGTGAGGGGGTTGAGGGAGCAAACAATGCATGTAGGAGGGGGGAGGGAGCGAGTACTCTCTTGAACTAATGATGGTTACACAACTCAGTTTAAAAGTGATTTAACGATGGGGGTTGGGGGTGAGAAAATGTTCTAAAATTGATTGTGACAATGATTGTACAGCTCTTCTGGTCTTGATTGAACTATTGAATTGTATGATAGGTGAATTAAATGCCAATAAACTGCTTAAGAAAAAAAACAAACCCTTGTTACGACCACAAAATCAAGAAACAGAACTTTGCCATCTACTCTAAAAGTGCTCTCTTGTAAAGACAGCCCTTCTCCTCCCTTCAAAAGTAGTATTTCCCCTGACTTTTATACCATCTTGTATTTCTCTATGGTTTCATCTCTCAAGGTGCATCCTGAAACCTATCATCTAGTTATGTCCTTTTTAAAAACCAGCTATGTCTGGGGAACACATAGATTCTTAAGTCTCACTATCATTAGACTCTATCTTAATAGATCTTAGGTGGAACCTGGAAACAGATAATTAAAACAAAACAAAACACTCTTGTGTGATTCTGACAGCTAGATTTTGGCTTCGCTGGTTTTGTGTATTCCTAGATCCGAATAAGACTTCATTTGGACTACTCATAGCTAAGTACCAGTGTGTCAGTGGGTACCAAAGAATACATGATAAAGAAAGTGAAACTGTCAGAAGCCTTGTGTATTAGTCTGGGTACTTTAGAGAAACAAATCCACAGCAACTCATGTATAAGAGAGTTTTATGTAAAGAAAGTGTGCATCACGAAAACATCCCAACCCAATGCTGCCCAAGCCCACAAGTCCAACATTAACCCATTAACCCAACACCAGTCCACAAAGTCCTCCACCTCACAAAACAGAGGCAATGATGCCGACTGCAGGAGGAAAGCTGAGTCAGTGAACGAACAAGCATCTCAGCACTAGCAGGGGTCTCCACACAGCTGCTCCAGCACCCAGGGCTGCATCGGGATAGGTCCATATGGCTTCTCCTTAGGGATGTCTTGTAGGAAGTCAATCTTGCAAGCAGAAGCAGGGAACTGCTAAGGCAGCTGCACCCTGGTGCGACCAGACCACCGCAAAACAAGGGACCCGAGAGCTAGAAAGGCAAGGCTCACCACCCATTTATCCCTCTGCCTTTCAATTAGCCCCACATGTGATTATCGGCCAGGTTGGCACAATTAACTAACTCACCTTGTGGGGCGAAGGGGGGTCCCCAACAGATCATTACAGGCCTGGTAGGCGCAATTGTACAGCAATAATAAGTAAAGATTATAGTAAAGTCATTGAGAGCATGAGAGGTAGAGGATAGATTGGAATAACGGAGTCAGACACATTTCATGGTAGCATGCTCACCTCAGCCCCGCTTGGTGGTCCTCGTGGGGGGAGCCCAGCCACGAGAACAGGAGAGCCCCCACTTTATTGCTAACCAAGGGTTATATCTCATTAGGGGGACATGATTACAGGTAACCACACACGTCACAGGAAGGGGCAGTACAATAGGCATACACATTGTAGGAAGGGGATCTATGATAGGCTTAAGTGTAACAGGAAGGGGATGAGCTAGGGGTGTGCCCATAGGAATGGGAAGGTCTAGGGATATACATGTGACAAGATGGGTGGACCCTAGATTCATGATGGCAGCCTAACCTCGTCATCCTTGGGCGGGTTTGACCTCTCTGGGGTCTCCTACAAGGAAACAGACAACTATCAGAAGGGAGTGGGCCCTACTAGTTGTGGGATAAAGAGTGGTGTCTGCTTGCTCTAGATGGCTACTCCTGATGACCTCCAAGTGTATGGTCATTCGCAAGCAGCTAAGTCTAGCATATATTTGGGGAGACAACTTGGGAGAAATCCTTCTGTTTCCCATAAAGCCTTAATTTTACGTAATAGTAACACAGAATTCACGATATTTCTCGTTAAGATCAATCAACTCTATTACATGGTTTATAGACACAAGCAAACATTTAAAGTGGAATACTTCAAAGATAATACTGGTATACACAGGATGCCTGAGCTCAGCCCCAGGGCCAACCTAAAGTTTGAGGCTCCTAAGAGCCTTTAAAAGGTTAACCATTAAAAGGTTAGAGATTTAAGGAGAATTCTGCAGGAATATTATGCCCTCTGAGGCAAAATACTACTGCTACTCAAGCACCTTGAAATCCTGCAGGCTTTTTGATTTGATGGCAGTGAGTTTGGATTTTAAGACTATTCTCTGACGGTAGGATAGTTCCAATTGCTGACAGTGTTAAAAAGGAGGAGGTTTTTGGTCCCAAACCACTGGTATATATCTTTTCAGGACTCACATGTCAACGATGGATTTATTTATACATGGAAAAAACACTTCCTGCATATCAGAATGATTTTGGTGGTTTCAATCTCATTTAAACATAAAAGCAATCAACGACTAAGGAAAACGAGGCAAATAACAAACCTGGCCCAGGGCTCCAAGTGTCTTTGTAAATGTATGCTTCCTTAGAACCTACAGCAGGTGACTTGCTGACTGCAAGGTGGAAACCACCTGCCTCTCCAAGGGAGAAAGCTGAGGCTTCCGTCTTGAAAGCTCACCGGGAACCACCACTCCTTCCTCTACAGTTGCTCTGAGACGGGATCACTTTGATGGCAATGAGTCTTTGGTTTTTAGTTTGGGAATTCAAGATTGCTCATTTTAATTTTAAAACAAATTTTGGGAGGTCAAGATGACCATCGACACCTGTTTAAATTGTACTTAACGTTAATTCATTTGTGATGAAAAAGTCCTTTTGTAGATTTCATTTAGCTCTACAGAGAAAATTAATCAACGGGTAAACAAGGGTGGAAAGCTTTCACTCTGCCAGTATGTCTTGGGACATTAAAACAGTATTCACTGCTTAAAACAAAAATACGCTGAATATTGTGTATATTCTCATCACTAACAAAAATAAAATAAAATAATTTTTAAAATGCTCAATTAAAATCCTAACACCCAAAGCACTGAATGCCTAACTTCAAAGTGTCTCCCTCCCTGCCATCAGTCTACTCCAGTTCATAGGTCCCTGCAGGGCAGAGTAGAACTGCCCCGTGGGTTTCTGAGACTAACTTTTGATGGGAGTAGAAAGCCTCATTGGTCTCCTTTGGGGTAGCTCCTGGTTTCGAACTGCTGACCTTTGAGTTAGCAATCAAACATGTAACCCAGTAGGCCTCCGGGGCCCCTTTTATAGTGTCCAGTACCCAGCAAATAACCACATCAATTAAGATCAGGCTAGTCAATCCTGTTCTATTCCTACAAAATTCTGGGTTGATTAATTTTTAATTTAAAATTATTTAAAATGTAAAACTTCTGTACAGTGTTTGGCAAATATACATAAAATAATCACATTATACCCAACACAAAATAATTCTCTTTTTTGGATGTGTCTTTTAAAAAACAAGTTATTTAAAAGTACTAACATAAAACATCATAAAAATGTCTAAAAGTAAAGTGAGTTGTCAAATAACTTCCTTAGAAGAACCAATGAAATTAACAACATTATAATCCTTGAGTCATTTGCAATATTGGTTATTGTGCAGGAGAAGCTGTTAGGCTAAAACAATAAACAAACAAATGTGCTTGACACAATGGATATATGTGTGTATTGCAATAAGAGCTGTATGAGCTCCCAATAAAATGATTAAAAAAAACCCCCAACAATAAACAATACTATTTGTTAAAAGCAAACTTAAAATTCTTTTTTTAAATCATTTTATTAGGGGCTCATACAACTCTCACAATCCATATACACATCAATTGTGTAAAGTGCATTTGTACATTCATTGCCCTCATCAATCTCAAAACATTTTCTCTCCACAAACTTAAAATTCTTGAGCCTAAAAGTCATCTATCATATATGGTATTCAAAACCAGTTCCAATTCAAAAAACAAACTGGTTCACCCCTCTTTGCTAACACAAATATTCAATTTGGCCAGATATGTTTTAAATATGATATGTTTGGCCAGATATGTTTAAAATATGATACATTTGCAAGCTGAATAATTTGATTAACTTTTAATAATTTCATTTCCTGTAAATAGTATCTTAGTGCCGACGCTTAGGAACTACTTTAATGGAAAGCTGTTTGGCAGACAGAGTGAATTACTTCTACTTAAGCTTTCTCTTGCTATGTTACCGTTTCTCACCTCGATCTCTGTCTCTTGCCCTTCTTTTGATCCTCGCTTGATAATACTGGCTAAGAGTTAAACTCCGCTGGTTCTTTATTTATTTTACTCCGTTGGTTCTTCAGTCAGTTAATTTTTTCTTTTCTTTTTTTCCGTCAGTTAATTTCGTTAGTTAAAAGTTGATTTAAACTTCAAATTTCTTTTGGTAATCAATGTTACCATTTATTAAACAGAAATAAACTGGTGCCTCTAAATAGAATCATTAGAGTGAATTTCACTTTTAGTTTACTTCTAATTCAGCATTTATTCTGTTAGAATGAAGATGTGTGAGAATGTACAGGGGGGCTCTACTCATTTGAGTGGCACCCAATAAGTAACGGGTTTTGGTTTGATGAAGGATTTACTATAGGCTCTCTGGGATCTCTTTGGGTTTGGACGGTTCCATTATCATTTTGCTTCTGATTAGAGTGCTCTGGTGAATTTTGTTAAACTTGTGATTAAAGCTTTGTTGTTAGGTGCCTTGTGTCGGCATCAGCTTTTAATAATTCTAGTATAACAGAACCAAAAGTTGCCTGGCCCCAAGCCATCCTCACAATAATATTTCGGTCTGCAGCCATCCACTACTGCAGCCATGGTGCCAATCTATTTTGTTGAGGGACTCCTTTTTTTTGCTGACCCTTTACTTTACCAAGTATGTCTTTCTCTAGGATGGCCCTCCTGATATGTGCAGAGTAAGCAAGAGGAAATCTTACCATCCTAACTTCCAAGGAGCAGTCTAATTGTATTTCCTCCAAAATAGATTTGTTCAGTCTCCTGGCAGTCTTTGGTGTATTCTGCTTTCCTCACTAATAGATAGTTCAAATGCATCAATTATTTTTCTTTACATATTAATTCGCATTCATATATATGCCAAACTCATAGCAACCCACTGTTGGGTTTCTGCCACTGAAAATTTTTGCAGGAGCAAACACCCTCATCTCTGTCCCTCAGAACTGGCTAGTAGACTTGAAACACTAACCTTGTAGTTAGCCGACTAATGCCTAACTCGCAGTGCCACAGGGGCTCCTACATAGGTCCACCTATGGCTAATGAGAGATTTTTGTAAGCTGAGGAGTCTATGAAAAGGTTTAAAAATTTACCAAGAAACCAAACCTGTTGCTGTGAAGTTGATTCCCATTCAAAGTGAGTTCCTAGGGCAGGGTGGAACTGCGCCATGAAAATCCCAAGGCTTTATGGTAGCCAACCATCAGGGAACCCAAACTGCCGACTTTCAGGTGCTTAACCATTGCGCTACCAGGGCTACAATTTCAAAGGTAATCAAGTGTAAAGTACCAGGAGGCACGTTCCAGGTCTATGTAATAAAATGCTAGTTTGACAAATCCCAGTTGACAGCCAGCCTCTTTCCATAACCGGCTCATTTTATACTGGGTTACAAGTTGAGCTGCTAACCCAGAAGGTTGGCAGTTCCCCTGTCCCCTGGGGAGAAAGAGAAAGTTTTCTACGCTGGTAAAGACTTACAGTCTTGGGGACACCCACGGGGGCAGTTCTACTCTGTTGTATAGGGCCCTCCTGAGTCAGAATGACTCAATGGCAGTGAGGTTTTTAAAGCTTTTTTGGGGGTGGCTTTTAAAGACGTGAAGTTTGAGTTTTAAAAACATCGTACCATAGCATTGCATTTCTTCTTCATCCACCGACCTAGTTAAACTACAACCAGTAGGGACAGGCCGAACTTGGGTTACAAATGAGATTCTTGAGGTCAAGTTTGTATGGAAGTTAGCACAGGTGCAAGCGGTTCTGGCTTAGCCCAATTTTAGTGCAAGCTTCTACTTCGTTCCCTACAGGGTTGCTGAGTCTGAACAGCAGTTTTGTTTAAAGCAACAAAGGCTCGAAGCCTCCACGATGCAAAGGTGCATGTGCAACAAGAGTTGGTGACTGTGGAAAAAAAGCTTGTGGCGAGGGGCGAGGGATGCGGTTTGTTCCTTTGTTTCCAAGTGCCGGTCAATTTACATAACAGTAAAGGGAAAGTACGAGCGCGTTGCAACCCGGAGACCAAATATATATTTAAAATAATTTGTTTGGGGGCTCGAGACGATATGTGACTTTGCAGTCTTTACTCTTTAAGGTTGAGGAAGTGCACCGAGGACAAAGACATAGGAGAGGCCGTGAAGAAATGAATGCTGCAAAGAGAGAGCGTTTTGGTCATTGTAGGGGGCTACCTCGCGAGATCCAGGGAGCTGGAGAAAGCGTTTGAGTTTCCCACTTTAATTTGTGGTCAACCCAGGTCAGAGCTTTTAAGATCCGGGTGACAATTTCGCCCCAGCCTCCCTTTCTCATAGGGCCAGACGCCAACAGCCGCTCTCCAGACGCGCTCAGCGGAGCCAGCGCACAGCGAGACGCCCCCCCCTCGGGAGGGCACTTCCGGGCGGCGGCGGGAGGGGCTGGTGCATTTCCGGTCGGAGCCCGGAGACGGCTCTTGCGCAAGCGCAACTCGCGCTTTCCTCTGTGTGTGTTTTTTTCTCCCTCCCCTCCCCCATCCCCCCGCCAGAGGGGTCTCGAGGTGACAGCGACGGCAATTGCGAGTCCAGCCGGAGGGGGAGAAGATGGACAAGAGGAAGCCTGGGCGACGTCGGTCCTCCTCCGGTGAGAAAGGGTCGCAGGAGGGCTGAGCATGGGGTCTCTTGCTCTGGGCAGATGGAGGCTGAGGCGGCGACGGGCGCAGGGCCCGGGGTCGCGGGGGCGGGGGACCGGGACGCGCACAATGGAGGCTCTGGAGCCTCCTCCGCGCCTCGAGCGCGACAGTGCCCGGGCTGTCACCGGCGCCTCGGCGCCTCGGCCCCTGGACGCCCCCCTCACTCTCCTGCTCCCGCGAACTCCCCGGGAGGCCCCGGCCCTCCGGGCTGGCCTGCGGCCCTGCGGCCACGCCTTCCTCCTCCTTGCTCCCGTGCTCCCGTGCTCGCGGTGCCCGACCCCGCTTTCCTCCGGCCTTAGGGTGCTGGGCTCCCCACCCCCACTCGGCGGCGGGGAGGGCGGGGCTCGCTCCCCGCGGGGTCCCCCCGTAACGCGCACCGCCGCGTCGCCGCTTTCCCTGCAGGCCGCCCCAGCGTCTCCCCGAAGCGATGGAAAGGCCGAAGGGTGAAGTTGGGGTTTAGCTTCTCCTCGGTTTTGTTCATTTGTTTGAGATTGCTTTGGGGGCTTGAGTGACCCATCTTCCATTTGGGGGCCATTGAAATCCTGGGCGCACAGGCGTGGAGTCGCCAGGCGCGAGGCTCCCGGGCGAGTTTTGTGCAGCGTCGGGCCCAGCCAGGGCCCGAGTGCCCGCGTGCACTTTCAGGACCGGAGGCGCGGACCAGGGCTTTAGCTTTTTTAGTACGTGTAGCGTACCCCGATGACCCTGCAGAATCAATTGTTCCTTCCCCCATCATAGCTTATTTTAATAGAAACCGAAACCAAACCCTTTGTCGTGCAGTCCATGCCCATTCCCTCCTAGGGACCCCGTAGCGCAGAGTAACACTGCCCTGTAAGGTTTTTAAGGCCGAAATCTTTATGGAAAGGAGCCTTGTTAGTGCAGTCGCTAAGCTTTGGGCTGAACTTGGGGTTTTGTGAAAACGGAGGCAGTCTGCTTTTGTGAAGTTAACCTCCTTCATTGTTAGTTTAATAGCCCACTGCTTTAACCCCCCAGCTACGAGCTGCTGTGTTTTTTTAACTCCAGATTTATTCAAGAGTGCCCAAAGACAGTGCACCTCAAACTTTCTCAGCCTTGACTGTAAAGGCCAGTGAATCTGGGTCTCTAGGGTACTACTGCTTGAGGCAATCAGCTGAAGGCCTGAAAATCCTTTGCATGAGCAGTGTTAATTCGTTTTTTTGTATATTTTGTATATTTTTTGCCTTTAAAAATGAATGTATGATTGTGTGTACATATGTATTTGCCTCTATATTAATGTCTTAGTAAGCTTTTAAGTAAAGTCTTAATAAACGTTTTCTCTTTAGGCTTTCCAAGTTCCCAGAAATGACCATGTCAGAAAAATGCCCAATGTTTAGCTAGTGTCATTTGTGTCCCTTCTCATAAGACTTGAACAGTAATTTCACTTCAGCTTGAGAGCCACAGTTTTCTGGTGTCTTTGATCAGTAAATGCCTTTGGTCATGCTTTCGTATTTTTTTGGCATTCAGGGGGCAAGATAACAAGTAATAAGGTCC
>NW_022103902.1:1376481-1379094 GCF_000313985.2 Echinops telfairi | reverse complement strand
ATAAATTCTCAGAAACAAATGTTCAGTTCATTGAAAATGATTTTATGTTAATCAGGCAGCTATTTTATTAGGAATTGTTGCTGACTGGAATACACATGACTGAAAGTGACATTTCCAGTTGTAAATATCGCCTAAGTACACAAAGAGAACACTTTGATTAATACATTCTAAGGTAGAGGAAGAAAGAAAAGGGAAGCAGAAAAAGCAAAGACAGTCCAAGAAGAAGCTGTGTCTGTGAGCTGGCACGAAGCATCCTTACACCTGATCCTAAACCATGAAAATTCACAAAGGGTCATGCACGAACTGCTTAAAACGTTCAGATACAATTGGCAGAAACCTAGTTCCAGGAAAACACAGAAAATTTATATGGGTTTAACTAACTGATAACTCTAGGAATGATATGGCTTCAGGCATCGTTTTAACAGCTGGTGTAGAGGTGTCTACACTGTGATGTGGGTCCCTCTCGGTTTGAGGCCCATTTGAATCTGCGATGTCAAAACTGTTCTAAGACATTGTTTGCCTTTTTCCTCTAATTTCAGGCTGTGTGTATGGAAACCAGTTGGGTGCGAACCAGATAGGAAGATTCTATTAAGGCAGACATTAAAGAGATTTGCAAATAGGTAAACCAATGCCACTCTTCTCAGTGATTTTCTTGGTAAATGTACTTAGGTTAACAGGCTAGAATTCTGTTGTTTTTAAATGAGTTAATATTTTAAGATTAAAAGAAGGCTTTGAACCTTTTAAAATTCAATCCCTCATAAAAACGTTGATATGGTTTTATGGAATATGCCCATGAATTAAGTACAAAAGGTATCTGAACAACAACGGAGATACCACATAGTGTATATGCTAGTTTGCTTACTTTACTCCTGAGAAGCTTCTTGGGCTTTTCATCAGAATATATTGGATCTATATTGTAAATTATTTATTACTCTAATAAGCATCAGTATCTTGTTTCCAAGTTCACAGCATAGCAAGGCTTTAAAAGTTCATGAAAATTTTTATTATCTTTAAATTCCATTTTTCCATGAACTTTTGGAAGCTTCCTAATATGTAAAAATTATTGGACATCAGAGACATAATCCACTAGCAGTTGAATAAATTAGTAAGTGCAGGATCTGAGGAATGACTGTTAAAAACTGGTAACAAAAAGTAACATGGGTGTGTTGCTACTGTGGATTGTACTTTTCAAGTTAATTTCTGAAGAGAAGCAGGCACTTCCATCTTAGTGTCAGGCCTTCCACTGATTGCTTCAAGCAATGTCCTTAGAGATTCTCTGTTTACTCATTGTTGGTTAAGGATATGTGCATGGTTTCAGTGCTAGATATATAAAGACTATGCTAAGAACTTTACAAACTTCAATTCATTTAAAAGCTTTATGAGCTGGCCTTTAATTTCTGATACACAGATGAAGAAAGAACTGAGGGAGGGTAAGCAATTGTTATTGCTTGTTAAAACAGGATTTAAAATTTGGTTTTCCAAATACGTAATTTTAACTTTTTTTATTGGCAGGATGTTTTTGGGTAAGCATTGGACTGCCAACTGCAAGGTACCCACCAGGTGGTTTGCAGGAAAAAGATGATGCTGTCTGGCCTTGTAGAGATTTACAGCCTCCTGGAATCCCTACTTAAAAGGTTGCTATGAGTCAGAATCAACTTTTGGCAGTGGGTTTTTGGTAATGGATAATTAAGTGTGAAAATTGTAGTTTTAAGAAGATTTTCTGTACTGCAGTTTTAAAACTTTTATTTATCGTGCATTAGGTGAAGGTTTACACATGAATTTTACATTCAGTTTTACATTCAACATTTTATACATACTCTGTTCCAACTCATGCAGTCCATCCTCTCAGTGTAATATTACTTGTTCCACTTTCTATTTCCCATTTCCGTCCTTCTTTGCTAGGCCTTTGTACTTTGTTCTTGGGTAAATGCTGCCCTGATCTTAAATGGGAGATTATTCTAACATGGGGATGAGCTCAGCGCTAAGACCTAAGAGTGACTTAGAAATTCCACTACACTATGTCCAACCAGCAAGTCTGGTTTCCTGCGGTTTTGAGTTTCGTTCCACATTTTTCACTGTCTGTATCCAGGCCCTACTAATGTGATCCTTCTTTGAGCAGTTGATAGTGGTAGCCAGGTCCCATCTGGTTTTGCAGATCTCAAGGTCAAGGAGGCTGTTGTTTGTTTGATCCATTAGTCCACTGGTCTGAATGTTTTCATATTCATCATCATTTTCTTTCATTGGGAAGAAACTGGTAACTGATAGTTGCACGCACCTTAGATGGCTGTTCATAAGCTTGTAAGACACCGCTTGCTACTCAATGTCCTTGTTATGCCAGTTGATTTTGGTGTCCCTGAGACTTGTTCAGATCCCCCAGGCCAGGGACTCATTATCTCAGATGTTTATATCTAAGACGTTTTCATAATTTTTACTCATTGAATACTCTACCACAATCTTAAATATATTTGCAGTAGAGGTAAATACATATATGCAATTTGTCAAGTCTCTGTAGATGGGTGTGCTTTTATTCTCCATTTTATACCTATTCAGGCTGTGTGTCTCCCCAAACCTCTACTTGTAGATCACAGATTTTGCTGCAGGCTCTTATTGTTT
>NW_022103902.1:1369063-1371249 GCF_000313985.2 Echinops telfairi | reverse complement strand
CACATTTACCTAATGTAATACACCCCAGGGACCTTAATAATCCTGTTAAAGGTACAGTAATTTTGAAGTGTTTGCTGAAGCCAATGGAAAGAATATCATTACCCTCAGGGAAGTGAAAATTGACAAGAGTTTTGAACCTGGTACAACTATTCAAAATAGGGTGAAAGAGATGCTGCTAAGGAGAGTGAGGGACATGGTAACCCAGGAAATGAGTTGTGGATAAGATTGAGTAGCCCTAAACATTCATGTTACAATTTCTGCATAATGGTGCTCTCTGGGCTGCAAACTACAAGATAGTACTTGGAGCCCACCAGCAGCTCAGCAGTTCGAAACTACCAGAATTCCCAAAGGAAAAAGATGAGGTTTTCTACTCATATAAAGATTTATAATCTTGAAAACCCAAATGGGAAGTTTTACTCTCCTACAGCGTTACTGTGAAGAGTTCACTTGATGGTAGTGAGTTTGGTTTATTCCAAACTTGCTTCTCAATTGGGTAACTTATCTGTGTCTTCAATAATTTGAGTCTGCTTTAATTGGTCGATGCCTATATTGATAATTCACACGGGTGACTTATCTGGCACTGGAATGTCCTTCCCATCCATTTTTGCCTATGTAAAACTCATTTTTCAAAGCCTCCCTCTCCCTTTTGTATTAAAAAACCTAAAATATTGTAAATTAGGGGGGAGTTTATATATCAGATCATGCTTTTTGTATCTACCACTTTTAACAATTATCAGCCTTCCCTTTAATTTTCCCTGCACCCACCATTTTTTCCATTCTCCTTTTATCTTTCATCTCTGATTTTTATCTTCCCCTTCAAGCCCCCCCTGTCTACCCTCTACCTTATCATTTCCCTCCCTCCCTTCTCTTTCTACTCCTGGTAACAATCAGAGCCTGTTTCTTTTTGATCTGAAAACTTAATATTTTATAACAGTGGTCTCAACTATTACTTGCCCTTTTTTGATTGACTTACCACTTACTCAGATTCGTGCATGCCCTGAGGTGTTTCAGTGTCATCCTGATCTTTTAGCGAGGTGTGTAGGTTCCAAAGTTTGTATATCCATCCTTCCACTGATGGGCCTTTTGGTTGTTTCCATCCCCTGGCTATTGTGAATATCGCTGTGCTGAATCATGTATCTACTCAAGTTTAGTTACTTGGTTCTCCAGCATCTTCTCATTTGTTTTTTTTTTTTTAACTTTGCTTTAAATGCTGGTGTGCAGTGGTATCTTAAGTAGAGGGATTGCTGGCCCATTTGGGATTTCTATCTCTAGTGTTTGGAGGAGATGCGTGACTGCCATGCCATTGTACAGCAGTGGTTGTGCAGTTTTATAACCCCGCCAGCAATGTTCCACACTCTAGCATATATTTTCTGTTTGAAAATTTGCTATCGATGGTGGTATCTCATCATTGTTTTGACTTGCACTTCTTGAGTGATCATGAACATTTCATCATATATTTGTTGGGTGCCTGGATGTCTTCTTTGGTGAAGTGCCTGTTCATGTGCTTATTTTTAATTGGATTATTTGCCCTTTTTTGTTGTTGCGGTATTAAAGCTTCATGTAGATTTTAGAGATTAGCTCTTTGTCTGATAACATTATTGCAAAAAATTTCCCCCAGTCCGTGGGTTCTCTTTATTCTTTGATGAAGCCTGTTGATGCACGTGCGTGGCTTCTTTTTAGGGGGCTCCAGTTCTCTATTTTGTTTTCTGCTGTGCTTTTCGTTGTACGAGGGGTACTCCCCCAAAAGTAGAATTTTTTTCTCCCAAAGCTATGCATTTAATTTTTTACACTTAATACATTTGTCAAATCTGCGATTCCATTCTTGGAAACATTTTCAAACTCATCTGTTCGGATGGCTGACAGCACCTCCCTCGTTTCTGTCCTCACCTCTTCTGCTGCGTAAAATCTCTGTCCTTCCATGTCGCTCTTCATTCATGCAAACAGAAAGAAGTCGCAGAGCGAGGTGGAGGTGAGGTGAGTAAGGTGCATGGGGCAAGAGAGGCATGCTATTTTTTGCCAAAAACTGGTGCACTGAGAAGGCTGTGTGAGCAGGTGCATTGTTGTGGCAAAACCAGTTCCCCTTCTGCCACAAATCAAACTTTTTTTGTTGCATGCTATTAAGGCAATTTTTCTAGCCCCTCTAAATAGAAAGCATAGTTAACAGTCTGACCTGGTGGAACAAACTC
>NW_022103902.1:1366119-1368304 GCF_000313985.2 Echinops telfairi | reverse complement strand
ATCGTTCAGTCATATTTAGAAGAATTGTGCAGTCATCACCACAATTAATTTCAGAGCATTGTCTCTTCATACTCGTTGTTAGCTCCCCATTTCCTCCATCTCTGCTGTGCCCCTATATAGTTACTGTCTTTCTAAGTCTACCTATCTTGGATTTAATATACAGAAAAATCATACACAACAAGACACAATCATACAAAATTATACAAAACAAGCAAACAAGCAAAAAACCCATTGTTATTGTTGAATAGCAAAACAGAAAAACTCAGTCAAAGAGAAAGCAAAAAATATTAAAAACCGAAACAACTTTAAAAAGAGCCGAAAGGGAGATTAAATACTAGGTATTTACATTTTAACTTAACTATATCTGCCATAGGTGACTGCAAAATGCTCTTTGTCTAGATGTAGGTAGGCCATTCACATTCCTGACTCTGGTCTGAGAGGATTCAGCAGACTTACTCCATGTGGGCATCCTGCATGTGAATTTTGAGCTTATACTGTCATCTGTAGCCTTCTGCAAACTGGGTGATCAGAATTTAAGCTCTGATATAACTTTCTTCTTTGGATTTGGGCTTTACTATTTACAGTCCTTGGATCACACAGGCTGGTATGTTTCTCCCATATGGACTTGGTTGATACCTCATTAGATGAATGTTTGTTTAATGAAGGAAAGCCTTTAAGACCCCAAACTCTCTTATTTCTCAGAGCTGGGCACCATCTGTTTTCTTCACCACACTTCAGCATAGCTCCCATATCTTCAGTGATCTCTTCATGAGGGTGGGCATCAAGTGGGCCATGTCATAAGAACTAATTGTTCTTAGGTTGTATGACAGGCGATTTTGACTACTGTGGCTGTGTAGTAGGTTTTGAGGTTGGCCATCGAGAGGCCTCTTACTTTGTTCTTTAGCAGTCTTTTTCCTTTCCATATACATGTAATGACTAGTTTTTCCATCTCTTTAAAGAATGGTGCTAGAATCTGGATTGGAATTGCATTATATTTATAGATAAGTTGGGGCAGTGTAGACATTTTTACTATGTTAAGTCTAACTGTCCATGAACATGGAACATTCTTCCACTTAAATGTATCGTGTAGTTGTATAATTTTCTTTGTGCAAGTCTTTCTGTTCTCTGTTTAGGTTTATTCTTAGGTTCTTCAAAGCTCTTTTGAATTGTATCTTTGTAAGGACCAAATAATATAAACTATTAAAAATTATCCTAGTGGTGTAGTGGGTTACAAGCTGAGTGCTAACCACAAAATCATGAGTTCAAATCCACCAGGCACTCCATTGGAGAAAGAGGAGTTATTCTTCTCATGTAAAATTTACAGCCTTAGAAATCAACAGGGGCAGTTTTACTCTGGCCACAGGGTAACTATGAGTCAGAAATGGCTCCATGGCAGTGAGTGAGACTGGTGTGTATACTTCTGGATAATGGTTATCAGATTGTAACATACATTCTAATTATTCTGATTTTAAAAAATCATACATCAATTGTATAAAGCACATTTATACATTCGTTGCCTTCATCATTCTCAAAACATTTGCTTTCCACGTAAGCCCCTGGCCCCAGCTCCTCATTTTTACCCCTTCCTCCCTGCTCACACCCCCCACCCCCGCTAATTATTCTGATTTGTGTAATCTCTGCTGCAATGCTTTTAACTTTGTGACAGACTTAACCACTGTGCCACCAGGTTCCTTTAAAGCGAAGTGAACAGCTCTCCAGCCCTTTGGGGAGGGCCCCTTTCCAGAATCAGTTGTGCATCCTGGCTTCACTGTTCCATCTGTACTTTCTGCTCCATCTCACCTTGTGGCCAGGCTTTAGCTCCATCTGTTTGTCAATGACTCCAACATCTCGACACCAGTCCTCTTCTGAATCCCAGAGTGGTCCAAGAGGCTCAGTACTGGGCTGTTAACAGAAAAGTTCGTGGTTCAAACCCACCAGGGTCACATGGGATAAAAAGCCTACTGGTCTGCTTCTGAAAATTCAGCCCATTGACACCCTCTGGAGCAGCCCTGCTCTGCATCTCAGCTGTTGCCCTTAATTGCCATCAAGTTGACAGCAACAACAACGGTTCTTTTTTCTTCCTGAGTTCCAAATTGATTTATGCAAAGGACAATTTGTCAGTTCCATCCCAAGGTCTCAAATGTCTCAAACCTCAGATATCCTACACCAAACTCCAACCATCTGC
>NW_022103902.1:1361578-1363952 GCF_000313985.2 Echinops telfairi | reverse complement strand
AAAAAAAAAAAAAAAGACCACATAGAATGTATGGCTTCTAAAATTCTGGATTTTGAAATGTAAAATTCTGACATTTAAAATTTGGATTTAGATCGAGTGGGGTGAATGAGGGAAGTAAAATAGAAAATCTGACCTTACTAGACTAAATACCATTGTACTAAACAAGCTCACTATAGCTTACTGTCACAGAGTCAATTCTGACTCATAGTGACCCTCTGGGCAGAATAGAACTGCTCCTGTGGGTTGCCAAGGCTGTAATCGTTAAGGGAGCAGAAAGCCTCATCTTTCTCCGATGGGGAGACTGGTAGGTTCCAATTGCTGACCTTGTGGTTAGCAACCCAATGGATAAAGCACTACACTACCAGGGCTCTTTTAAACAACAGCATAAACTCACTGCCATTGAGTTGATGCTGACTCATAGTCACACAATAGGACCAGGGTAGAATTACTCCTGTGAGTTTCTAAGACTGTGAGTGTTTACAGGAGTAGAAATTGCAGTCTTTCTCCCTTGGAGCAGCTGGTGGTTTTGAACTGTTGACCTTACAGTTAGCACAAGATATAACCCCTATGCCATCAGTTCTCAAAATGACAAGTACCCCCCACCCCCCAGCTCACTGCCGTCAAGTCAATGCTGGCTCATAACAACCCCCTCTGGGTTTCTGAGACTGTAACTGCTTACAGGAGTAGAAAACCCAGGCCTTCTTCCTCGGAGCTGCTAGTGGTTTCGAACTGCCAACCATGTGAATTGCAGCCCAAAGGGTAACTACTACACTACCAGGGTTTCTAAAACCACTATACATATTCTTTTTTAAATATCTTTGTATCAGTTAATTTTTGTTGTTATATAATATCTTCCGTAAAATGAAAAGTTCTGCACAGTTCACTACTACCTCAAAGCAATCTGAAAATTCATTACTAGCAATGAATAATAATTGAGTTATTGGGTTTTTCTTTGTGAATTTCAGGTGTATATAGTTTAAAAAAACTTTCATTTTTAAAATAACTTAAGAAGTAGAGAAGAGTTTCAGAAATATTACAGAGTTCCTATATATTCTTTACCCAACTGTGTTTGAAATTAACCTCATCTATAACCATAGTTATCAAAACTAAGCAGTTAACATTGGCATGATATTTTCTTGTTTATTTACTTGTTTTATTTTGGTTTGGGTGCACTATTTTAAACTAAAAATTTTATTTGGATATTTTTTCCCCTTAATGGCCTTTTTCTACTGTAGGACTTGATTCAGGGACTCCATCCCTCTAATTGATGACAGTTTTTTGATCTTATTTTTCATGAACATTGTGTTAGTCCGGGTAGACAAGAGAAACAAATTCATAGACACTCGTGTATAAGAAAGAGGTTTATATACAAGAGCAATTGAATATTGAGAAAACATTCCAACCCAGTCCAAATCAAGTTCATATAAATCCAATATTAGCACATATGTCGGATACCAATCTATGAAGTCCTCTTCAGACTCATGAAACACATGCAATGCCGCCGAATGCAGGAGGATCACAGGCCAGTGGGTTGTAAGTCTAATGGATCCAGTGGCATTATAAGAATCTCACGCACGGGTCTTTACATGGCTTCTCTGGCTCCAGAGGTTTGGTTGCAACAGAGTAGGTCCATGTGGTTTCTCCACCTCCCAGGTGGAGCGCCATATATCTTGTCAGTAGAGCCTCTCTCAGGGAGTGAGCAGAGAGGGTGTTTCACCATTCAAAGGAGGAAATACAGGAAATTCCCAGAATCCTCAGGAGAAGGCCTTACCCACACAGAGGCCTCATTCGCTATGACCCGACTGACAGACTAAACTCCACCCCTCCACTTTTAATCCTCTCCAGTCCCAACTGACACCAGATTATGTAACTACCACAGACATGGCACTCAGGAAGAGTACTAGATAGTATGTTGTAGAATGTCCTTCGGTTTGGGTTTGTTTCTTGGTTTTTCCAGATTTGATTAAAGTTAGAGCTTTATGGACAGAATACCACAAAATTATATTCCCTTTGCCATTCATCAAAGAGTACATGGTGGGAATAGGTCTTATCACTGGTGCTATCAGCTTTGATTACTTAGTTAAAGTGGTATTTGCTTGCTTTCTCCTTTGTCAGGTTAATTTTTTCTCTTTGTAAATAATAGATATTTGGGCAGCAATACTTAGAATATACATAGTATACTGCTTTTTTAGCTGTTGCTTGCTACTTTAGCATCTGTCAGTGGATCTTGCTTATAGCAATTAATATAAATAACATTCTGATTTTTATTGTATAGTTTTATTATTTGTTTTATGTTAATTGAAAGTTTTCTTTGCGGGAGAGCTGTCAATTCATTTTTATGTATGTATATGCATATGTGACAGGTTTTTCAAAT
>NW_022103902.1:1355538-1361051 GCF_000313985.2 Echinops telfairi | reverse complement strand
ATTCACAATGATAAGACTTTTTTGTTCTTTGATGCCTGATACCTGATCCTATCGACACTTCATGATCACACTGGCTGGTGTGCTTCTTCCATGCGGGCTTTGTTGCATCTCAGCTAGATGGCTGCTTGTTTACCGTTAAGCCTTAAAGATCCCAGACGTTTTAGCTTTTGATGGCTGGACACCATCAGGTTTCTTCACCACATTTGCTTATGCAGCATATGACTGTTATAATCTAGCATCCATATATATATATATTTCAACATGGTTGGAATCCAAACACCAAGTTGTGATGCAAAATAGACAATATGAAAATGGAGAATGTCCACATCAAATCACAAACTGGAGGATGAGCACATTATATGACTGCCAGATCATACGATTGTGGAGCTACCAAACCAATGGGAGTCCTGGCTTAGCGCTGTTGATGTTTAACTTTATCATAGCCAGTGTTACTCATGCCTTGCACCTCCTTGTTTGTTACTGCCAGATGGTATTGTTGAAGTGCAAAATATTCAGATAATAGATTTTTTACTTTTGTTGTAATGTGGAATGTTGGATAACAGGATAGTTAATAAGTGACAAGAAAGTGTGTGTGTATGTGCGTGTCGGTGTGTGCCAGTGTGTGGATGCTCAGTATAGACATAAGGATATTTATTTTCTATGGGCTATAATAGCTGAATATGATTACAGATTTTGTTGATCAAAGTGTTCTAGCTTTGTCATTGAGGAGTCTTTCAGGTTGGCTCCTACACCTTTGTGACATACTCATTCTTGTCTTTTGTCTTGGTGCTTTAAGTTCTGGGCCACAAGATGGTCCCCTGTCATTTCCCCTGACATCTCTCCCCTGTCGTAGCTTTGTGTTCGTTGTTACTAGGGTCAGTTTTCAGTCTTTCAAACTCTCAGAAAAGAAAACTCATTTCTATGTTTTATACTGAGTCATGGTGACCTTATAGGACAGAGTAGAACTGTCCTTATGGGTTCCTGAGACTAACTTTTTAAGAGAGTAGAACGCTTCATCTTTCTCCCAGGAGCGGCTGGTGAATTGAAACTGAAGACCTTACAGTTGGTAGCCCAAAGTGGAACATACTTGTTAAAGATTTCCATTAAAATTTTTGTTCTTGTCTACAGCTGATTTGGGCACAACAGTTTTGGTAACCATTAAGGGGAAAGTTTGCATAACTGAAATTTTACATCCAACAAAGGCACATTAACAGGCATCTACCAGAGGTGCAGGCCAGATTCAGAAGAGAATGTACAGCAAAGGATATCATTGCTGATATCAGATGGATCTTGGCTCAAAACAGAAAATACCAGAAAGATGTTTTCTGTGTGGACATCTAACAAAAACATGGTGTTGCCTTTTGTTGCCTATTGTTAGTGTTGGTCCTCTTCTATTAGAACTTAGACAAGATTGATTGTTTTCTTATAAATTGTTGTGGATGGCTGGCTTCATCGTCACTTTATCTAATCCCTTTTATTTGTTTACGTATTAAAAAAAAATCACACTGCCATCGGAGTCCATGCTGACTAATAGTAACGCTATAGGATTGTGTAGCACCTGGTGGCTTCGAACTACTGATCAAAAGCAGCCCATCACGTAACCATTGCACCACCAAGGCTCCTCTGTCTAGTCCCATTTAAAGTGATCTATCCATATGTAAAATGATGATTCTTTTTCGCATTATCTTTTCATAGTCTGTGGTTTCACCATTCTTTCACACAAAGTTCACCATGAATTTGATAGCGCCTTTTGATTTCATTTTAGCAAGATTCATATCGCTCTGATAAGGGCATCTTTTTAATGGATATGTTATTCTTCTTAGTGCCTCAAACTAGTTGTGTTCAGACATTTTATAACAAGTTGGTACAAATATGTTTTGCTTGCATAATTTTTTAATTCTACACAGAACTTTTTCTTTTTACAAAATTTTCTTAATAGGCAATTTCCATGACTTCTTTGCATACCCCACCTTTTTAATTTAAATTAAATCATTTTATTGGGGGCTCATACAACTCTTATCACAATCCATCCATCCATCCATTGTCTCCAGCACATTTGGACATTTGTTGCCGTCATCATTCTCAAAGCATTTTCTTTCTACTTGAGCCCTTGGTATCAGCTCCTCATTTTTTTCCCTCCCTCCCTCACACTCCCTTCTTCATGAACCCTTGATAATTAATATATTTTAAAATTAGTTTATAACTCTGCTTTAAACCTTAAACAAAAAATAGCCCCTGGAGACTTCAATGGTTTTGCTTACAATGTAAAGACTATCTTCTTTGAGCATTATACTCTTTCAAGGACTATTTATATGGGACCAAATTGATAGCAGCAGCTAGGAAAATTAGATAAGAAATTGAGGCAGTGCATTTGTAGTAGTGGAGGAAGTGCAGTTTGGAAATGGGAGATGGTTATTAAATGATTATTAAATATAGAAGAATATGAATCAATGTCAATGAATTGAACTCACAGAAGCTGTTGAATTGGTGTTTATTTTGCTGTGGATAGTCTATAACTAAAAAATTAAAATGTTAAAAATGAAAAAGAGAAGATGAAGGGAGAGATTCATTTATAGATACAATTTTCTTGTTGAAATTTAAAAAAAAATAAAGGACAGGTATAAATACAAATATTCCCTGTGTTATAAATGCTTTATTTATTCATAAAGTAGAGTTAAGAATCAACTCACGGCTGAGTTATATTAAAAATTTGAGGCACATACGTGTAATATACATATAGTATAATAGCAAATGGGCACTGCTTTACAACATGCATGAAAATATTATTATTACCGTGTTAAAGATGTGTTTGATATCTGGAGGTGTTTAATATTTTCTATGTACTGAAAGGTACAGTGAATATATACGAGGCTTCAAAAAGTTCTTGGAAAAGTGGAATTAAAAGATAATGTGATACTTTCACCAACTTTTTGATGCTTCCCTTGTGAGACAACATTTGACTGACGTTAGTTAGAAAACTATACCTAACTTTTCTGATTTATTTACAGTGTTTAAAGACAGACTTGGAAACAGAACCAGTTCTTTAAAAACAATTTTTTTATTGGGCGGTCTTACAGCTCTTATCACAATCCATACATATATCCGTTGTGTCAAGCACATCTGTACATATGTTGCCATCATAATTTTCAAAACATTTTCTTTTTATTTGAGCCCTTGGTATCAGCTCCTAATTTTCCCCTCCCCCATGAACTCTTGATAATTTATAAATTATTATTATATTTTTCATGTCTTACATTGACTGCAGTTTCCCTTCACCCACTTTTCTGTTGTCTATCCCCCTGGGAGGCAGCCATACGTCGATCATTCTGATTGTAGAACTAATTCTTAATCTGAAGACTGCCTATAATTGAGAAGATGTTGGTTCTCAGGAAAGGTAAATTTGTCTCTCAGAGACAGTAGTGAATCAGGGAGTTGATTCCCACCTCCGAAGGCCAGAGTAGTGGTTGGTGGGTACCAATCGCTGACCTTTTGCTTGCCAGCTGAGTGCTTACCCACTGTGTCACCAGTATTCCTTTTGTGATATAGAATAATTGAGACAAGTTTTCTTAAGATTTGTCCTCTTTACTTGAGTTATGCTATCTTCAGATAGAATAATTTTATAATACAGTTGCTGTATTCATTATTTTGTGTTTAATACTGTAGCCTGAACTTGAAGTTAACCATCAATTATATATATGTTTTTTTTCAGTGTAAAAGTTAAGAGATTTAAGTTCAAATGATTTCTAACTTGTCGGGGTACAACTTCTAAGTACTCTTAACTTGTGGGGGTACAACTTCTAAGTACTCTCATGCATTGATTCTACATATCATGGGCCATACAAAGATGAGTAAGTCAGGGTTTGTATGAATTGGAATTGACTCGATAGCAGTGGGTTTGCTTTGATCCCTCTCTTTAAGGGATAGTTAGGTTCTTTTGTGCCAACATGACACCTGTAAGAAGAAATGGGTGAGTTGAGCCTGTCAATCAGGTCACAGCTTTATGACCTCCTTTGGAGGTGCGGCCAAGATAAATAGCTCTCTGGAGTCCAGCCCCCCTGTCTCTCTGCCTTCACCTATATGCCTGGGAGCCACTCTGGGACCTGCGAGAGCCCTGTGATGCTTCTACGGAGTATTGGATCTATACTCTGTACTCACTGGCCTGTGGTCTTCAGCATCCCGCGTTATTGCATGTGGCTGTGTGAGTCTGAAGAGGGACTTATGGGCTAGTAGCAGACTTATGGACTTGATCTGGACTGGGCCTGGGATGTTTTCTTGATGCATAATTACTTCTTAATATAAGGCTCTTTATTACACATACATGAGTGTCACTGAATTTGTTTTACTAGTGAACCCGGTCTAACAGGCCCACAATGCAAAGGAGTTATGTAGACCAAGGATTTTTATGTAGTAAGACATCAATATATGTACAAGAAGCCATGGTGGTGTAGTGGGCGGTTGCCCATTGGACTGTTAACTGCAAGACCAGCAATTTGAAACCACCAGCTGCTTTATGGGAGAAAGACAGGGCTTCCTACTCCCATAAAAGGGTACAGTCTCAGAGCCTTGTCGGGGCATTTCTACGGTGTAATTGGGTTGTTACGAATTGGCATCGACTCTATGACCGTGAGTGTGAGTTAGTTATGACACATATAATACAAATAAGTAATAGAAATATACTAAATACTAATATACAGAGAGGAATGCCTTGGTGTGGGGTGGCCATTGTGTGGTTGAGGGAATGAGTGTTAGCACAATATGTGATACTTTACCAGAGAAAAGTACAGAGACAGTCAATTCTGAGTTGAGGGAGCAGTTTAACAAAAGTATAGAGACATAAAGTGACATATTCGGGCAATGCTAGTGTCAGTGATGTGAAGACACTCGGGTGTCTAAGTCGTGGGATGCCATTGCTGTATTGGAGGCAGCTCAGCTATAATTAGATTGAGTAGAGGAACCCGAGCACAGCATTTGGAAGATTAAGAAGTGAAGCGATGGCAGGTAGGCAACACAGTAGTTGGGAAGCAGTAATGATACTTCGTATGTGTACCTTTATAGTCGTTGAGAAGTTTCTATTATGTTTTCTCTCAGAATTACACTTAGCTACATATGCATTAAGTTCAGAATTTAGAAATTTTAAATTTCCAAGTATTAATGAAGGTTAATTTAGTAGTTCTGTTACCTGATTCATTTCTTATTTTTATTTCAATTAAACTGGTTATTTTCTCACCCTAATTTCAGATAACAAAGATGCTAAAAGCTAAACCAGAGAGTATCCGAGTTCAGTCATCACTCTCGAAACTCAGAAGCTCAGAACGGTGGAATCTCCCTTTGCAAGAGGTGATTCAAACTACATTCTTTTAAGTATATAGTTTTATTTGGTATGTTTAAAGTATCTTAGTGAATACAAATTTCCTTTTATGTCCCTTTTTTAGTCTTATGTTACCTAATTGTAGGATTTAAATGGTTTCTGTCATATATATATTGATATGGGATTTTGAGGACTTTTTTTTTTT
>NW_022103902.1:1351349-1353470 GCF_000313985.2 Echinops telfairi | reverse complement strand
ACTGATTTTTGTGTGTTGGTGTTGTATCCTGCAACTTTGCTGAATTCATTCATTATCTGTATTGTGTGTGTGTGCGTGTACATTTCCTAGGATTTCTACTTATAGGGTCATGTCATGTGCAAAAGAGAGTAAAGATAAAGAAGTAAAAAGAGAACAATATTATCAAAAAGAAGAAGGAAAATATTTAACTGATTCATAGGGGCCACTGAATTTCTTTTAATGGTCTGGAGTAATTTGGAAGAGGATAGTGGTGATAGTTGCACAACATGATGAATGTAATCAATGATACCGAAGTGAACCAGTTAAGATTATTGAATGGACAGCATTTTGTAATAGGTGTATTTGCCACACAAAAGTAAACTAAAATGTGTTTTCTGAGTCAGGTTAAAACAAACTTTACTGCTAGAGACATTATGAAAGTAACATGCTTATAAGAAGTATAAACACTGAGAAAGATTGTATTGTCTCTCCTACTGTAGACATAACAATATAGTACTTAGTACTTCCAGGTGTCTCCTCCCATATTTATTCAGGAGTTTGATAGAAATTAGCAAATATTTCCAGCTTATATGGTTTAATAAACATTTTCAGTTTTGGCATTCCTTACTGTTCGCTTTCAATTTAGGTCAGTAGAATTAAAATTTTTACAAAAATAAATCTCAACCAATATTCTCAATTGGTCGGAAATTTGTGCTTCTGTACTGTAGTAAGCTGAGACAGGGATAAGCAACGAAGCAAGTCAGAATTTTCTTCAGGCACCTGGCCCAATTTAGTACCCAAGTAGGTATTCATTTGAGATTTTGAGCCCCCATACCACTTGTAATATATGCAGTTGATTTTGTGCAAGAAAATTTAAAAGCAGTTATTAACAGCCTTTGTTATAAAAAAAGATTGAAATTGAATTCTGGTAGAATACTTGATTTAATTAGCACAGTATTTTATTTTCCCATTTTTTGCCTGGTGAGTTTTTTTTTCAGGTGAGAGTTTTAAAATCAGGTAATTGAGTGATTTGATGACACTGACTGTAACTAATCCTTTTACTGCCTCTCCTCTGCTCCCAAAGTGGCTTAAAAGAACAAAAGTTTACTTTAAAAAATTATAGCAAAAGTATATATATCACAAAATATTTGCCAGTTCAACATATTTTACATATGTAATTCAATCATGTTGATTACAAGTTTTGTAATACATTAACCCTCTCAACAGTTACTTGCCTTTTTAAATTCTTTGTCTCCCTTCCTTGGTAACCACTGATTAAGTTTCAATCTGTACATATTTCCCTATGTACATAAATGGGATTATGTAACAATATTTTTCCATTTTCACTCAGTATAATGTTTTCAAGGTTCATCATTGGTGCATTCACTTTATGTCAGAATAATACTCCATTGATTTATACTACATATTGTTTACCCACTTAACTGTTGGTAAACATTAACTATTGTGAATAGTGCTGCAATGAACATTGGTGTACAAGTTAAAGCCTTTCATTCTTGTAAAAGTCTTTTTCATACATAAATTAAAATTATTCAGTAGTTTTAATTTGCATTCATTGATTTCAACAAATATGAATAAATTCCTTTTTATAACCAAATTAGGAAGAATTCTTTGTTACCTGGTCTTTATTTTTCAGAGATTGCAAATCTTATAGTCTAAATCATTGTTTCCCAAAGTGCGTGATACCGTCCCCTGGGGGGCACTGGGATGATCGAAGGGATTTCGAAAGTAGATATCTATACTTATGTTGGATTATGGGGCATTGTATAAAAGTTTTTAATTGCCAAGGATTTGCTGAGTAATTATTTTTCTGAAAAAGAATGGTTGGCCAAAATAAGTTTGGGAACTTATGGCTAAATAAAAAATAACATTATACTTTAAAAAAGTAAACTTTTTACATAGTCTGCAAATATAATTCAGTTAAAAAATCAAAATTTATAAATATCTTAGTTACTGAATATAAAAATAATTGATTAAAATATTTTTTATTTCTTTTATAGCATCGCCAGGCAGCCTCTAGGCTGCTCTTTGACAGTGGTAGATGTAGAGATCAGCATTAAAACATCACTGTTACTCAGAATTAAAACAAAAATGAATGCTTCCCTTCTACAGTTAACTTCAACT
>NW_022103902.1:1349290-1350934 GCF_000313985.2 Echinops telfairi | reverse complement strand
TTGTAGGTCACAAATCGTTTGTATCACCCAGGATTGTTCAGTCATTTTGACTCACGGCAATACTGTGTTTATCAGAACAGAACTGCGCGTCACAGTGGCTTTCTTCAGTGTGCTAGTCTTTCTTCAGCGTTGCCTCTAAGGATCGAAAGCTCTTAACCTTCCAGTTACTAGGCCAGTGTAGAGAAGGTAGAAGCCACTCATTGAATTTCCTCTTATAAAATATGATGTTTTATACTATGAAGCATGGTTTGTGATAATGAGAAAACCGTGCTTGAAGCATAAAAAGTACAATGTTTGTTGAGAGCTACCATGTTGAAGACATAATTTTAAACTTACTACATAAGTGATCTCATTGAATCATCATACATCTCTCTCTCTGAGTTAGCTACTGCTAAAAGCATCTATTTTCAAACACAGAAACTAAGGCAAAGAGACCATAAATGTATTTTCCTAAATTCACACTGTTTTATATTAGATAAGGAAATTTGTAATTTATTTTGTAGTCACAGTAAGTCTAAATCATGTTAATCAGAAGCCACCTATTCCCTAAAGTTTGACATGCAACATTGTAACTAATTGTACATCCCATGGAACAATTGTATAAGTTGTATAAGTTTAGTTGCTTCAGAATTTCAGACACCATTTAACCTGACATGTTATAATTTTTATGACTCCATTTAGGCATATTTAAATTTTTTCATAGTTACTTTTGGCTCTGGGATCTCAAAGTGTTGATTCCTTGACTAAAGTTACTTTGATATTTTAAATGGTATTTCCAACTGTTTTTTTTGTGAACCTGTACTCCTGTACTAGCAACTGAGCAACGTGATATTCTGTCAATGGCACTCCCTTCCCTATTAATTAGGAATTTGTATGTTTATTGAGTTTTAAATAAAACTGACATTTTAAGTGTATTTTAATAAATATTGCTATATTCATTACTTAAATCCTATGTCTATATATTTTTTCTAGTGGAAAAGAAGCTTAAGAAATAAAGTCATTTCTCTAGACCGTAAAAGTAAAAAAGGTGTCCCTGGACGTCCTGTGACTTCTAAGGCACCATCAGACAGGTAAGATACATGTGTGTGACATAAGATGGGCGTACACTGTATATAAATTGTGTGACCAGAGGCACCTTATTTAAATCTCTTTGGATCTCAATTTTCACACCTTCTAAACACAGTAAAATTTGAAAAAGACAAATGGTATAAGGTGGAAATCTTTCAGAGAAAAGTAAAAGTAAAATATTTTCCACTTATACACAGCAATCAAAAAGTGGTCAGACTGTTAAAAGTGGAAAATTGGAAACACCTGGAAAAGCAATCTCCTCTTCTCGTAGGCTTCATTGTGTAAGAGTTAAACTCCATGGTGTCTAACTTTCCATCTTAACCTCTAACTGTGCGGATTTAAGTTATTTTTACTTCTTTTTTTGTACATTCAAAGCATCTTGGTTAATTTTAGCTGACAATGCATGGATGATAGATAAACTGATTATAATACACTTATCATTTGAGTTTCTACAAGGAAAACGATAGTCTAATTAGCGACTGTGGCACCATAGTAGTATGACTAATGAGCTATGGGTATTTTGGAATTCTGTAGCATTCAAATTGTAGTCATCTTTGGAAGGTGTTTAAAGCATTT
>NW_022103902.1:1336062-1347610 GCF_000313985.2 Echinops telfairi | reverse complement strand
GCTCAAAATTCTTTGTACACCTGTTATTTCCAAAAATTCTCAAAACTATAAAAAACTATTTGATTTGAGAACTACAATGCTAGATGTAATGGAATAATAATAAAATGAAAATAATAATAATGGAATAAAAATTTCAATTTAAAAATAAAATTATTTTCTGAAAGGTTTGCATATTCAGAATTACCATATATACTCAAGTATAAACCCAGTTTTTCAGCACATTTTTAATGCCGTTTTTGTGGTAAAATTAGGTGCCTTGGCTGATATTTGGGTTGTCTTATACTCAAGTATATACGGTATTTCCTCAAATGGGATGATTCTCAACATCTTGCATGACTCAAATTTCTTATCACTCAAAAAGCTTTTAAAGTGGCAAGAATTGAAGATAGCAATCATTGGCCATAGTTAATATATGAGGGAATTGCTAAATGTTCATGATAAAAGAGAATTAAAAGATAATAGATTATTTTTATGAATGTTTTGAAGTCTTTCATTATTGCTTTAATACTGCTTTTTATTTACCTGCTACTCTGCTTAGAATTAGAGCATCTGAAAGGGAGAACACACTCAGCATATCTTAAAATGATTAGAGCTGTATGAGCCCCCAATGAAATGATTTTTTTTAAAAAGCGAAGGGGTGGAGTTTAGCCTGTCAATCAGGTTGCAGCTTGATGACCTCATTTGGAGGTGCTGGGAGATAAATAGCCCTCTGGAGGCGGGACAGAGACACTCTGCTCTGTATTCCTGATGACGAGAGATGGAGCTACACTGGAGCCCCGGAGGTGGAGGAGCCATGTGGGGACCTCTGCCAGCGTTGAGATGTTTCTACTGCTACTGACCCACAAGACTTCCCACCCACTGAACTGTGATCTTCATGCACTCAGCTTCATTGCATGTGGTGCATGAGTCTGAGAGGAATTTATAGATTGGTATCCGACCTATGGGCAAATGGACTTATGGACTTGATCTGAACTGGGCTGGGATGTTTTCTTAATGTACAGTTGATCTTTGATATAAAGTTCTCTCTTACACATAAAGAAAAGAAAAGAAAAAATTCACGCCTCGAGTTGCAATATTGAAAGAGTCTGTGGACAAATAGGGCATGATGCAGGAAGCATCCACAGTAGATGGTGTCACTGCCAGAGAGAACCTCGTCAGTGTTCAGCCATTTTGGGAGGTGGCAGATGAGCAAGAAGTCCAAGCTGCAATGAAAGCATTAGCCAAAAGTAGGACTCCAGGACTTGATAGAATACCAATTGAACTGTTTCAACAAGCTAATGAAGCAGTGGATGCACTCCCTCGTGTGTACCAGGAAATTTGGAAAACAGCTACGTGGCCAACTGACTGGAAGAGATCTATATTTGTATCCGTTCCAAAGAAACGTACAAATTATAGAAAAATGCCATTGATAACACAAGCGAGTAAATGTTTGCTGAAGATCATCCAACAAAAGCTGCAGTAGTATATTGATGGGGAGTTACCAGAAGTTCAGTTTGGATTAAGAAGACACAGAACAAGGGACATCATCAGGTAGATCTTGGCTTTGTTATGTTGACTTACGTTACAAAGGCATTTGAATGTGGCTCACAACAGACTATGGATAATCTTGAGAGAAATGGGAATTTCAGAACATTTCATTATGCTCATGTAAAACCAGTACGTGGATTAGAGGCAGTTGTGTGGATAGGAAAGGGAATACTGCATGGTTTAAATCAAGAAAGGTGTGAGTCAACTTGTATCCTCTCACCATACTTACTCAATTTGTATGTTGAGCAAATCATCAGAGATGCTGGATGTGGCACATGAAGAATGTGGCCTTAGGATTGAAGGAAGGATTACTAACAACCTGTGAGATGCAGATAACCCAGCTATGCTTGCTGAAAGCGAGGTGGACTTTAATCTCTTGCTAATGAAGACCAAGGATTGTAGCCTTTAGTATGAATTACAATTCCATGTCAAGAAGTTGAAAATCTTCACAATTGGAACAAAAGTAACATGATGATAAACAGAAATGATTGAAGTTGTCAAGCATTTCACTTGCTTGGATCCATAATCAATATCCATGGAAACAGCAGTCGAGATCAAACTACACATCGCATTGAATAAATCTGCTGCACAAGATTTCTTTAAAATGTTGAAAAGCAGTGATGGTACTTTGAAGACTTGAGGTGCGCTTGATCCAAGCCATAGTATTTTTACTCGCCTCATATGCATGTGAAAGCTGGACGTTGAATAAAAAAGACTGAATAATATTTGATGCATTTGGAATATGGTGTTGGTGAGGAATATGGAAAGTATTGTGGACTGCCAAAGGAACAAACAGATTTGCCATAGAAGAAATACGGCCACAATGCCATGGAGGCAAGGATGGCGAGACTTCATTTCACATACTTTGGACATATTATCAGGAGAGGCGTGTGCCTGGAGAACGACACACTTGTTAAAATAGAAGAGCAGCGATAAAGAGGAAGACCTCTGAGATTTATTGACACATTATGGCTGCAGCAATGGGCTCCAAGAACAACTGTGACGATGGCGCAGGACTGGGTGGTGTTTATTTCTGTTGTACATAGCATCAGCATGAATTGGAACAGAATAGACGTCATCCAACAGTAGCAATATCTCATGGATAATATCAAAACATCAAGCCACTGTCAGATACTGAATGCCTAATGAACAGAAGCAGAACATTTTCAGCCATCCAGCCAGAAGTTGAGCCTCTTACACTAGAAGGCACTTAAAATATGACTGATGAATAAAGAGCTGCCTTCTCAAAAGTTAAGTCGACCATAAACATGTGAATGGAATAAAGCCTAAGAGAATAAAGTCTCTCAGACCTTCATTTGCTGATGGGGCATGACTCAAAATGAGAAGAAACACCTGTAAAAACATAAAACTCAGAACTTTAAATGTACAGGTATAAATTTAGGAATATTGAGAGTCATAAAAAATGAAATGGAATGCATAAAGATTGATATCCTAGGCATTAGTGAGTTGAAATGAACTGGAGTTGGCCATTTCGAATCAAAAATATGGGTTACTACTCTGGGAATGACACCGGAGGAATGGCATTGTATTTATCATAAAAAGGACATCTCAAGATTTATCTTGAAGTACAGTACTATCTGTGATAGGATTATAGCTATCTACATTTAAGGAGATCCAATCATTGTATCTATTATTCAAAAAAAAATTTTCTATTCAACTTTATGCATCAACCACTAAAGCTAGTGATGAGTAAATTGCAGAATTCTACCAACAACTTCAGTTGGAAATTGATCAAGCGTGCAGTTGAGATGCATTGACAATTATTGGATATTGGAATGTAAAGTTGGAAACAGAGGAAGGAACAGTAGTTGGAAAATATGGTTTTAATGAGAAATGAAGCTGGAGATCTCGATAGAATTTTGAAAGACTAACCACTTGTTCATAGCAAATAACTTTTTTCCTCTTATACAAATGGCAACTATACACAAGGACTTCTACAGAAACTAAATTGACTACATCTGTTGGAAGAGACTATGGAGAAGCTCAATATCAACAGCTGAAACCAGGCCAGAGGCTGACTGGAATAAACCCTCACTTTCTCTTATTTAAGTTCAAGTTGAAGTTGAAGAAAATTAAAACAAGTCCACAGTAGCCAAAGTTTGATCTTGAGTATGTCCCACCTGATTTTTAAGAACATCTCAAGAATATCTCAAGAACAAATTTGCTGCATTGAGCACTAATGATAGAGCACCTGTTACAGAAGACCTGGGATGACATCAAGAACATCATTCATGAGGAAAACTAAGGTTATTAAAAATACAGTTAGGAAAGAAAAGCTCAAAATGGAAGTCAAAACAGACTCTGAAACTTGCTCCTGATTGTAGAGTGAATAAAGCAAATGCAAGAAATGATGAAGTCGAAGAGTTAAATAGACAATTTCAAAGGGCAGTTTGAGATGTCAAAATAAAATTTTATAATGAAATATTCAAAGACCTAGAGTTAGAAAACAAAAAAGAACACATTCAGCATATGTTAAACTGAAAGAACTCAAGAAAACATTTAAATCTCAAGGTGCAATATTGAGAGATCTATGAACAAAATATTGAATGGTGCAGGAAACATCCAAAGAAAATGAAAAGAATACACAGAATCACTGTACCAAAAAGAATTAGTTGACACTCTACCATTTCAGGAAATAGAATATGATCAAGAACCAATGGTACATAAAGAAGTTCAAGCTGCACTGAAATCATTAGTCAAAAACAATACTCCAGACTTGTTGGACTACGATTTGCAATGTTTCACAAGCTGATAATAAGGCATTGGATGCACTCACTAGTGTTTGCCAGGAAATGTGGAAAACAGCTACTTGGCCAACCAACTGTAAGAGATCTGTATTTGTACCCATTCCAAAGAAAGGTAACCTAAGAGAATGCCCAAATTATGCAACAATATAATTGATATCACATGTAAGTAAAATTTTGTTGCAGATCATTCCACAGCTGCAGTGGTACATTGACAGGGTTCTACCAGAAGTTAAGGCTTGATTCAGAAGAGTACATGGAACCAGTGATATTGTAGCTGATGTCATATGGATCTTGGATGAAAGCAAATATAGCAAAGATATTACTTGGTTTTATTGGCTGTGTAAAGACATTGAACTCTGTGGATTGTTATAGACTATGTAGATCTCAAGGGTAACCTTGAGAAAAATGGGAATTCCAGAACACTTCATTCTGCTCATGGAGAATTTGTACATAGATCAAAGAGGCAGTTTTGCAAACAGAACAAGGAACCTGCATGGTTTTAAATCAGGAAAGCTGTATATCAGAGTTGTATCATCATACCTTTCTTATTCAATCTATGCTGAGCAAATCTCAGAGAAGTTGGATTATATGAAAAATGGCATCAGGATTGGAGGAAGGCTTATTAACTACCTGTGATACCCAGATGACATCATCTTGCTTGCTGACAGAGAGGAAGACTCCAATCACTTCCTGGTGAATGTCAGGGATTGCAGCCTTCAGTATGCATTACAACTCCATATCAAGGAGTTTAAAATCCTCATAACGGGACCAAAAGGTAACATCATAATAAATGGAGAGAAGGCTGAAGTTGTCAAGAATTTTGCTTTTCTTGAATCTATAATCAGTGCTCATGGAAGCAGCAATCGAGATCAAACCACACATGACATTGGGTAAGTCTGCTGCACAGGACCTTTTTTATAGTGTTGAAATGCAAAAATGTTATTTTGAGGACTAAAGTACACTTGATCCAAGCCATGGTATTTTCATTCGCCTCCTAAGCATGTGAAAGTAGGATGTTGAATAAGGAAGACCAATAAAGAACTGATTGGTTAGAATTATGTTGGTGAAGAATGTTGGTAGTACCATAGGCTGCCAAGAGAACTAACTAATCGGTCTTGGAAGAAGTACAGCCAGAATGCTCCATAGAGACAAGGATGGCGTGATTGCATCTCACGTACGTTGGGCACGTTATCAGGAGAGCTGTGTCCCTGGAGAACGACACCATGCTTGTTAAAGTGGAGGCGCAGTGAAAAACAGGAAGGCCCTCTACAAGATGGGTTGGCACAGTGGCTGCAGCAGTGAGCTCTAATGTAAGAAAACTTGTGAGGATGCCTCAGGGTCTTTGTGTTGCTGAGCCAGACCTGACTTGACAGTACCGAAAAACAACATTTCTAAGACTGTATTTTAGTTTATTCTTTAGTAAATTATCGTCCAGTATGAAAAATTGAATTTGTTAAGCCTTCCTTAGTTTATTATTTTTGATTTCTATTTCAAAATTATTGTGCTTGTTATCAGCACTAGCACTGTAACATCCACTTAACATGTACTTGAATGACATTCCTAAGAGAATAAAAAATGATGAAAACATTTACTTTCTCCCAGCAATTGTCAAAAGCAATATAATTTTAATATTCAGAAAGAACAGTGTTATTCATATGAAGGTGAATATTTCTACTTGTTAACATGTTACAACCACTTGACAGTAGTAGGGCAATCAGTTTTATAGTTTAATCAGGTAACCAACTTTGGGATAATACAAAAAGCAAAAGAACCTAAATCAGTGCTATAAATTGTGACTCCTAGTGACCCTGTAGAGTAGAGTAGAACGCCTCTGTGGGTTTCCAAGGCTGTAAGTACATGCGGGAACAAAGAGCTTCATCTTTTTCTTGAGCAGTGACTGGTGTTTTTGAATGGCTCATCCTGAGGTTAGCAGCCCAGTCTGTAATCCATTGTGCCACCACGGAGCCTGGAAAATAGCATGTGATTTTTGATGCTTTAAAAGTTTTTGAGAGCTTTTTTTTGTTTCAGAAATTATGCCTGAGAAAATTAAAACTGAAATTGTGCCCAAAGGAAGTTTTATTATTTATATATATTGCACTAATTCAAATTGACAAAGTTTTAAAGTATTCATACAGTGCCTTTGTTCTGTAATTTTAGTATGATGTAACTGAAAAAGTGAAATAAATTTTGAAATGGTAGAAATAAAATTTGAAGTGGTAGTAAAGCACTTGGACCACACCTTAGTAAGTAAATTAGGAGGGGTTATTCACCCCTCTACTTAAACGTCCCAGCATTTCTTTATTATTTAAAGTTTTGCAACTTTTGGTCCTTAATATATTTCTAAATCTCTTCACCAGAATTTACTAATTAAAATGTTTGGCCTGGTTAGACTGTTGGAAACTGATATGGGGTAGAACATTTCATTAAGTTTGAGTGGATTTGGGTGGTTGTGCACCAGACCAATAAATACACTGCACTGTCCTGGCCCAGCCTCACAGCTTTTGCAGTAGCAATGGCTTACCCCTCAGATGTAGGCAGACCATTCCTTTTTGTTGTAATCTGGTCTTAGTCCGGAAGCTCTGCTGAAACTCACCAGGTGGCTGTGATATATTACATCCTGCCTCATGAGGTTTAGTTAGCATTGAGCCTTCAGGTGGGTCCTCTCTGTTTGCTCAGTCCCTGTTCATTGACCTCAATCAAGTGTTGTCCAAGTGGATGAACCATGAACAAAAAGACAGACTGCTAATGGCAGGTGATTCCACACCTGCAGAGGCCTTTCTGGCAGGTTTGTTGAGTCTACTCTTACAGGCTTCGCAGAGGCTACTCACCACGGTGGACTCCATTTTGAGAAAGCTCCTCCTCAGTCGTCACATTTCCAGTGCCTTCCCACCCAAAGGGCCCGCCCTTAGGCATCCTCTCTGACAGGGTTCTGCTTCTCTGCAGTAGGCCTTCCTGATCCAACAAGGTTTTGAAGCTATGGCTAAGGTTTTCAGTGGTTACTTCCTCTGAAGTGGACAGCCAGTTCCTTCTTTGTTATTGGTTCTTAGTCGGAAGTTCCTCCGAAACCTGTTCCCTTTGGGTGACCATGCTGGCATTTGAAATACTAGTGACACAGCTTCCGACATCACAGCAACATACAAGCTGCCATGGTACAACAATTGACAGACAAGTGGTGGACTGTCATCCATAGCCCTCTACAAACTGCGTATCCATAATTTAAGCTCTGATACCATTCCTTCCTTTGGATTTGGATGTTATTATTTATATTCCTTGGATCACATGATCTGGTATGCTTTTTAATATATAGTTTTGAAGGCAATTTAAGGAGGCTAAGACAAGTGTGTTACCATAGGAACTTGTCCGTAGTTATCCCCTAATTGCAGAAATATTTAAGCATGTTTTGTTTGGAGTAAACACAGACATGTATGAGCTGGAACCTTAGTAGCAATATTTTGTGACTTATCATCGTGATCTGGGAATGGGAGTTACTTTTTCACAATTTGGATACCTCCTATTTGTATTTGCTTTAATTAAGTCTTCTGATGCACAATTGACTAGGCACTCTTGTCTTATTCTTGATTTCAAGATTTCAAGGGGAAAGTTCTCAACCTTTCTCCACTAAGTATAATGGACTATTGATTTTTCGTATATTCCTAGTAGTATATTGATGATTTCCCCCTCCTATTTCAATCTTCATGAGGATTTTCTTGAAGAAATGTTGCATTTTATCAAATACTTTTCATAGAAATGTATCCAAAGAAATGATTATGTGGTTCTTTTGCCTGATATATTCTATTATCTTGATTGATTTTCTAATGTTGAATCAGCTCTTTGTTCCTGGATTTAATCCTACTTGTTAATAGTGGATGACTTTTTTTAAAATAAAAAAAATTTTTTTTGAGTTTATTAGTTGGGATTTGATTCCATATTTCAATCACGTCAGTTAGAATTGTATAGTTGCTACCGCAATCAATTTCCAAGCATTCTTTTTCTACGTGGATTCCCTGACATCGTCTCCCTTTTAAGCCCACTTCCCCCTGAACTCCTTATTCTACTTGCTATCCCTAATAGGTTCATCAGTCCTGGGTTTCATATACCAAAAAATGGAAAAGCCTATAACAGCTTCGAGAGGTGACCTCCATTAACATAACACCTCTGAGATACACTCTACTGTGAATGACAAAAACCAAACAGAACAATACAAACAAATTTGGAAATCATGTCAGGTACAGCCTGCATCATAGGGAGGATCTACTGACAACGTTTTAACTATTCAGGTCAGATTTATGCCTTTGATCGTCTATATTCCTCTCTCCCAAGTACTCTGTTTGGTGATCACTTTCCTCCCGTCCCTCAATTTTAAATCGGGAGAGTTTGCTGGAGATTCCTATGAATATCCACATTTGAATCTTGGGATCCCACTGCCATTCATCGTTTCTGCACACCGGATTCTCACAATGTAGGCTCTGATACCCTCCCTCCTTCAGCTTCGGATTATGTGAATCCAATCCTTCCGTGACTGAGGATGGTGTGCTTCTTCCACGTGGACTTCGTTGACATCTCACTTAGATGGCTGCTTGTCTGGAGACAAGCCTTTAAGATCCCGATGTAGTTTTATCTGATAGCCAGGGCACCATCTAGATTCTTCACGCATGACTCTTTTAATCCACTCCTGGAATCTGTTCATTTCTATTTTATTGAGAATTTTTGCACTTATCATTTTGCATAACATATCATTTTACATTATAATCTATTATTTTCTTTTTTTGGGTAATGTCTGTCTGGTTTTGGGATAAGGGTCATATTTTATGGAATGAATTAGATGTATAACTTCTTTATCTTTTGCAGTAGTTTAAACTTATATCTTAATGTTAATTCTTCTCTGGTAGAAGGGAAGCCATATGGTTTAGGAGACTTGTGGTTTTTTGGTTTGGAAGTATTTGCTTTTTAATTCAATGTCTGCACTTGTTATGCCTCTTTTTTAAAAAAAACCATTTTGAAAAACAAACAAACAAACAAAAAACCATTTTGTTTGGGGTTCATACAATTATTATCAGAATCCATACATACATCCATTGTATGAAGCACATTTGTACATTTGTTGTCATCATCATTCTCAAAACATTTGCTTTCTACTTGAGCCCTTGGTATCAGCTCCTCATTTTCCCCCCTCCACACTAACTCTCCTCCCTCATGAACCCTTGATAATTTATATATTATTATTATTTTGTCATATCTATTAATTCGCTTGATCCGCTTTTTAAATTTGATAAAAAGTGTTTAAATTGTGACTTGGGTGGAAGTATACAGAGTAAATCAGTGTCTTGTTCAAGAATTTCATGTGTTTTATTTCATGCCATCACCCAGTGTAGCATCACTTAACCCACGTTCTTCCTGTTTCTAGTTTACATGCTTTCTTTTTTTGTAAGCCTTCTGAAACTCATCCTTGGGTAAATGCTACCATTTGGATCTCAAATTGTTGATCATTCTAAGGTGTGCATACCTTACTGGTGTTACAATTCTCCTTGTTTGACTGAAAATTGAGCCATGGGGTGAGTTCATTTCCAGACCTTTACGGTAACGGAGGACCGTATTGCTGGAGTTGTACAAGTCTCAGTCTGACCAGTAAGCCTGGTCTTTTTATGATTTTGAGTTTTGTTCACCTTTCTCTCCCACTCTGTCAAGGGCCTTCTAATGTGATCCCTTTCAGAGCAGTTAGTGGTGGAGTCAGACACCATACAGTTCTCGTGGTTTCAGGATTGTGGAGATCGATGTTCAAGTGCTCCATTAATTTATGGAACTAATTGTTTTCATGTGTCTTTTGTTTTCCTTATGGGCTGTTGTTCCAGATGGGGAGACACCAATAGTTGTGCCTTAAAAGGCCACACATGTGTTTTAACAACCCCAGTCACTACTCACCAAATGTTGTCTGAGGAGTATGTTATGCCAGTTGATCTGGTGTTCCCTGAAACTATATTTCTGAGCTCCCAGGCCCTGTGACCAATTTCTTCAAGGTATCTAAGAGGTTTTCATAACTTTGCTACCTGTATGGATCTACATTTGTGGATATATTTGTAGCATATGTAAATATCCATATACAGATACCCTCTGTCAAGCATATGTCAAACACACACCCACTTTCCCTCCCATACCTGTTCAGCCTGCGTGTCTAGTCATGTGTCTTTTTGTAGATCACTGCTATTACAGGATTGTGTATATAACAGTATCTACCTCTTTGTTGCTTTTAATTCTTGCATCCCTCCCAGTAGGAAATTCTGTTTCCTCTTGAGTCAGTTTGGGTAGGCTGTAAGATTCTAAGATTTTTGTCCATTTCATTTAGGTTATCCAGCTTTTTGCCATATAGTTGTTCAAAATATTGTCGTAATGCCCTGGGCCGCTTGTAATGTTTCTTCTTTTATTTCTTCTTTATGTTATTTGTGTCCTTATTTTTTCCTTTGTCAGTCTAGTTAAACATTTGTGTTGTCAGTCTAGTTAAACATTTGTGTTGATGTTTTTAAAGAACCAATTTCTGTGTAATTTGCTCGATTAAAAAAAATAAATTTATGCCCTGACTGCGGTCTTTCTTTTATTTAATGTAGGCATTTATTGTTAGAGCTTCCTCTGAGTGTGCCTTTCCTGTGTTTCATAAACTGTGGTATGTTGTGCTTTTATTTCCATTTGATTAAGGAATGTGTGACTCCTCATTTGATTTCTTTCATGACCCATTGGTAGTTTAATTGTATGTTGTATAAATGTCCATGTTTGTGTACTTTGCAGTATTTTTCCCCGCTGTTTTTATTTGCACTCCATTGTGTTTAGAGCTGATATTTTGTATGGTATCAATCATTTAAAATTATTGGCTTAATTGCTGACCTATTTGCTGAGGTCTGTTCTGTAGAATGGTATTTGTAAATATTTTTATTGATCTCTTTATTGCTAAAAAGGATGTTCTATATTTTATTTTTTGCGTGTGTTTATTACTAAGCATTCATTTGGTTTACATCTTTAGCCAGGAAAGGAGCTGTACTGGTCAAATGGATTATATTTTGGAAATCAATATAATTAATATATAGTTAAATAAATGAAAGAGTATAAGAATAAGGGAAATCAAACAAACAAACAAACAAACAGCATATCAATGGGAATGAGGGGGAGGGCAGAGTGGAGACCCAAAACCCATCAGTGTCATTTGGACACCCCCCCTGTCAGATGGCCACAAGGAAGAGAAGAGCCAGTCAGGGTGCAGTATAGCA
>NW_022103902.1:1326886-1334975 GCF_000313985.2 Echinops telfairi | reverse complement strand
CCTTCCCCTTCCCCTGCCGGTATTGCTACTCTCACTGTTGGTCCTGATGGGTTTATTTGTCCTGGGTTCCCTGTGTTTCCAGCTCTGATCTGTACCGGTGTACGTGCTCAGGTCTAGCCGGATTTGTAAGGTAGAATTAGTATCATGATAGTGGGGGAGAAGGAGCATTAAAGAACCTAGAGGAAAGTTGTATGTTTCATCGATGCTGTACTGCCCCCCTGACTGGCTCTCACTTCCTTGTGACCCTTCTGCAAGGGGGTGTCCAGTTGCCTACAGATGGGCGTTGGGTCTCCACTCTGCACTCCCCCTCATTCACAGTGGCTGATTTTTTGTTCTGGGTCTTTGATGCCAGGGTAAGTGGTTTCCATTGCTCACACCGTGATTTCCCCAAACGTGGGGAACTCAGCTGCCTGATTTGTAATGGTGGAGGACTGCGTTTGACAACATAATTGTCAAGACAAAAGCATTTCAAGTTTTATCTTGAAGTCCAGTGCCTTTGGTGATAATATCTATATATACACAAGGAAGACCAGATAATACAACTATTATTCAAATTTGTGCACCAAGTTCTAAAGCTAGTGATGAAGAAGTTGAAGAATTTTATACCTCTTCTAGTCTGAAAGTGATCAAACATGCAGTCAAGATACTTTGAAAATTATTGACATCTGGAATACAAAAGTTGGAAACAAAGAAGAAGGGATGGTAGTTTGAAAATAGGACCTTGGTGATAGAAATGAGGCTGGAGATTGCATGATAGAATTTTGCAACATTAATGGCTTCTTCATTGCAATTCTATTTTTTCAACAACCTAAATGGCCACTCTACTGGTGGGCTTCACCAGATGGAGTACACAGGAATCTATTTGGCTACATCTGTGGGAAGAGACAATGGAAAACTCAACATCATCAGCCAAAACAAGACCCTGTGGAACAGACCATCGATTGCTCCTATGCAAGTTCAGGTTGAAGCTGAAGAAAATTAAGGAAAATCCACGAGAGCCAAAATACAACTTTGAATATGTCCCACTTGAAGTTGGAGGTCATTTCAAGAATAGGCTTGATGCTTTGAGCACGAATAGCCAAAGAGCAGATGAGGTTGGGATGACATTAAGAGCATCATGAGGAAAGCCACAGGCCGCTAAAAAGTAGGAAAGAGACAAAACCCAAAGAAGAGACATTGAACCTAGCTCTTGAATGTAGAGGAGCTAAAGCAAATGGGGGAAAAAAAACAAACCAATGATATAAAAGACTTGAACAAAAAGTTTTAAAAGGCAGCTTCAGAAGACCAAGTAAAGCATTACAATGGTATATCTACAGAGATCTGGAGTTAGGAAACCAACGTGAAGAACATGCTCTGCATATCTCAAGTTGAAAGAACTGAAGGTAAAATTCAAGCCTAGACTTTTTCAGAGACTCTGGGCAGACATTGAATGACGGTCGGAGCACACTTGCTGTCTGTGCCTTTAGTCTCCAGGCCCCTGTCCACCCCTTTGTCATAGCACTCACGGTTTCGTGTTCGCTCTTGTACTACCGTGCTGCAGGCTGAATCCTCTCCGCCTCTCCCTTTTCTTTCATACTTGCTGTCCTGTTTCTCTCCTTTGGCTGCTGTTGTGTGTGCACAGATGATGTTGGTACTGTGCCGCCCCCCCCCCCCCCCCCCACACACACCCCTTTCCTGTAAGTGTCTCAGGGTACCTTGGGGATTTCTATTCAAGATAACCAGCCACATGACTTGACTCTTGAAGGGCATGCAGGGCTGCATCAAGAGCAGTTCGGTCTCAACACTGATCCACTTTAGGAACCTAACTGATAAGGAAAGGGTTTCATTGTCAAACTTGTCTATTTTGTTGCATCTTCTAAGATCCAGCCATAAGATTTGGCAGCCCAGCCTGTCTCTTGTTTTCCTTGGTTTATGGCTTTCAGCTTTGTAAAATGGCTGAGATGAAAGGCTTTATCGATAATAACAAAGTATGCCATCAGCCTGTTGTGTGAGGGGACAGACCTTGGAAATATTTGTTGATAACTATGTTAATGAACATACCCCGACAGGAAAAAAAACATTTTTGTGGTAGATCTTGGAAAGACTGTGAGAAAGCAATCAATGGTAGAGTGTAGTGCTTCAAATAACTAATTTATTTTTTAATTTACATATTGTTTTTTCTTTTTGATATTTTATAACATTTTAATCTTAGGATATATTTTATATTTAAAAAATTTTAAACTTATTTTTTGCATTAAAAGTATTTAGAATGTGAGTACTTTATATGGAAGTTTGTCTCTCTATTTTGACAGTCCCAGGGTTTAGCTAAAAGTGGCTGCTTCAAGCAAGTGGTTTCTCTGAGGTCTCCTAATTTGTCTTAAAATAGGCAAGCATTTTGCTTTTTATTTAGTAATGTTCTTCTGTTAGGTAAACAAGCAAACAAACAGAAATGCCTGAAGCTGGAGCTGTGGTGACACAGTAGGCTAAGCTTGGGCGCTAACCTCAAGGATCACAGTTCAACCCCACCATGTACTCTGCAGAGGAGAGAAAAGGGGGTCCGACCATAAAGAGTTGCAGTTTCAGAAACCCTATGGAACAGTTCTGTTCTCCCCTATAGGGTTGCTCCGAGTCTGAATTAACTCGAAGGCAATGGATGGGAATGGTTCTAGAACTGAACACAGTTCTTTCCATTGTGCCACAAAGCTCTATTGAATGAGCAGGCAAATGTGATCTGGCAAAAGCCTGAACTGCTGGCTGAATTTATTATAGGCTTGTTTTTGAAATTGATATTAAAATAAATGTTTTTTTAAAAGTAAATTTTCTAAATTGATCTGTTTTTATAAATAAAGTGAAATTGGTTCTGGGTACTTGGCTATGTAGGTTTAAAATTGTAGATGATGTATTGGTATGCTGTTAGTTTTAATGTTTTTTTTCCCCCAAGTCAGGAAATGCAAAAATAACATTTTTCAGTATCGAGGAATTTGCCTCTGTGTTCAGATGGTATACATATGTCTTGTTCCTCCATTGTTAACAATGACTAAGCATAGATGGTTACTAAAATCTCAACTTAAACCAGATCTTACTTTTTAATGTACATTTGAGAATGTTAGGTATTTCTTTAGTTATGAGACTTACTGCTAAAATTAACGGCTTGAAGAACTGAAATTTGGAATTTCGGGAAGTTTTCATTGCTTATATTCTTGTAATGAACTTATGTATTACACGCTACTGAGAACTGTATTTATTATTTATATGTATAACAGGCAACTCAAAGTTATGTTGACGAATGTCCTGTGGACGGATTTAGGACGAAAATTCAGAAAGAGCCTACCTCGGAGCGACGCGAACTCCTGTGATGTCCACAAGGAGCACTCGGCCTCATTGCCTTCGACAGCTGCTGACCACCGAGAGCCGGGTCACAAATTAGAACTTCTTAACCAAAGCCGTCCTGTATCCGAAAGGTATGTCGTTCAGTCTTAATTGTGTTCAACCTACCCCATTTGAACTAATGTAAATCCAATTCTCTTGAAAATAAGATCGTTGGAAAGGATTTGAATAAATTTCGCACATTTCGGTGCCCTTGTTGTAAGCAGTTTTATACCTGATAATATCAATGTGCATAGTTAGGTGATGGCTCTGCACTTTCTTAGAATTAGTTTTTAAGACAAGTTTCTTTAGTGCATTTAACTTACTTTAAAATAATTTGAACCTTATATTCACCTTTTTGAGAATTCATTTATGATATAAAATGAAAGCATGCATATACTGATTATTTTCTACATTGTAGCATATAATATTAAAATATTACTTACTTTGGATTCTAACTACCTTTAACTTTATGAGCTTTCTTATACTTTACATCCATTTTGAGGAAAAAAAAAAAAAGGTGATCTTTCAATTTTGTCCTTGAGAGATTTTCATAGTAAATACTTAGTTTAATTTTGAAAACAAGCTGGTCTAATTTAGGTTTATAGTTTTTCAAAAGTTTGTATACAGAATTTGTAGATGAAAACTAGGAATTATCTCTAGAAGCTTGTGATTTGTAACAAAGTTTTTCACAAATATAAATAAATTTATTTACATTTTCAGTTTTAAAATTATTTATTTATTTACTTTTTTCTTCTGAATGGGGAGAATGTGCTTTGATTTCAATTAGAATAATCTCCCACTACATAGCTAGAACTTAAGTTATGTGGATTATAATGAGTGACATTAAATAGTACTTTATGCCGAGACATATATAAAACTGCTAACTTTTAACAGTATTTTAAAAAAAATAAAGTTGTGTTTTAATCGAACAAAAGGACAAGACTTTAAAGAAAGGAAAACCAATAAAAAGCTAAGTTTAATGAGACCTTTCTTTCTAGATCATTCTTGATGTAAATATAGCATTTTAAAGCTCCTAAATCTTGGCATCTGGACAACTTTGCATCATTCATTTATGAAGTACTTTGTTCTCATTCTACTGGGTTCTGTTTGTTTTCTTATTCAGGACAGGTGAATTTTTCTTTTGCTCTGTTAGCAGATATAAATGAGGAGGAAGTTAAAAGAATGGCTTTTCCAATTCTTTTGACTCTTTCGAAAGGAAGCTCTAACACTGTCTGCTATCAATGGTAGAAAGAAAATGCATCCTTCAAATGACAGAAACATCACGATTGTTATCTCGTGATAGTCCTTTTCCATTTAGAATAGGTGGTATTTTATTCTTTCAGAAGAATAGTTCCTCCTACTATGAATGCTTAGTAGCTAGATTATGTATTACATGAAATTGAAACCTAGCATGAAGTGACAAAACTAAACTAAAAACAAACCCACTGCCACCTGTTGGATTCTAACTCATGATGATCTCATAGGACAAAGTAGAATTACTACTACACAGGGCTTCTACTGTAAGGTAGTTGAGAGGCGCCATAAGACCAAATCAGTCAAATTTGAGCAAACAGGATTTATTGGGGAGAAAAACCCAGCCTGGGAGAAGTCTCATGGTCCACAGCGTCAGGAGCAAGGGAGTCGCACTCCAGACTACAGGAGTGGTGTTTATATAGCCGGGGAACATGTGACTGGGCTGCCTTGAGTCCATATAAGGTAAAGTAGTCAGGGATTGGGAGATACAGGTATGTCTGTGTTTCTGGAATGTAAGGTGTCTTCCTGGTTCCGGGTGTATTGGTGCAGAGTGCAGAGCGGCGGGCCAAGAACAAAGTGGCACCGAGCCAAACGGGCCAAAACGGGCTGTGAGTAAAAGAAAGAAAAAAAACTTGCAAAGCTGTTTACATAGCCAACTCTGATCAGCTCCGCAGGTGTGTGTGGGATAGTCAAGGCCACTTGCTGCTAGTTGTTTCAGCCAGCTCTGGTCAGCTCCGCACGGGTGGGGGAGATTCAAGGTCACATGCTGCTAGAAGCGGCCTGGTATTGCTCCAGCCATAGTGTACATCTTTCAGAAGTCAAACTGCCTCATCTTGCTGTATCATTTTTGTTTTTATCTTTGTTCTGTATCTTAGTGAATAATTCCCTCCTACAATGGATTCTTCAAAATACAGCTTGTGAATTGGTCTTCTCTAGTTCTCTTACCCTTCCTTGTAATCATTTACCTGCCAGTCACTTTGTTGGCTCTGGTGGCTCATGTATTGGCATGAGACTAAAAGCTCTGCTACTGGTATTTTTTTTTTTCCCCAGAGATCACTTTATTAACCCTTAAAGTGGACAAAGAAAGATCTGTGGTGTGCAAAGGATTCATGGCCAGGAGCTAGTTATAGGTGATAGAAAACAAAGGAAATCATCATTTAATCATGATGGGTGACATCATGATTTGCATCAAGGTTGCAGGTGGGACTACAGAAATGGGGAAAGGACCATACCTGGGAAATATGCACAGTTTCAGATTAGAAAAGTTTATAGAATTACTACTATATTCCTTTCCCCATCTGCCATTAGTATTTCACATGCCTTTTTTAGCAGGATCACTCATGATGGGCAGGTTTCAATGGAACCACCAGACTCAGACGGAATAGGAAAATGTACCCGCAAACCACTTCAGAAAATTAGCTAGTGAAAACTTATGTCTCGATCAGTGTAGAAGGTGAGCCCATCCTGCTCACAGTTCTGTGTGAGGGAGAGAAGCGACAGTGGACAATAATCCATTAGTAATAAGAATGTATACAGTAAGGGAAACTGGGAGTCATTAAAAACACCCAGAATGCTGGAAGATTGATAACCTAGCTTTTTGTGAAATCGACATTGGCCTTTTTCAATTTAACAATCACATTTATTCTATTGGGAATAACATATTGAAGTGTGGCATTACATTCATTGTTAAAAATGTTTCCATATCCATTCTGCAGTACAGTGCAGTCTGTGATAAGTCAGTATTTACATGTCTATAAAGAATATCAGTAAATATGACTTATTCAGATTTATGCACAAGCTATAAATGACAAAGATTAATAAATGGATGATTTTGATGACCTATTGTAATCTGAAATTGATTAAACATGCAGTTCAGATGTATGTGTACTTACTGGTGATTGGACTGGGAAAAATTGAAATACAGAAGGTTCAGTTGTTAGAAAACATGGCTTTGATGATAGTTACAACACCAAATGTCACATAATAGGATAGTTAACAAGACCAATTACTTATTCATCAGAAATGTTTATTTTCAACAACATCCAGTGACTATGCACCTGCCCCTCACTGAATGGATTAGATAGGAATCTAATTGACTATATTTCTACTGAAAAGATGATAAAAAAGCTTAATATCACCCACTGAGACAAAACCAGGGGCCAACTGCAGAACACACTATCAATTGCTTATATGCAAGTATAAGTCAAAGCAGAAAAAGTTAAAGCAAATTCAACAGACCCAAAATTGGACCTTGGACCTATTCTGCTTGAATTTAGAAACCGTTTCAACAGTAGAGTTCACGTACTAACTAAAGACCACAGACCAAAGATGTGGTAGATATCAAGAAAGCGTACTTGTAAAAGAAAAGGCTGTCGAAAAGACAAGAAAAGGAGGAAAACGGGTTATTGCCTGTGAAGTTCCGAGTTTTGGTTTATGGTGATAGAAAAATAACTTCATTAAAGGGTAGGGGTTGCACCGCCGATTAAGGAAATTGCTGTCAATAGTTTTATATGTGTACAATGTGAATTAAGTGTGTGATAGAGAGATCGAGAACAACAAGTTGCGATACCTACAACAACAACAGTTGAGACTGCTTATGTATGAGCAAATACCTTGTGGAGTCTGTTTTCCTGATTTGGAGGGTCATGGTTTCACGGACGTCCCAGGTAATCGTTCTGATGACATTTTCGTTATTTCTGTTGTACCTCCTTGTTCATTAGGAGCCCTGGCGAGGTCATGATTATGAGTTGGGCTTCTTACCCACAGGATCAGCAGTTCAACGATGAATCATATGTACTTTTATAAAAGAGTTAGAGTCTTAGAAACCCACAGAGGCGGTTTCACCCTGTCCTGTGGGATTGCTATGAATCTGCATCTACTTGACAACGAGTCTTTTTAAAAAAAGTTTTCCTTGGTGTAGTGCCTGGGGCTTAAAAGGTAGCATACAGCCATCCTAGGTACAATAATTGTTCTCTAGTCACCTGTAGTAGGAGCTCTGGTGGTGTAGTGGTTATGTGTTGGGCTGCTAATTGTGAGGCTAACACTTTGAAACCACCAACCGCTCCTTGGGGGAAAGATGAGGCTTTCTACTCCTGTAAAGAATTACAGTCTCAGAAACCCACAGGGACAGTTCTGTTCTGTCCTGTCCTGTCACCATGAGTGAGAATTGACTCCAGGGTAGTGAGTTTGGTTTTGATGGGTCATCTGTAGGGAGAAGCATGAGGCTTTTTACTCCCTTAAATAGTATCGGGAGCTCACAGGCAGTTGTACCCTGCCCTGTCGGGTTGCTGCGAGTCAGAATTAACTTGCTGGCAGTGACTTTCGGTTTTTTTCTTGTAGTCACCTCTAGCAAAGGAGAGTCAGGAGTAGAAGGAGGAAACAGATGTATGAATAACAGGTTTCGTTGCCGTAAGACCAGAGGGACTGCATGGTTTCTAGCTACCATGGATGCCTTTGTCAAAGCACATACAAGAATCCTGATCACAAG
>NW_022103902.1:1322678-1325875 GCF_000313985.2 Echinops telfairi | reverse complement strand
AAAGGGCATTTATAGAGGTCTAAATACAGGTATGTATATATGTAAATATATATGATGATGGGAAGATAGATTTATGTGCATGTATTTATAGGTTTAGTATTAAGACAGCAGATGGATATTAGGCCTCCACTCAAGTACTCCCTCAATGCAAGAGCACTTTGTTCTATTAAACTGGCATTCCATGATGCTCACCTTCCCGACGTGATCATTGAAGACAAAGTGGGTGCATAAGCAAATGTGGTAAAGAACTCAGATGGAACCTGGCTATCAAAAGATATAGCGTCTAGGGTTTTAAAGGCTTGAAGATAAACAAGCGGTCATCTAGCTCAGAAGTAACAAAGCCCACATGGAAGAAGCACACCAGCATGAGGTGTCGAAGGGATCAGCTATCAGGCGTCAAAGAACAAAAAAATCATATCATTGTGAATGAGGTGGAGTGCAGAGTGGGGACCCAAAGCTTATCTGTAGGCATCTGGACATCCCCTTACAGAAGGGTCATGGTGAGGAGACGAGCCAGTCAGGGTGCAGTGTAGCAGCGATGAAACATATAACTTTCCTCTAGTTCTTTAATGCCTCCCCACCCTCCGCCACCCCCACTATCATGATCCCAATTCTGCCTTGCAAATCCTGCTAGACCAGAGGATGTACACTGGTACAGATAGGAACTGGAAGCACAGGGAATCCAGGACAGATGAACCCCTCAGGACTAATGGTGATAGTGTCGATACTGGGAGGTTAGAGGGAAGGTGGGGTAGAAAGGTAGAACTGATTACAAGGGTCTACATATAACCCCCTCCCTGGGGGACGGACAACAGAAAAGTGGGTGAAGGGAGACGTCAGACAGTGTAAGACATGATGAAATAATAGTAATTTGTAAATCTTTAAGGGTTCATGAAGGAGGGGAGGGACGGGGAGGGAGGGATAAAAATGAGCTGATAACGTAACAGGCTCAAGTAGAAAGCAAATGTTTTGAGAGTGATGATGGCAACAAATGTGCTTGACAACAATGGATGTATGTATGGATTGTAATAAGAGTTGTATGAGCCCCCAATAAAATGATTTATTTTTAAAAAGTGTAATTACAGTTGTAGGTTAATCTTTACCAATTTATGAGAAAAAAGTACCTCTAGAAACAAAAGAAAAAAGAAAGAGCTCGTTTAGACTTTGGGGTATTCATTGTTTTTTAGAGTGTTATTGTTCTAGTAATTTGCTTGTGCTAAAAAGAAAATGTTTGAAAAAAAATGTTTGAAAATTCAGCTTCCTATAATAATGTTTTCACTGAAATCTTCAGTCTAGTACAGTGTTTGTTATTCTGTGTGACAGGGTACCCAGAGTGCTATTGACGAATGTTCTGGGAACGGACTTAGGAAGAAAATACATAAAGGAAGTACCTGTAACAGAGGCCAGTTTGGGTGAGACAGACAACTTGCGATCAGAGCAGCTTTCTTCATCACCTGATGATGGCAACCTAGAATCTTGTCAAAATCAAAAGCCTCACAAGAGCTGTTGTTTTTCTGAAAGGTATGTTTAGTGATACATTTACTCAAAATAAAGACTGTATTTTCTCTAATGAACCCACCCCGTTATTTCTGCACAGATGCTATTGCTAACTGTGAGGCGAATATGCTCTGATGGCTGCTAAGGCTTGTCTCTGTGGTGACTGGCATGGCCGTCCTTACCAGCAGTCCATTGCCAATACCAGTTTCAGAATGTGTGAGTCAGGCTCAGTGTCTTTTGGGAAAATGGATTTAGATTTTAAATGGAATTCTACTTACCTAAGCTCATAGGAGCAGTTCTACCCCGCCCTGTATAGGGTCGCTCTGAGTTGGCATCCACTTGATGCCAGTGAATCTGTAGTTTTCCCTGCATTTCAACTTTCTAGTTTCTTCATCTGTAATAATTTAAATCCCTGCCCCTGGTATCTGTTGATGTATTTTTATCACATCCACTGCCCTATGCCCTATTGATCCATTTGTTCATCTGTCCATTTATCTTGTCTTACTCACTTTTTTATCCTTGGATTCTAAATGTCTTAACTGGCACTTAATGTCCACTAAATATTTATTTACTGAATCACAAACGTGATTTAAAATGGCTGAATTCGTTTAACAAACCTAGTGTTGTGCCAGTAAAATAAATATATAAACTTGATGTTTCTTTCCTTTGTTATGCTCTTAATAGAAGCCATGTGGGCAGCTGAACTCATAAAGCAAGAATCCGAGGGGAAAGATCATATTAGGGGATAGTTAATAAGTAAATACCACTAGATAGTTTAACTTTCTTAAGAATTCTTGAAACTCTTTTTTTTTGTTTTTACAATACATGGAATAAAGGGTTTTCACCCAAGGCAAAATTTTATTTTATTCCCTTCCTTCCCCAACTTTCAAATAAAACTTCTGGCTTGTATTTCTCTCCTAAGTCTTGTTACATTGTTGTGGGTAGATGCCATCAAGTTGGTTCCGACCCATAGTGATCGTACGCACAACAGAACGAAACACTGTGGTCCTCGGCCATCCATATAATTGTTCCTGTGCCTGAGCCCATTGTTGAAGCCATGGTGTCAGTCCATCTCATTGAGAGCCTTCCTCTTTTTCTCTGCTCCTTAACTTTCCCAAACGTGCTGTCCTTCTCCGGGGACTGGTTTCTCCTGACAGTGTGTCCAAATTATGTGAGATGAAGTTTTGCCATCCTTGCCTCTAAGAAGCACTCTGGGCCTTATTTCTTCCAAGAGAGATTGGTTTGTCCTTTTAGCAGTCCATGGTACTTTCAATATTCTTCTCCAGCACCACATTCAAATGTGTTGATTCTTCTTGGATCTTCCTTGTTCATTAAAGAATATTTATCATTGACTTCTTAAAGATCGACTGTTAATTTAATACCTTTCTAGCAAATTTTATTCTTTTAAACTGTATTTTTATCAACTTTCCAATTTCTTTTTTCTCTTAGGTATATTCTATTTTGTGAATTATAGTGAAAATCTTAGCTTCATAGTTTATCTGATTACTTTCTAAATTTTCTAAAGAAAATGAGAGTTTCGATGTTATTATCCAGATATTAAATTTAATGTAGAGTTGGACATATATTAGACATATATTTACCGTCTTATATTGTTGTTGCTTGTGTTTGCCACCACCATTAGACCATGAGATCCATGAGAAGAGATATCATGTCTGATTTGCCTTTATAGTCAGTGCTTA
>NW_022103902.1:1319241-1322194 GCF_000313985.2 Echinops telfairi | reverse complement strand
AGTTATGTTGTTATAGGTAATAGCACTATTGAGCAGATTCTGTGAAAATACTGAATTATTTATTTTTCTCAGGCTTTATATCAGTCTAATCTTGCATTTAATAAAAATAGGTGTAAAATTTCTGGCTATTTTCAAGCTATAGCTGTGAAATTTCTTGATCTCTTCAAGTCTTTTCTAAATAGTTCTAGAAATTTCCAGGAGATATTTCATGTGGTGCTAATAATTCATTCTCTTGGTGATAATTTTCTTTGACATTTACATTTGGAAGAATAGTGTAGACTTTGGAGCCAGACAGCTGGATTAACTGTAAGACTCATGCTGATTTAGCTCTGGGCAAGTTACTTACCCTTAAATAAATGCACACCTAATAGTATTAGTGTATCATTTTAAGGAGATGTCTATGTAAAGTTCCTAATATAGTGCCTGGAACATAATATTCACTGCCATTAAGTCAATTACATCTTATAGTGACCCTATGGGACAGGGTAGAACTGACCCCGCGGGTTTCTGAGATTGTACCTCTTTACAAGAGTTGTAAGCCTTGCCTTTCTCCCATGGTTTTGAACTGCTGACCTCGAGGTTAGCAGCCCAGTGTGTAACTACTATGCCACCACGATTATTCCTGGAACATAATAAGTGATAGTCACTATTTGTATGTCTTGTTGCTACTGCAATCTGAAGGTGCATGGAAGGCTGTTGCTATAGTTGATGCTACAGAAGCTATTTGTGCTGAGGCTGCTGATGTCTGATCTAGAAACCACTGCTACCTCTTGTTGCCATTACCAGTGTTCCCAGGTAATGTCACAGTCATATTTACATCATGATGTGGTTAACAGAGGGCTATCGCTTGGTTGAGTCTCTGAGTGGTACAAATAGCTGATATGTTCTCAGCTGCTAACTGATAACTCACCCTGAGGTACCTTGGAGGAAAGACCTGGTGATTTGCTTATGAACATCCGCCACGGGCAGCGTCCTGCCACACGCTGGTTCGTCGTGAGCTGAAACAGGCTTGACAGTTTGGGATTGACTCTCCTTAGTATTACTTCTCTTGTCCCATAAAATGATTTTTTAGTAGAATTCAGAGTGTCTCATTACAGTAGACTAAAAATATCTATCCCTTTAATGTTACCGAATAGAACTGAAACAAATACAGGGTGAACACAGGGTAGACTCAGAGTGGGAGTCTTGTTGTATCCAGTCTCCTACCCCTACTATCTTAAAATCTGGAAGAATAAATAAAATTTAGATCTTTGGAGACGAAACCATAAAATTCGTTGCCATAGAGCCATTTCTAGCCCACAGCAACCTTATATGGCAGAGTAGAACTGTCCACTAAAGGTTTTTAAGTCTGTACATCTTTACATAAGCAGATTGTCAGATTTTTCGTCTGAGAAGTGCCTAATAGGTTTGAACTGCTGACCTTTCAGGTAGAAGCTGAGTACTTTGACCCCTGTGCCACTAAGGCATCCTCTTTTGAGGAGCCTGATGTTATGCCATTCTTGTTATTGTAATGCTTTCGTTTGGTAAATGTGCTAATTCATATTGAAGTTAGATAGCAGCAACTCATAAAATTAGTGGATTGAAAACTGAACTCTGATAGTGGAAACTAAAGAGGGTTCTCTGAAGTTCTAGTACTTATGCCCTTGATAGTATAGATCAACAAATGTTACTGTATATACTTGTATATAAGTTGAGTTTTTCAGCACATTTTTAATGCAGCTTTTGTGGTAAAATTAGGTGCTTTGGCTGAAATTCGGGTCAGCTTATACTCGAGTATATATGGTATATATTGAAATTTTATTGAAGATAAAAAGTCTTATATTACAACTTAACTCACATCGGTGTTCTGCACTAATATCATTGATAATAGATAATCTAAATGGAAGTAAGGGGACAATTTGTACTATACCAGACATCAAAGCACGACTGACAACACCAGAGATGAAGTGAAACTTTACTTTAAGATGGTCTCTTGGGAGCAGCATATTCCTTTTTCTTAGTATTACTTTAAAGGCTGTTTGGACAGTTAGGTGCTGTTGAGTGGTGGGTTTGGGCCACCCACCTTGTGGTTGCAGTCCATTGTTTACTCCACAATGCCACCAAGGCTCCATCTATACCTTTAATTGTATACTCTATGTTACTATTATAGCACTTTTTAACTCATCTGATGAAGTCTGTATTTTGATACTGCACTTTGATAAATGTGCTACCTTATTAAAAAAAGAGAAAAATCTCTGCCCTTGAGTCAGTGCTGACTTACAGTGACCCTTGTGGGTTTCCGAAACTGTAACTGTTCACGGGAGTAGAAATCGCAGTCTTTCTCCCTGGGAGCTGATGGTTTCAAATTGCTGAGCATGCAAATCATAGCCTATCAAGGGACCACCAGGGCTCCAGCTAGTACAGGCTTAAATTGTAGCTGTATGATCATGGAAAGTTTGCATAAATTCATTGTGCTTGTTTTCTTTATATGTAAAGTGAGCTAGTGATATCTAAGTGTGCTGGGGAAGTAAATGACAGACCTCCATAAGTGAGAACCTATGTTACTGTTGCCTATATGGAATTGTCTTGCTATAGAATTTTATTTTTAAAATATTTTAAAATTTAAATATTTAAAAATATTGTTACTATAATAATTTCATTGTGAACATTTAAATACTAGATAATGAATTAATTCTAGTTTGCAGTGGTAATATTGCAGTTAGTTTGTTTTTATATACTAGGGGGTACACAAAGTAAACTGGAATTTTTTTCAAAGCTATGTATTTAAAATTTTTTACAAAACAACCTTATCATCTGCAAAGTAATCTCCATTATACTGAATACGTTTGTCAAATCTGAGATTCCATTCTTGGAAACATTTTTCAAAATCATTTCTTTGGCTCGTGTGTTAGTCTGGGTACATTAGAGAAACAAATCCACAGAAACTCATGTATAAGAGAGAGTTTTATATAAA
>NW_022103902.1:1316085-1317528 GCF_000313985.2 Echinops telfairi | reverse complement strand
TACCTTAATACATAACATATAAATATATGTACATAGATCTATATCCCTATCGTTATATATAAATATATTTACAGATAAATATATTTACATACATCTGTATTTAGACCTCTATAAATGTCCTTTGCCTTTTAGTTCTTTTCTCTATTTCCTTTGACTTTTTGTCCCACTATCATGTTCTACCTTCACTCGGGTTTCTGCAATTCCTCTTGGTTATAGTGCCCTTGATCAAGCCCCACCAGGCATCCTAAGCCCCCCATGCCATTGATTTTGGTGTTCCCTGTCCCTGAGTTTGTTGATATTCCTCATCCTTTCTCCCCGCCAACTGCTCTCCCGTGTCCGCCCAGAACAGTTTTACCTGTTATTTTCTCCTCTGGGTCTCATAGTCTGCCTATCTTATCTAGATAGACTTGCAGAGACCTTAAGAAGCACAAAAACAAGACAGCAAAACAAAACAACCAAAGAAAAGAAAACAACAACACAACAACAAGTTCAACTACAAAAGAAGAAAAGCCTATGAATTCTCTGTTGGCCTTTAAGAGTGTTTCCTGGTCGTGTCTGATGGGTGCCATTCCCTGGCCCCAGTGTCTATTTTTTATGTTCCCCGGGGACTGCATTGCTTTGCTCCCTTTGCTGCTCTGTTGCATGCCTTTAGTGTTTCACCCCGGTGCGGTGGGGTCAGATCAGGCACAATTCCTGCACTGTGTCTCTGCTGTTGTCCCCCATAGTGCTATGGGTCACTGAGGGACGTCATGTCTCCTGGTGGGCCTAGCCCTATGGTCCTGTCTGTGCCTTGGCTGCTGAAAACGGGTCTTTTTTGTTACACACTCTTAATACATTCTTTTCAGAATCTCTAAATAGAAAGCTGATTAACAGTCTGACCTGATGGTACGCACTCCAAATGCACTATGAGTTGACATTTTCATTCGTTCGAGAGGTTGACAGATGCTTAGAATGAGGCTTGACATGAGAAAACCACTCATACACTTGAATTTTTCCATAGCTCTGTCCTATAAGCTGTGTTCAACATCACAACAGTTTTTTCACTATCTTTCCCGAGCAGGAAACAAAATTTCGGGTCACTCGCTGTTCTCTTAAATTGGCCATCACAGAACAATGAGTTTTAAGTGAAATTGCTTTTATGGAAAAATTCACTGTGACCAGAGAGAAACTTCCCAGGCAGCGCTACTGGGTGAAGCTCCTGACGAAGACAAACTAGAAAGAAAGACCTATTGATTAACTTCTGAAAGAGTTGGCATAAGAATAGTACTGGGCTGGGTTGACTAGAGTTGGCATATGAATAGCGTTTTAGGCTGGGTTTACTGGAGAAACAAGCCATTGACACTTCATATATGTATAAAAAAGAACTTTACATCGAGAAGTATGCTTATGTCAAGAGAGCATTCCAGCCCAGTCTAACTTAACTCCATGGATGTGGATGCTAGC
>NW_022103902.1:1311075-1312672 GCF_000313985.2 Echinops telfairi | reverse complement strand
AAAAAAATGTTTTATTGGCACATAATCTATATATCAAAATTTAATAGTTCACTTTTATCAACAAGAGTTGTAAAAAATGTGCTGAAAAACTCGGCTTGTACATGCATGTACGGTATATTATTGACGTGAATTGAGTAAACATTTTGGGACCTTCTTTAGGTCATGTGGCGGAATTCAAACTAAAAAGAAACAACTGCAGTTTGCAAACTATATGATATTATATGTAGGAAACACCAAGGACTTGATAAAAAATTTGTTGTAACGACTTGAAAAATTTGGCATTGTGGCAGTATACAAAATTAACACACACCTAAAAAGATTAACATACAAAAAACAATGCGACTTCTGAATACTGATTAAGAGAGCCCTGAAAAAGAAGTCAAGAACACACAACCATTTATACAGCCACTCACAAAAAAGGAAATACTTAGGAATAAACCTAACCAGAGGAAAAAAAGACTACTCTACACAGAAAACTACAGAATACTACTACAAGAACCCAAACGACCCACATAAATGGAAGAACAGTCCATGCTCCTGGACAGCAAAGCTTTTAACATTGTAAAAATGTCACTACCAAATCAATCTATTAATACAATTTAATTCTTATCCAGATCCCAACTTTGTTGTTTAAAAAATTGGCAAGACTAACTGTATTTGGAGAGGGAAGATATCCAGGATATGCCAAGGACTTCTTAAGAAGAACAGAATAGGAGGCCTGTCACTGGGCTTGGGTGCTCTGGAATCAGTTCCCCTCGTGACCCTATGCACAATAGAGCAAAACCCTGCTCAGTCCTTCAGAAGAACGAGACGCAGGAACCATATTTCACCCCAAGTTAGGAAAGTGAACTCAAGGTGGATCAAAGACCTAAACATAAACCCAGAACTGTGAATATCATCAGTGAAGAAATAGAGACACAGGGCACAGCCACGTTATCAAGTATAATGAAGGAAACACATAGTAGAAGACAAGATAGATGACAGGAACCTAGTTACAAAAAAAAAAAAAGATAGTTACGTAACCCAAAAGGCTTCATCAGAAGAGTAAAAAGAGAACCCACAGAATGGGGGGAACATTTGGTAACATAACAGACAGGAACTAATCTCCAAAACCTATAGAAAACTACAGTGCCTCATTAAGAAAAGGACAAATAACAATAAAAAAAATTAGCAAGTTAGATGAACAGAAAATTCACTAAAGATGATATCTAAATGGCTAACAAACATGAAAAAATGCTCATGATCATTATGTATCCAGTGAGATGCAAATCAAAGCGACTCTGAGATGCACCTTGCAAAAACAATGGCAGCTGAATTAGAAACAACAGAAAACAACAAATGTGTGGAAGGTACGGAGATACGGCAACTGTCTTTTCGTGTTGGTGAGTCTGTAAATAGGTATAACCTTTGTGGAAAGTGATATGGCACTACTTCAGAGGACCGGGAATAGCATTCATCTGCTGGGAATATCCTAAAGGAACAAGAGCCCAAACAGGAACAGACATGCACACCCACGCTCATTGCAACACTGTTCACAACACGAAGGGGGACACATCCCAAGTGCTTATTAGTAGAAGAGACATAGAAACTGAACTAA
>NW_022103902.1:1308604-1310134 GCF_000313985.2 Echinops telfairi | reverse complement strand
AGTAGAAAGCAAATGTGTTGAGGATGATGGCAACAAATGTACAAATGTGCTTGACGCAATGGATGGATGTATGGATTGTGATAAGAGTTATATGAGCCCCCAATAAAATGATTTTTTTTTTTTTTGTGAAAAAGCATTAGGTTAGAGGGCTGAAGGCTATTTACTTGGGTGAAAGGTAAGATTGTAATGCACAAGAGGGAAAAAAATGAAACAGCTGTGAACATTACTTAATAATTGGAACATGTGCTGCTTAAAAGTATGAATGGGAAATTGATAGTCATAAAAAATGAAATGGAATGCATAAAGGTCAATATCCTAGGCATTCGTGAATTGAGATGAACTAGGAGTAGCCAATTTGAATCAGATGACCATATGGTTTACTATGTTGCAAATGACAAACTGAAGAGGAGGAACATTTTAGTCATTGTCAGTGAGAAAATGTCAGTATCCATCCTGAAGTACAATGCTGGCAGTGATGGGATAAAATCCATATGCTTACAGGAAGACCAGTTAATACGATTTTTTCAAGTTTATTCACCATTCGCTAATGCCAGAAATGAAGAAATTAAATATTTTTTGAGCACTTCTGCAGTATTGATATCAATCAATTGTGCATTCAAATCAATTGGTAAATATTGGTGATTGGGATGCAAAAGTTGGAAATAAAGGAGAAGGACCAGTAGTTGAAAAATAATGGCTTTTAAAAAAATGGCTTTTGCAATAAAAAGTAAAAATGTTGCTAATAAAGATACCTCCAAGCCATGGTGTTGTCATTCATATGCATGTGAAATCTAGACAGCTGCGGAAGATGAAAGAATTGATGCCATCGAATTTTGGTTGGTGTGAGTGAAGCATATTAAGGTGTATTAAAAAAGTATCGTCAGGATGCTCTGTAGAAGCAAGGATGGCAAAAGGTAATGCCACATACTTTGAACATACTGTAAGAAGGAACGGTCCCTGGAGAAGAACTTCATGTCTGGTAAAATAGAGGATGATCACAAAAAAAGGAAGAACCTTTGTAAAAACCAAGCAAAATGAAATAGCGCTACATCCGACCTCCTCCGTCTCCCAAGGCTGATTGCCACAATACAAGGGGTGAACATATTTCTAATATCTGTTTTTCTTAACCTTCTGATCAGTGAAAGTCTGCAGACAAATTTTCTAAGTAATATCAGTGTCTAAAAGTTTCAGGGGCCGTCCACAAAAAGGTCTAATAAAAAAAAGTGGCTTCTGAGGGTGTGTGTTTGGTAAGTTACTACATTCAGTGCAGAGAAGTTGGCTCAGGAGCTTATGGTGACTATTTCAGAGTTTCAAAAGTAATGTTATTAGAATTTCTTTCTGGATACAGGATGTTTACAGTAGCCGTTAAGAAACAGTTTTAAGAAAACTGGAAACTGCATTGGTGAGTGTATTAGTCTAGGTACTTTAAGTTGGTCCAGTCTAGGCCATCTGGCAGTCCATGCTTCATTGAACCAACCAAATAAAGAATTAGATCCTCTCTTAGCCTCTCTCGCAGAGACATTGAAAGAA
>NW_022103902.1:1299387-1307276 GCF_000313985.2 Echinops telfairi | reverse complement strand
TTTTCCTAGGCAATGGCAGTTCTAATGGTGTCCACTTGGCCTTTCCTACCATTATAGCCCTTATTCCACATTTCAGGGATCCAATATGGGGGTTCTGCCAGTTACTAAGTATGTCTATTCCAATGATGCATTCTGGAACTGGGGAAATAACCACAGGATGGGTCGGGGGGCCCCCTGGACCCGCAGTGAGGCGTACCTGAGCTAAAACCCCATGGATAACTTGACCTCCATAAGCCCCTACTCTAATTGGTCGGCCTTCGAAACACTTTGGGTCTCCTGGAACTAGTGTCAGTTCCGAGCCGGTATCCAGTAATCCCCCAGAAGTTTGATTATTTCCTTTCCCCCAATGAACTGTTATTCTTGTGAAAGGCCGCAGGTCCCTTTGGGGAAGGCTAGAAGAAAGACTAACAGTATAGACTTTCGCTGATGTAGCAGGGTCCTCCTTCAAAGGGACCCAGCCTCCCCCTCATTCAAGAGGTTGTGGGTCTTTAAACTGGCTCAGGTCTGGGAATTGATTGAGCGATCATATCGTGACTGTCTATTCTGCTGTTCCCCTGATCTACCATTCTTTTGCCTGGATAGATCACGTAAGTATTTAGTAGGTTTCCCATCTATTTCATTCCTAGGGACAACGTGGCTAAGTAGCCAGTGCCATAATTCCACACGAGACAGGGTGCTCTGATTACTACAGAAACCTTGTTGTCTATTATAGTGAGAAAAGAGACCAGGAAAGTTGCATTGAGGAATGTCTTCCAACATGACGATTCATCTACCCATTCTTTGGGGCTAGCCTGGGCTTTCTTGGGAACATTTTGGAATGACACTTTACCCAGTCCATCCTATAGCTCTGGTTCCGCTCTTTCCTGCTCTTTCAGGCTCCTGTTTGTTCTAAGAACTCCAACAGCAATCCAAGGGAATACAAGTTGAGTCACTTGAGAATGCCCAAAACTTCCATTTTGATGTGATGAAAATAGAAGAGGGTGGGATTCTTTTTTTTCTTCAAAATCATTTTATTGGGGGCTGATACAGATATCATCTCATTCCAGAGTTCAAGTATATCAAGCAGTATTGTACAATTGCTAACACAATTAGATTCAAAACATTCTCTTCCTTCTTGAACTCCTTGACATCAGCTTCCCTTTTACTCCTCCTCACCCACCCTACCCACCCTTAATTCTATAGGTTCATCATTCCTGGGTTTCATATCCCCCAAAACAGAACAAAGTCAAGAGGGCTCCCCACAGTAACAAAATACATCAGAGCGCAATCTCAATTACAAAACAAACAGCAAACCCACATAGAAAATGTTGAAAGCTAGATAAGGCCCAATGTGTATCTGAGGGGCCATCAGCTGACCAGGTTTTCACCGTTCAAGTAGGATTTATCATTTTGATCTCTAGTAGCCACCTCTCCAGTGCACGCTGTCTGGTAACCAGCTTATTCCCATCCCTCCATTATGGATAGAGGGAAGTCACCAGAGGCTTATTTGGGGTGCAGATCTCAGATACAGTCTGGCTTCCACTGCCATCCTTACTCTTCACAGTGTAGGCTCTGATACTATTCCCTCCTTCGGTTTTGGATGATATAATTTGCAATCTTTGAGTCTTCTTCCGTGTGAACTTAGTTGACATCTAACTTATATGGCTGCTTGTTTGGAAACAAGCCTGTAAGACCCTAGACGCTTTTTTTTAGAATTTGTGCTTTATTTCAGTTCACAATCCATACAATCATCCATTGTATCAAGCACATTTGTACATATGCTGCCATCATCATTTTCTTTTTTTTCTTTTTTAACATTTTATTAGGGGCTCATACAACTGTTATCCCAATCCATACACACATCAATTGTGTAAAGCGCATTTGTAGCCATCATCATTTTCAAAGCACTTTTTTTCTACTTGAGCCCTGATATCAGCCCCTCATTTCCCCCCCTCCCTCCTGAACCCTTGATAATTTATAGATTATTATTTTCATATCTTACATCGTCCTCTGTTACCCTTCACCCACTTTTCTGTTGTTCATCCCCCTGGGAGGGGATTATATATTGATCCTTGTGTTTCCCCCTTTCTCTCTCCACCTTCCCCTTATCCTCCTGTTATCTCTATTCTCATTGTTGGCCCTGAGGGGTTTATCTCTCCTGAATTTCCTGTGTTGCGGGTTCTTGTCTGTAGCAGTATGCATGTTCTGGTGTAATCCGATTTGTAAGGTAGAATTGAGGTCATGATAGTGGGAGGGGGGGAAGGAAGCAACAAACTAGAGGAAAGTTGTGTGTCATCGGTGCTATGCTGCACCTTGATTGGCTCATCTCTTCCTGGTGATCCTTCTGTGAGGGGATGTCCAATTGTCTACAGATGGGATTTGGGTCCCCACTCCATTGGGTATGATTTTGTTCTGTGTCATAGATGCCTGATACCTGATCTCATCTACACCTCATGATCACACAGGCTGCTGTGCTTCTTCTATGTGGACTTTATTGCTTCTCAGCTAGATGGCTGCTTGTTTCTCCTCAAGCCTTTAAGACCCCAGACGCTATATCTTTTGATACCCGGGCACCGTCAGCTTTCTTCACGTTTGCTTATGCACCCATTTTGTCTTTAGCAATCATGCCCAGACGCTATTCTACCTGATAGTTGGGCACCATTTAATTTCTTCACCATACTTTGCTATAGTACCCCTATATTTTGTGTTTCCTCTGTGAGGGGGAAGATGGAGCAGGGCCATGTAAGAACTAATTTTTTTTTCTTTTCCATTTCATCCATACATGGGTTTATTACAAACAAGACATGTTTCAGTACGCCACTATCTCAGCACATTCTATCACCATATGCTTATTTCACTTCTGTTGTTGTTTTTGTTAGGTGTCCTGGAATCAGTTTCCACTCGTAGTGGCTGTAGGTACAACAGAAGGAAACACCCCTCAGTGCGGTTCCATCCTCACCATGGCTCTGTTTTGAGCCCATTGTTGCAGCCACCCTGCTGATCCATCTTGTCGAGGGTCTTCCTCTTTTCACTGCCCTCCACTTTACCCAGGGTGATGTGCTTCTCCAGGGACACGTCTCTCCGGATAACATGTCCAGAGGACATGAGACCAAGTCTCGTCATCCTGGCCTCTAAGGGGCATTCTGGCTGTTCTTCCAAGACAGATCTGTTTGTTCTTTCAGGGGCTCATGGTGCTTCCATATGCATCACCAATGCCATCTTTCAAAGATTTTGATGTTTCTTCGCTCTTCCTTATTCAGTGCCCAACTTCCGCGTGCATATGGGGCAATGGAAAATACCGTGGCTTGCGTCAGGTCCACCTTAGCCCTCAAAGTAACATCCTTGCTTGTCAATGCTTTTAAAATGTCTTGTGCGGCAGATTTACCCCACGCAACCTGAAGTTGCCATCCGACTGGTCTGCAGCCCTGAGCTTCATCAGCACATGCTTCCAGTCAAAGGCACAGCACAAAGAGCCTCGCGTTCAAAGAAATTGTTTTTCCCCATCAGTTCCGATCGACATCTTTAAAGTTTCTCCGCCCAAATCCCATTGGCAGCTTCATAATGATGGGAACATCCAGGCTATTTCCACTCAACGAGGGTTAGGCCTGCTGGTATTGGATTCAATGTTTACTTCAGGAATCAGCGAACGAATTGTTGTTAAATTGGAGCTAGGTTTAGTGTGATCCCAGAATCCATTCCTGGACCGATGGTTTTTATCTGCCTTTCGCTCCCCTTAATGACATCCTTGTTAATTTGTAGTAGAGAGTCTTATTGATCATCTCCCTGGAGCATGAAGATCTCCTGTTAATATTGTCATTGATTAGTCCCTGGTACTAACTTTTAAAACACTATTGAGAGAGGAATATTGGACCCCAGTGTAGGCTAACTCCATACCTCAATGTCTGAATTATTCATTTGTACAGGATAAATCCGTACGTGGCTGGATACCGTTTACACAGACAATGAGAATTGGTTGTCAGGCAAAATTTACACTAACATTTACTGACAATATCAATCAGAGGTCTACCAGAATAATTTATATCTTAATACAGCAAGTAAGGCGTTGATGCACTAAGTCAGTGTTTGTCTGCTTACCGTCAAATTCAACTTTAGAATATGGGACACAGATATGTACAAGAAAAGTATGAAATCTTAGTATGCACCATTCATTGGGGTTATTAGAGTTTACTGAGAGGCATCAAATCACCATTTTCAGTTGCAGACATTTAATACGAATGTTCAATAGAGGGAGCTCAAAGCTTTCAAATGGAAGTGGAGGTTTTAATGTTTGACTGACTAATTCTAGATAGATCATAGTTTTCTGTGGTTTTTATTTTCTTCGGGGAGGAAAAGGTCACCTATATAATTAGTAAACATTGTCTTGAGAACATCCTTTTTATAAGTTAAAATTTTCAACACTTGTTTTTTATAGTTAAACATTTTCATCTGACTAGCAAGCTATATTATGACAGTTTTAGAAAGGACAACTTTTATTTTCTTAAAATTATTTAAGGTTATAGATCTTATTTAAATATTGCTTCAAAAGTTGTTTTCTTAGGTGTGTGTATGTGTGTAAATCATTTTGTTCCTGAGAATATGTACCTCAGAATATATACCAATTCTGGAGCCTCCACATGTTCGTGATATGAATTCTTCCAGTTCTTCTACCATTCTCACCATCTTGTCTGGTTGCTGCCCTCTGTTACATGAATATTAGTGTTCTAGTTGCTCCTGTTAATTTGAATCCCACTGCCTAACAATACTGATAGTTTTAAAATCAAGGCAAACTTTAAAAAGAAATTAAACAGTTGTTTAGTTTTAAGAAACCTTCAGGGGATATTTCAGGGCAGTAGTTTCAGGGGTTCACTCAGCCTTCTTGGCTTCTGAAAGTGTGATGCCCATGGAAATTTGAAATTTGGTTAATACTGTCCCCAGTTTGATCATGAGACCAGTAAAAGGTTCTATAGAAGAATTAGCCATAAATCGCATTTTCTCCTCCTAGACCTGGCTCTCTTTCTTGCTCTGCTGCATGCAGACTGATTACTGTTCTTTGGGTGTCCCCTGCAAGCTTTAAGGACTCTGGCACTACCCATGAGAGGTAGGGCAGAGGCACGGAATCCTTTGCTAGGCCAGCGACCTGGCATGTCCCGTGAAACCATGAGCACAGACTTCCCAATCAAGCGGTCAGATCGCATGAGCTTCTTTGGTTGTGAGCACGTTTCTGTTCTGTTTTACTCTTGGTATAAACACTTAACTACTTTTTGTTGTTATGTATTTGTTTTGCAACATTTGCTAATTCAATTTTTATAGGTGTACAACATATTGGTAGGAATTAGATTAATTAGCTTAGAGTACTAAAGTTTATTGTAGTTCCTTTGACAGTCTGAAATTTGTAGATTTACTTTTAGTTTGGAAGTGTAGTGTGTGAATTGAGGGATTTGTATAGTGAAAATAAATGTCAGTAATAAGTAGTTTTCAGGAAGTACGGTAAAAAGGACCCTGTTTTTCAAGCCTTCATATTTTGATTTACATAGTTGAATGAATGGATGCATGAATGGATGGGTGAGTCAATCAACAAGAAGGAAATAAATACATAGCTAGTAATTCTGACACAAGCCGTAATATTTTGAATGGCATCACTGGATGTGAAATTTGAATAGTGAATAAGGAAGACTGGATCAGAATGGATGTATTTGAGTTATGGTGTTGCCAAAAAATTACGCCTTCGCTGTGGACTGCTAGAAAAATGACCAAATCTGACTCAGAAGAAGGATAATCTTTTTTTTTTTTTTTGAAGGATAATCTTTTAAAAGTGGGAATGATGTGTACTTTGGGCATGTTATCAGGAGGGACCAGTCTCTGGAGACGGACGTTCTTGGTAAATTCAAGGGTGAGCAAAAAAGAAGAAACGCGCAAGAGATGGGTTGACCTCGCTGCAACACTAAGCTTAATTAAGCATGACAATGGTGTGCGTATGGTGCTGGACTGGTGGAGCTTCCTTCTGTTGTGGTTAGGGCTGCTGTCAGTCAGAACTGACTGAATGGCTGCCGACAATAACAAGAATCAGGGAAAAGATGCCCCTTTCTCAATGGGAGCTGTATCACTATGTCTTATTACTGGCTGAATTTATACCTCTGCGTTTTCCCACCGTCAAATCACTGCATTTTAATAAACTTAGTCTTTAATAAGTATTTCTCAGGAAATACTTTAGAGACTATAAATATCTTGTTTCCGCCTCAAGAATTTCCCCATTAATTTAAGTAACCATCTTGTGTGCAACTATTATTGGTGTAGTGTAATAATTGGAACTTCAGTATCTTCATTCTTTCGACATTTGTTAATTGGAAGTCTTTTGTAAGGTATAGCCATCCCTCTTATTTATGTACCTGTTCATGTGTGTCTAGGTTCCTGAGTTTAATTTTAGTGATAAGTTACAATTTTGAACTAACTTCTTCTCCAGGGAGTCCCGGAGTCTTTGACTGGAGATTAATGTTTTGTCACCTGCCGTTGTTTTGTGTGCTGTTGAGTCAGTTCTGCTTCACAGGAAACAGTGGACTCAGGACCTCCTGATAGTTAATCTTTGTGGGACAGACTTACAAGTCTTTTCTCACTTGGAGCAGCTAGTGAGTTTGATCCCGCAGCCATTTGACATGCAGCTGACTGCTTAACCATTATTACACTAAGATTTTTTTTTAATTGGGGGCTCATACAACTCATCACAATCCATACATACATCAATTGTATAAAGCACATTTGTACATTTACACTAAGATTTTTTTATGGATGAAATTAATTAGCTACTGGTGGTGGTTGTGGGGATCTCCCTAGGGTATCTCTAATGTATACTTTCAAAGAAAAATGTATAAGCTAAATTATTACTTCATATGTTTCTCTGGTCTTCCATTATTAGAAAGAGGACTGGAAAATATGTGGCCCTTCAGTGCCCTGTTGCCCTGTTAGTACAAGTCTGAGCTAAAGGCAGCCCTGAGGAACGTCTCGGAAGCCCATTTCTTCGAAGCTTTTCTGACTCAATTTCACCGCCCTTATTCTGAAATTTAGACCTGATCTACTAAATGTCCATTAGTTTATAACCATTGTTTTCTTTCCTCTGGGTCAAACCTTGATTGTACTTGGCCTTCTGAAGTGGAAGCTTCTACTGTACAAGTTGGTGTCCCCGAGACCATGTATTACTGCAGCACTGTAGGGACAGGAAGAGAACCCACAGAGAAAAGAGCAATTTAATCCCCTTTCCTTCTCCAGCCCAAATACTATCCCTTAATTATGTATATATTTTAAAACATTTTCATTTTGTTCTTAATCTCATTAAAAGACAATCATATGATTTACAGTGTCAGGAATAACACAATCAAGAGGAATGGCAAAGCATTCTTTGTCAAAATGGATGCTACAAAATCAGTAATGAGTATATACTGTCTGAGATAGAATTCTGTCTTTCTCCCTTCAAAGAAATCCAATCAGTACAACTATTCAAATTATGCGCCAACCTTAAAAGCTAGTGCTAATTAAATCGAAGAATTCTACCAATGATTTCATTTGGAAATTGATCAAATGTGCAATCAAAATTCATTGTTAATTTTTGATGATTAGAATGCAAAAGTTGGAAATAAAGAGGAAAGAATAGTAGTTGGAAAACATGGATTTGGTGATGGAAACAAAGCTGGAGATTGTGTGATAGAACTCTGCAAGACCAATGACTTCTTCAAAGCAAATGCTTAGTTCAACAGTACTAAAAGGTGACTATGCACTTGAACTTTTCCAGGTGTAATTCACAGAAATCACATCTACTGCGCTCAGTGTCACCAGCTGAAACCAGGCTAGGGGCTGACTGAAACAGTCTTATCAGTTGCTCATAAATTCAGGATAGAGCTGAAGAAATGAACATAAGCCCA
>NW_022103902.1:1296609-1299254 GCF_000313985.2 Echinops telfairi | reverse complement strand
GGAAAGAAAGAAAAGATCCAGAAGAGACTCTGAAACTTCCTCTTACTTGTAGAGTAGCTAAGGTAATGCAAGAAAGGATGAAGTCAAAGAGCTGAAAGAAAATTTCAAATGGCAGCTGGAGAAGACAAAGTCAAGTATTAGAACGAATGTGCAAAGATCAGGGGTTAGAGAACTAAAAGAAAAACATGCTCAGCATTTCTGAAACTGAAAAGAATTCAAGAAAAAAATCCAAGCCTCGAGCTGTGACACTGAAAGATTCTATGAGCAAAATACTGAGTAATGTAGGAAGCGTCAAAATAAAGGTGGAACAAATACACAGAGTCACTGTACCAAAAAGAACTGGTTCACATTCCACCATTTCAGGAGTAAACACAGGAGCAAGCACCAAGGGTGTTGAGGAAGAAGTTCATACTGCACAGAAAACATTAACAAAAAGCACAACTCCAGGAATTGATGGAATACCAATCGACAGGTGTCAACAAGTTGATGAAGCGCTGAAGTCACTTACTTGTCTATGTCAGGAAATATGGAAAACAGCTATTTGGCCAGCTGACTGGAAGAGATCCACATTTGTATCCATTTCAAAGAAAGGTGACCCAACAGAATACTCGAATTATATAACAATATCACTGATAACACATTTAAGTAAAATTTTATAGATCACCCAACAATGGCTGCAGCAGTACATTGACAGGGAGTTGCCGAGATTCAGGCCAGATTTAGAAGACATGAAACAAGGGAGATCATTGCTGATGTCAGATGGATCTTGGCTCAAAGAACAGATTACCAAAAAGATGTTTACTTGTGTTTTATTGACTATGCCAAGGCATTTGACAGTGTGGATCATAACAAATGATGGATAACCTTGAGAAGAATGAGAATTCTAGAACATTTTATTGTGCTTATGCAGATCTTGTACCTGGACCAAGAGACAGTTTGTAATAGAACAAGTGAACACTGCTTGGGTTGATACACTAGCTGCCACAATGACTCAGGCTTAGTAGCAGGTGTGGGGAGGGTGCAAGACCAGGCAGTTTCTTTCTGTTGTGCTTAGGGTTGCTGAGTCAGAACTGAGTGGCTCGTAACAACCATAACAGAGTCAAGTGAGAGATGAGAACGTGGAAAGAGGGACTCAAGAGAGCCTTTGAACTCTCAAGAGTTGTAGCATGAGATCAAATTCATCACTTAAACAAGTAATTACTCCTTGCATCTGATTATATTCTTATAGATGAGGTAATGACTTCATTCCCTTTAGAGTGGTCTGAGAGAATCAACAAGTAGAGCAGCCAGATTTCAGTAATTTCAGCTCTTTGAATCCTGAAAATGAAAATGCTCAGTTAACGCCTTTCAACACCTAGTTGCCAGTTTGGATTTTTTAAAAAAGATTACTTAATGAAGAATTTGAGTATATATATTCCTATTCACTGAAAAAGTTAAAATTAATTTGTACATTTTTTGTAAATTTTGTTTTTCATACAGTGTTTTCCATCTTTATTCATTTAACAAATTAAAATACAAATAACAGATCAGTTGTGTGCAAAATAATTGGATTGCAACGAACAGGAAGAAAATATATTGTATATTATATCCAGAACAACATGACACATACATAGAGCTGAGATACATGGAGTCACAATAAGTAGGCTCTAGCCAACACCGAGGACTCACTCAGTGCCTGCACCCCCTCCCCACCATTTTATTAGAAGCTAATCCAGACATCATACCATTCCATAGTTCAATCATATTCATCAGTGTTGTGTAATCGCTATCACGGTCACTTCCAAAACATTTTCTTCCTTCTTGAGCTCCTTGATATTAGCTCTCCTTTACCCCGCCCCCCACCTCCCCCCAACACACACACACCGGAGTGAAACATGAAGGGAGTGCAGAACAGCAAAGGGAGCAAAACAGTGAAGTACCGAAAGAATCCCCAAATAGACCTCGGAAACGGTGGGCAAGGCATGGCACTTCACCAGATCAGATCGGAAAACATTCAGAAGGGCCAGCAGACAGACTTGGAACTATTTTTTTCTTTCTCTTTTTTCCCTTTTTCTTTCTTATTCTTTTTCTCATGTCTGTCCATATAGGATAGGCAGGATAACCAATCCCTAGGAGAAAACAATGGGGCTGATGGCTCTGGGGACACATAGGAGAAGAGGAGGTGGGAGAAAGGGAGAGGGAGCCAACAGATGCAGGGACAAGGGAACAATAAGAGATCTAAAATCAATGACGAGGAGGGCATAGAATGCTTGATGGGGTTTGATCAAGTGCAATGTAGCCGAGAAAAAGTACTGGGTCTAAGGAAAGTTGAACATGATAGTGGGACAAGAGGAAAGTAAAAAGAAATAGAGGAAAGAACTAGAAGGCAAAAAACATTGATAGAGGCATATATATATATATATATACATATATATATATATACACACACACACACATTAATATATAACAATAGGGATATAGGCCTATGTACATATATTTAAATGTTAAGTATTAAGATAGCAGACGGGCATTGGGTCTCTACTCAATGCAAGAATATTTTATTCTAAAAAATTGGCATTCTATTATCTCACCTTCCCGACACAATTGCTGAAGTCAAAATGGGTGCATAACAAATGTGGTGAAGAAAGCTGATGGTGCCTGGCTAT
>NW_022103902.1:1288825-1296509 GCF_000313985.2 Echinops telfairi | reverse complement strand
ATTCACTTATCCTGGGGTCCATATACCAAAAAACACTTTTAAAAAATCACCTTTCAGAAAGTCAACAAGGCTACCAAGAATGACAAAATTCAACATAGACAAATGTCAATATGAAGAAAAAAAATCCCACAGAAAATATTAAAAACAAAAAATCAGAAGGGAGATCAGTGACCAGGTTTTAACCATTCAGATTTATCATTTTAGTTCTACTATAGTCTCTCCGATACTCTTGTCTGATAACTAGGTTATTCCTATCCCTCAATGATGGTTAGAGGGAAATCACCAGATGAGTATTCCCTGCGTAGATCCTGCAAATGTAATTTGGGCATCCACAGTCATCCATAGCTGCTTGCAAACCAGAATCTCACAATGGAAACTCTGATACTATTCTGTCCTTTGGTTTTCAGTTATATAATTTACAGTCCTTGGATCACGGATGATGGTGTGCTTCTTCCATGTGGGCTTAGTCGACATCTAATGTAGATGGCTGATTATTTGGAAACAAGTCTTTAAGACCTCAGGCACTGTTCTTTGTGCTAGCCCGGCACCCTCTAATTTCATCGTCTCACTTTGCTGTAGCACCACATCTTCTGCTTCTCCTTCACGAAGGCGAGTGTTGGCATGTACTAAGAATTAGCTATTCTTAGATTGGAGCTGGATTAAGTGCGAGTCCCAAATCCATTCCTAAATCTATGGTTTTTTTTATATGTCTTTGTTCACCTTAGAAGAGACATTCTTGCTAATTTTTGGTAGAAAATCTTACCAATCATCTTCCTGGAGCACAAGGACCTTTTGCTTATAGCAGTATTACTTAACCATGGTAGTAATTTTAAAACACTGTGGAGAGTGGGAGATTGGACGAGTGTAGTCTAACTACATATCACAATATTTGGATTATTTACTTGTACAGAATAAATCCTTACATGACCTGGTGCATTTGCACAAGCAATGGTTGGCGGTCAGGCAAAACTTAATAAAACTATCCACTGACAGTGTCGCACACAGGTGTGCCAGAACACTCCGTAGCTTGACACAGCAAGCAGGGCATTGAAGTAGTCAGTAAAGTTCGTCTACAGACAGTTCTGTAGACAGTTTGTGGTAGAGTTGCCTTCTGCTTCTTCTAACACCATGTAGTTTCAGTCTTAGGTCCTCAGGTTACAAGTGTGTGTGACACACAGCCTAGTTCACCTGGTGGGGTTTCCCTATTGCATCCTCCTGGTATGACCTTTGTAGTGTGTAGTGCACCTTGAAGATCCAGGGTTCAATACCCTAGTTCTCTATGGCATATGGCCTGCATCCCAGGGTGTGTATGTAAACTCAGACAAATGTGCCTTATTAGTAGCATAGTATCAGGCATACTCACCTCTTTTTAAAAAAAATCACTTTATTGGGGGCTCATACAACTCTTATCACAATCCATACATGCATTCATTGTGTCAAGCACATTTGTACATTCATTGTCCTCATGATTCTCAAAACATTTGCTCTCCATGTAAGCCCTTGGTATCAGCTCTTTAAAAAGATTGTTAGTCACTTTGTCCCCCATTAGGAAGTTAGTCCTCCCCCCTTTTCTACCAACAGACATACACACTTGTCTTCTATCAGAAATATGTGCTCCCTTTCTGCCCTCCTGGCTTGACTTTCCTATCAATATCCCTCATCACTCTGCTAGGAATGTCTGCCAGCCTGGGGAAACCATATCTTTGCATGGCAGCCACTAAGCCAGTGGTTATCAACCTGTGGGTAGTTACCTCTTTGGGGGTTCAACGGCCCTTTCACAGGGGTCACTCGATTCATAACAGTAGCAAAATTACAGTTATGAAGTAGCAATGAAAATAATTTTATGGTTGGGTGGGGGGGAGTCCCCATAATATGAGGAACTGTATTAAAGGGTCATGGCATTAGGAAGGTTGAGAACCACTGCACTAAGCAGTCATCCTCCCCTCCCCTCCCCTCCTCTTGAAAATCTGATCCCAGCTGACATGAGGACTATGTTAGTCTGGGTAGACTGGAGAAACAAATCCACAGAAACTCACATGTATAATAAGAGAGCTTTATATAAAGGGTTAGTGTACATTCAGAAAGCATCCCAAACCCGTCCAGCCTATAAGTCTGACTTAGCCCTTATTTCCGACACCAATCTAAAAGTCCTCCTCAGACTCAAAAAACATACAATTATGTCAAGTTCAGGAGGATCACAGACCAGTGGGTAGAAAGTCTTTGAATCTAGTGGCAGTGTAAGCATCTCAGCGCTGGCAGGGGTCTCCACGTGGCTTCTCCAGCACCCAGGGCTGCATCAAGGTAAATCCATGTGGCTTCTCCTTGGGGATGGCATGCAGGAAGTGAGCCTTGCCAGCTTAGGCAAACAACTAGCTAAGGTAGTCGCACACTGGTCTGACGATCGGAAAGCAAGAGACGAGAACTAGAAAGGCGAGGCTCACTGAGCCATTTATCTATCTGCCCTTCAATTAATCTCACGTGTTTATCGGCCAGGTTGGCACAATAAACCTTACCTATCTCAAGGACCCTTCCACTAAAGTGGTCTCAGACTTACTTTCTTTGATGCTGCTGGTGAATTTTAACTACTCACTTTTAAATTGGCATCTGAACATAGTCTCTTACAGGTGCGGGGGCAAGGATTCCAACAAATAAGGCGGTTGTGTTGAGCACAAATCTATAATGGTTTAAAATGAAATTGCTAATAATGATACAAATGTGCAGCTTGAAATTTTTGGGGTAACTTTCTATTGTGAATTAAGTGACGGTTTGGCAGTCACTTTTATGTAAACTCTACTTTTACATTCAGCACTTCGTACACATTCTAATGCCCTCACTCATTTTAATTCTCTCATATGTCACTCACTTTGTCTACTTCTTTCCTGGGCTTACTGTTTTGGTTCCGCTTTCTTTCCCAACCCTCTCTGAACTTTGTCCTTGGGCAAATGCTGCTCTTTTAATCTTGGATGATTAATTATTCTAACATGGAGGTGAGTTCAATTCCAGACCTGAGAGGTAAAGGCCATAGTTTTGGGGGTCCGAGCAGTCTCTATGCTATCCAGAGGGTTTCCACTGACCAGTCCCTCCGAAGTGGACAGCTTATTCCTTCTTCATAGTCTCCTTTCAGTCTGGAAGCTCTGATGAAACCTGCTCAGCGTGCGTTTCCCTGCCGATACTGGAAATACTAGGGGCATAAGGTCTAGCATCATAGCGGCACACAAACCACCCCAGTACGACACACTCGCAGACATGTGGTCTGAGGTCAGGTTGGAGTTGAATAAAGTGGAAATGAGCCCACAGGATCCATAATCCCATCTTGAGTTTATCCCTCCTGGATGTCGAGAGAGCGTCTCAAGGATATGTTCGGCACTTTGAATACTAATGACCAAAACTTGATGAGCTGTGGGAGGACATAGAAAGCATCATTCATGAAGAAAGCAAAAGGTCATTAAAAAGGCAGGAAATAAAGAAACGGTTAAAGTGGATATCAGAAGAGATTCTGAAACTTGCTGTTACTTACAGTAGATATGGCACATGGAAGAAATGATGAAGTCAGAGAGCTGAACAGAAGATTTCAAAGGGCAGCTCTAGAAGACAAAGTCAAAAATGGTGGAAATGTGCAAAGATCTAGGTTAGAGAGCCAAAAAGGGAAAAATATAACCAGTATATTTTAAACTGAAAGAATTCAAGAAGAAATTCAAGCTTTGATTTGCAGTGTTGAAAGATCCTATGAGCAAAATACATTTTTTAAGCTGTTCATTCAATGTTATTTTAAAAATATTTTAATAAATCATTTTATTGGGGGCTTTTACAGCTCTCATAACAACTCATACATCAATTGTATCAAGCACATTTGTACATATGTTGCCATCATCATTTCTAAAACATTTTCTTTCTACTTGAGCCCTTGGTATCAGCTCCTCTCCACCTTCCCTCCCCCTTCTTTCCCACTCTCTCACCCTCCTGAACCCTTGATAATTTATAAATTATTTTTGTATTTTACAGTGTTCACTGTCTCCTTTCACCCGTTTTTGTTGTTTTCCCCCCTGAGCAGGGTGGGGGTAGAGGTTGTACGTTGATCATTGTGATTGGTACCCCCTTTCTATGAGCAAAATATTCAATGATGCAGGAAGTATCCAAAGAAAATGGAAAGAATACAGTCATTGAACTAAAAAGAACTAGTTGGCATTCCACCCTTTCAGGAGGTAGCACATGAGCAAACATGGTATTGAAGGAAGAAGTCTCAAAGGCACTGACCACATTAGCCCAAAAGAAAAGCTGCAGGGATGGGTGGAGCATCAATCGAAATGTTCAACAAGTGGATGAAGCACTGGGAGCACTCAGTCTTCTAGTACAGGAAGTTTGGAAGACAACTATTTGGCCAAATGAGTGGAAGAGATCCATATTTGTACCCATTCCAAAGAAAGGTGACCCAGAATGCTCAGAAAAATATCATTGATATTATATGCAAGCAGAATTTTACTGAAGCTCATCCAGCAATGGTTCCAGCAGTACAGGCAGCTTCCAGAGGTTCTGCTGGAATTCAGAAGAGGATGTGGAACAGGGGATATCATTGCTGATGTCAGGTGGGTCTTAGCTCCAAAGCAGAGACTACCAGAGGATGTTTACTTGTATTTGATTGTGCCAAGGCATTCAACTGTGTTGATTATAATTTATGTATAGCCTTGAGATGAATGGAAATTTCAGAATACTTAATTATGCTCATACTGAACTCATACAGGGATCAAGAGGCAGTTGTGTGAACATAACAAGAACATATTGCATACTGGACATCCACTTACAGAAGGGTTGCTGGGAGGAGACGAGCCAGTCAGGGTACAGTAGCAACGATGAAACATACAACTTTCCTTTAGTTCCTAAATGCTTCCTCCCCACCCACTATCATGATCCCAGTTCTACCTTACAAATCTGGCTAGCCCAGAGGATGTACACTGGTACAGATATGAACTGGAAACACAGGGAATCCAGGAGAGATGATCCCTTCAGGATCATGCTGAGAGTGGCGATATTGGGTGGGTGGAGAGAGGGTGGGGTGGAAAGGAGGAACCGATTACAAATATCTTGCATATAACCTTCTTCCTGGGGGATGGAGAACAGAAAAGTGGGTGAAGGGAGACGTCAGACAGTGTAAGATATGGCAAAATAATAATTTTAAATTATCAAGGATTCATGAGGGAGGGCTAGTGGGGAGGCGGGGAAATGAGCTGATGCCAGGGGCTTGGGTGAAGAGCAGATATTTTGAGAATGATGAGGGCAACGAATGTAAAGATGTGCTGCTTGACACATTTATGTATGTATGGATTGTGATAAGAGTTGTATGAGCCCCTAATAAAATGATTAAAAAAACTCAAACATACTGCATGTTTTAAAACTAGGAAAGGTGTGTGTGGTAGTTAGGAGTTATGTCAACGAGACAGTACTGGGTAGAAGTGGAATAAAACTTGTAAATCAAGTTATGGCCTGATGACACCTCCTTTTGTATAAGAGTGAGGGACTCTGGGAAATGTTTTTCTCTCTTCATCCCTCCACCTTCTTGCCTGCTGTAACTCTGCTGTCTTGAGGGTGGCCCCAAACCTGTGGGCCAGCCAAACCTGAGAAATACCGGTGCGCTGCCACATAGCCACTGACTTTGGATTCACTTCACTTTGCACCCACCAGCCTGTAATCTTCCTACGTTTTGGTTTGATTCACCTTTTTGTTTCACTGGCATGTGGCTCGGTGGTTTTGAAGAGGGATTTATGGACTACTATCAGACTTAGGGACTTGAGTTAGTCTGGGATGGCTTCTTGAATTCTAATTATTTCTTAATATAAAATTCCTTCTTATACAAACATGCCAGTATATACAAACTTGCCTATTACTGGTTTGTTTCTCTCAACCTGGTCGAACACAGTTTATGAGGGAGTACTAATAAAAATTGGATTTTTTTCAAAGCTATGTATTTAAATTTTTTTATAAAAAACCTTATCACCCTCAAAGTACTCTCCATGACACTTAGTACCTTTCTCAAATCTGAGATTCTCTTGGAAACATTTTTCATATTTTTCTTGACCTCTTTCATGTCGTCAAATCTCTGTCCTTGTCCCTCTGCATTCGCAGAACCAAAAAGAAGTCGCATGGAGTGAAGTCAGGTGCATGGAAGAGAAGCATGCTTTTTTTTTTGCCAAAACCTGGCACACTGATATGGCTGCGTGGGTAGGTGCATTGTTGTGGTGGTAAAACCAGTCTCCCTATGCCACAAATCAGGCTTTTTTTTGGTCACACACTGTTAGGCTATCTTTTCAGAACCTCTAAATAGAAAGCTTGATGAACATTCTGACCTGGTGGAATGAATTCCAAATACACTGCGAGTCAACATTTTTCATCCATTTGGGAAGTTGACAAGGTTTGCCATCAATGGACATTTCACCTGTTTTGAAATGAGAAAACCACGTGTGCACTTGGGTTTTTTCCATAGAGCTTCCCCTGTAAGCTGGATTCAGCATCTCAACAGTTTCTGCAGCATTTTTCCTGAGCAGGAAACAAAATTTCACTGGTGCATGCTGTTCTCTTAAATCAACCATCACAAAAACGAGGTTCGAGCAAAACTGCTTTTAGAAAATATTCACTGTGAGAACCTTCCACTCAACACAATGGCACCAACACAACAGCAGCAACAACAATAACAACCTGTCTCTAGCCTACTGATAAGCCTGTTGTTTTTTATGACTTGAAGTTTTACTCCACATCTTTTCCCACTCTGCCCAGGACATTCTAATTTGATCCTTTCCAGAATATATTCATCTTAGTAGTGCTTTTCTGTAAATATTAACTGCATGGATTCTGTCTCATCAATATTTTAGTGTGCTTTTATCATTGAACAATGAGATGTACAAATATAGCACACTTTTCAAAATTTTGCTTTATACAATTTCACTTTTACTTGCTTTTGCTAATGGAAAGAATACAAAGATGATTTTTACTTTTCAGAAAATCCCAACAACACCATTTCTAATGAAATGGAGGCACAGAATAGATTACTTGATAAAAGTTATTAAAATTTCTAAAGCCTACATATAAATCCTTGTTCCTTCAATGTTAGAGCATGTGCCCTAACTTCTAATAACAGATTCCGTAAACTTGGGGCCCTGCAGAAGGTTCTGCATATGTTGATCTTTGCCATTCATGTCTGCTTCCAAGTAGAGTTTTGTTGTATGAGGGTGTATGTATGTGATATGCAATGAAGGGAAAAATATATTTGATTATATAGATAATTATTTGAATATTTATGTATTTCCACTCTGGTTTTGTTTTAGAACATTTCTTGGTCCCAATTATATTAATATTGCTTATGCGTTTAAATAATTATACTATATCCTCTTTTCTAATCTAATTTTAAGCTGCCTAATATTTCTTTTCATAATGTTGTATAATAGGAGTACGAATACTAGATAATACAATAGTTCTATTTCTAGTTATTCTCAGGAAGCACCTTCCCCTTTTTGATAGAAGTTATACTAGTTTACAGCCTATTTATGGGTTCCAGTCTTCCCACGTACTTGTCAGTATTTATTGGTTTTGTGGTCAGTACCAATTTTGGTGAGATGGTGTGTCATTGATTTGTATCTTTCTAATGGCTGAATATTGTGAACTTTTTTTTTTTAATGTACGATGGTGTAACAACCGT
>NW_022103902.1:1283476-1287522 GCF_000313985.2 Echinops telfairi | reverse complement strand
TTCCTCTATTTCCTTTTACTTTCCTCTTGTCCCACTATCATGCTCAGCCTTCATTTGGGTTTCAGTAATTCCTCTCAGTTACATTGCCCTTGATCACACCCTACCAGGCCTCCTACACCCTCCTCGCCACTGATTTGAATCATTAGTTGTTCCCTTGTGCCAGGTTTTGTTAACACCACTTCCTTTCCCCCCACCTCTCCCTCTCCCGTGTCGTCCCAGAACTGTCGGTCCCATTGTTTTCTCCTCCAGATTGTTCATCCAGGCTCTCTTATTTAGAGACACCTGTGAAGAAATAACATGCACCAAAACAAGACAGAGCAAAACCAAGCAACAAAAGAAAACAAAACAATAAGAAAAAGCCAATGACAAAAAAACCCCCAAACCTACAACACAACAAAAACAAAAAAGAAAAGCTGTAGTTAGTTCAAGGACTGTTTGTTGGCCTTTAGGAGTGTTTTCCTGTTGAGTCTGATGGGGTGCCAAGACCTGGCTCCAAAGTCTATTTTTGGTATTCCCTGGGGACTTCGTTGCTCTGTTCCCTTGCTGTTCTGTTCCACACCCTTAGTGTTTTGCCTCTTTGTGGTGGCATCAGATTGGGTGCAATTCCCACACTGTGTCTCCAGTGTTGTCCCCTGTAGGGCTATGGGTCAGTGAGGGATATCGTGTCTTAATAGTGGGGCTGGCCACATGGTTTTCTCTGTGGATTGGCTGTTCCGAGCGGGAATCTTGTCAATGCTCGGTGGGCCAGGATGTGTTCCATTCTCTCTTCCTCCCACTTTATCTGCTCCCACGTGCTCTGATCAGACACGTCCCTTTCCCCAAGCTGCAGCCTCAGTGCTGTCCTCTGAAATAAATTCTTGGGGAGGGGGAGGGGGCAGGTGTCCACGTAGTTGGGATTGGGGCCGGCCCCTCAGACCTCCACTGGTTCCTTACTCCATGCTGGCATGTTGCATTCATGTCTTGGAGCACGGGGTTGAAGACTGGTCCCTCTTTCCCTGGGGAGATATAGACAATATTCTCCCCTTGGGTGGGTTAGTGCCCTGCTCCCCCGCTACCCATCTCTTTTTAATTTTTTTCCTTTCTCCCTGTCTTTTTTAGTTGGCTACCATATGTATCCCTGGATTTGGTCTGGTCCTTACTGAACCTCGTTTTTTTTGTTTGTTTTTTTGAGGGCTGATTTAAGAGAACAACATGCGTATGTAAAATTTTGTTTCTTACTCGGGAAAAATGCCGCCGAAACCCTTGTGATGTTGGACACAGCTTACAAGGACAGTGCTGTGGGAAAAACCTCAAGTGTACGAGTAGTTTTCTCCTTCAAAAAGGTGAAATATTGATTGATGATAACCTTGTTCTGGGTTTCTGTCAACTTCCAGAATGGACGAAAATGTCGACAAAATTCATCTACCTGTGCTCAAAAACTGTCGTTGGACTATTGAATTGATGGGGAAGTTATCTGGACTGTGTTGGACCTTGCTTTAATGAATTTTAATGGAAGGTTTGGAAATGTGAAGGTGGCTGCGAAATTTGTGCCTTGGTTTCTGAGTGACCAGGAAAAAGATCTTCCAGTGGAAACGTGCCGTGCTTTGATAGAACAAACGTGCCGTGTGGCCCAGACGAGAGATGGTCCTATTCTTACAACCCCAAAGCAAAGATGAATCAAGCCAGTGGAGGATGCCATCATCACCTTGCTCCAGAAAAGCTTGCCATGTGAAATCAAAGATCAAGATAATATTCATTTGTTTTTTGGCTGTGAAGGAGATTTGGAGTTCATTCTACCAGGTCTGACTGTTCATCAAGCTTCCTTTTTAGAAGTCCTGCAAAGATTGTGTAGCAATGTGTGACAAACTAGGCCTGATTTGTGGCAATGCACCTTCTCATGCAGCCGTCTCAGTGTGCCAGTATTTGCCAAAAAAACAGCTGATCGTTTCGGGAAGGTGAGCCTCACAGAATGCCGCGTTATTAGAATAAGGTGTTCTTGTGTTAAGGGGGCAATTGAGTAGAGGCCCAATGTCATCTGCAACCTTAATCCTTTCCTTGGTTTTAACAAATGCAATGTATGCTCTTGTTTTGTTAGCACAACTGCTTCATGTTCTTTCCTTTACAAGGATGAAAGGAGAGAAAAAGGAGTACTAAAGAGAAAGGGACTTACCACCACCAAGAAAGCAGGGCTAACACGGAACACATGCTGTGCCGAGAAGCCTCTAGACTAGTGGAAGAGTGATCCGCAGATGCAGAGTCCTCTAAGGAAAACCAGGCCCTCCCCCCAGAGCTGATAGAGGACCCTTTCCCCTGCAGTTGGTGCCCTCATTGGGCGTTTAGCTCCTTCAACTCTGAAAGATCAATTCTCGGTTTGTTTTCACCTTGGGCTTACAGTATTTCTGTTATATTAGCATTTTAAAATTGGGCGCTAATTGTCTTCTTCAGTTGTTGAAATTTTCCTTATATTTTAGAGATCGGACCCTTGTGACCTGGAGCCTCTTTTCCAGTCTGTAGGTTGTCTCCCTTTCTTTTGAAAAGTCTTCTGATGAGCTCAGGTTTAACTTTTATCAGGTCCCACGTATCTCTGTTCTGCTCTTAAATTTGTACTTCTATTTTTTGTTTGTTTTATTTTAAATTGTTTTATTGGGGGTCTTACAACTCTTTTCATAATCCATACATCCATCCACTGTGTCAAGCACATTTGTATGTATCTTGCCATCATCCTTTTCTTTTTGTTAATGATCATATATTTATTCATGAAACAATATATTAAATGCTTACAATGTGATAGTCATTGTTTTAGGGCCGAGAAGCACAATGGAGAGCAAAACAGACAGAATTACATATCTTCATTAGAATTTACATTTTCAAAACATCTTTTTACTTGAGCCCTTGGTATCAGCTCATTCCCCCCTCCCTCCGCCAGCCCCCCTCCCTCATGAACCCTTGATAGTTTATAAATTGTTATTATTTTTTCATGTCTTACACTGCCTGATTTCTCCCTTCACCCACTTTTCTGTTTTCTGTTCCCCAGGGAGGGGGTTATGTGTAGATCCTTGTGATTGGTTCCACCACACTCTTCTGGTGTCTCTACTCTCACCACTGGTCCTGAAGGGATCATCCGCCCTGGATTCCCTGAGTTTCCAGTTCCTGTCTGTACAAGTGTACACCCTCTGGTCTAGCCAGAATTGAGATCACGATAGTGCGGGGTAGAAAGTGGGAAGGAAGCATTAAAGAACTAGAGGAAAGTTGTATGTTTCATTGGTGCTATACATTGGTAGTTCTGTTAATCTATTATTATTTTCAATTTAGGTTCCAAATTTTTGCCACTATGTTTTCTTTCTAAGAGCTTTGTGGTTTTGAGTTTAACATTTAGGTCCTGATCTGTTTAAAAGTTGGTTTTATGTATGGGCCCTGGCTCGTTTATTACATGTGGCCATCCACCTTTGCCAGCATTAATTGTTGTAGAGGCTGTGTCTTTCCCACTAAGTAGTGGTCCAGAGAAGAATGGGTTTATTTCTAGCTTCTGATTTTTATTTCACTGCTCTGTGTCTTCATCTGTTGTTGAACCAGTATCAAGCTGCTCTGATGGCTGTAGCTGTGTAGCATATTTTGAGGCTGGGAAGTGTCAGACCTCCTACTTGGTTGTATTTTATCTTTTAATGTGGTGGATATGTTCTTAACCAAATGAATGTACCTAAGGTTGATCAAGAATTGTAAAATAAGATTCTTCCATAGGTAGGCTTAAAAAAATTGTAGACTTTATTTTTCATTTAATTTTTTATTTCTGAACCATGCTTGAAATAGAGGAGTGAGCTTCGAAAATGAAAAGATGTGGAGCGGCGCCGAACGGAGTAGCAAACGGTCGGTCGAGCACCATGCCTAAGTTTTACTGTGACTACTGCGATACATACCTCACCCATGACTCAGCATCTGTGAGAAAGACACATTGCAGTGGTAGGAAACACAAAGAGAATGTGAAAGACTACTACCAGAAATGGATGGAAGAGCAGGCTCAGAGCCTGATTGACAAAACAACGGCTGCGTTTCAACAAGGAAAGATACCT
>NW_022103902.1:1281542-1282794 GCF_000313985.2 Echinops telfairi | reverse complement strand
TGCATGCCTGTTTTTTGTGGTACTCTTTTTCAGGACTTTTACATCTTAACCACTTTGACTTGCTTAATAGTATTATTCTTTCACTCATCTTTGCATGTGTGTAGTCACAGTGTGAATGATACCTTATTTGTTTCCCCCCTTTCCCCAAAACCCATGGGAATGTAATGGTATTAAAAGGAGGATAAGGTGTTATTCCTCAAATCTCAGGTCAGTGTTCTTTCCACTCTTAGATTGAGGCTCTGTCTACGGGAATGCACTGTAACTTAAACTGTTGTTGGTTGGTTTTCCCCCTTTTTCTTCTGGCTGTTGAATGTGCCAGTTTGCTCTTAAACTCATTTAGGCTTAGAAGAACTGAGTATAGTGTCATTCTGTTTTGCAGGAGTTCACCATCGAGTAAGACAGCAAATAACAAATCTGCAAAGCAGGCTGCACACACTAAAAAGCAAAGAGATGGTGATGATGGCATTTCTCATGTAATACCTGATACTCAGCCTAAAGGTTTGTGAACCTTAGAAAACTGTTTGAATTTGTATTTCTTCTTAATGTATTTCTAATAATTCAAAATGAAGATGATACTACATTGAAAAGATGTGTTAAAATAAAAGGGGATTATATAGCAACACAAAGAAGTTGCTAATTTTATTATTCGCATAGTATTCAGTTTTTATTAATTTCAAATATTAAATAGCAATTGTCTCTTTATGTGTGGGTTTTAGAAAAATTTATAAAGTTCTAATGTTAGTTTAGTTATTTCTGATTGCTGTCTGCCTGAAGATTGATATTATTACTTACTGGATTATTATTAATAGCTTCCCACTGACAGTCTTCCTACCACGAATTACTTTATCATCAGAACTTCTCTCAGTTCTAGGTGGGTGCCACCATAAGCCACTATTAGAAAATTTAAATGCAAATGCATCCCAGACATGTGAAAATTACTTGTAGGCCTCTGTGTATGTAAGGTTATTGAATTGACATCCTTTCCCATTTTTGTCTTTTATTTAATGTTCACTGAATTATTTTACGAGAATTTGAAGTAAAACTATTTACTGCATCAATTTGTGAAATTGCCATGTTCAAGAATCTCTAAATTATGATAGCTTCTAGCTAGTGGAGATACTTCATGTTTTGAATGATTTCACAAGGATTTATAAATATTCCAAAGAAAAGAAGGTTCTTTCACACAGAATCGAGGTCAGATCAAGCCCTAAGGAACAGAAATGGGAGTATCTATACCAGGAGGGAGGGGGGG
>NW_022103902.1:1278712-1280436 GCF_000313985.2 Echinops telfairi | reverse complement strand
GCTTGTTTATCTTCAAGCCTTTAAGACCCCAGACACTGTATCTTTTGATAGCCGGGCACCATCAGCTTTCTTCACCACATTTGCTTATGTACTCATTTGTCTTCAGTGATCATATCGGGAAAATGGGCACCCACTGATATGATCTTTTATTCTTTGATGCCTGATACCTGGTCCTTTCTACACCTCGTGGTCACACAGACTGGTGTGCTTCTTTCATGTGGACTTTGTTGCTTCTAAGCTAGATGGCTGCTTGTTTACCTGCCAGCCTTTAAGACCCCAGAAGCTATATCTTTTGATAGCCGGGCACCATCAGCTTTCTTCACCGGATTTGCTTATGCACACACTTGTCTTCCGCGATCGTGTCGGGAAGGTGTGCATCATGGAATGCCAATTTAGCAGAACAAAGTGTTCTTGCATTGAGTAAGTACTTGATTGGAGTTTCAATGGACATAACTTTTTATAGATTGTTTATTAGTAACATTTTTTACAGAAACTTTAAAAAAAAGCAAAACATGCATGTAACTTTATAAACAAAACCAACTGAAACTCTTATGAAGGAATTCTTAGCAAGCATTGTGATTTTATTTTTTTAAGGCTGGTTAGTCTCATTTTGATTCTTGGATACTAACTTTTATTTGCTCATTAAGTACCATATTTAAGAAAAGACTATTTTCATGTGAACTATATTTCCAGAAATAATTATCTTTAATTACCAAATAAACATTTAAGTAATGTAAAATGGACTCATCCAGTGTAGGGCTCTCACATTCCACTTTCTTCCTGGGAACCGTTGGAGAAGTTGAATAAAACAGTTTTGATCTGTGCCCTCAAATACTACCTAACAGGCCTCAGTGGAATATTAAAGATGCAGCTGTGATAGTACATGATAAAAGTAACATTTTATAATCTTGGAAAATTTCTGAAGGACTTCACAATAAAGTACTTGTAAGAAAATTCACTCTTAAGACTGTTGGAGCTCATATGTCTATTTTCCTATAGATAGTAATGTCAAATATTTGTTGCTTAGTATAAGCCCACAAATAAATGATAATTTTGAATTAAACACAGGTATGCCATTCCTTTGTAGTTTACTTTGTGGAATTTGCATTTGCAAAATAGTACATTTAAAATGCTATTCATTTGTTTATAGGATTTTATCGCCTTTAAAATTTTACATGCTAGTAATTTTGTAAGTTGAATGTTTATGTAAATAGAATCCTATTTTTACACTGTGGTTCTATATAAAAAGATTATTCCTATTTCTCATGAGACAGATTTGTTGATGTGCAAACAGTAAATTGTTTGAAGGTAAACTCTTGTATAGTAGTCTTTTCTCAAGCCCCTTTCCATTTATCCTTTTTGCTCTAGTATTTATGGTTGGAAATAATGATTTGGTATAGAATTTATGTTTATAAATTATATTTGATGTCCTTTACCATCCATTTATAATTTTACAGATAAAACTTAATGTGCTTTTCAAACAATGGCATTGATGATTTGTGGGGAGGTTATTTTCTTGGGGGACACAGTAAAGCAGGATTTCTTGGGAAATTTAAAGGCTGTTGACTGCTTTGGAATCCTCTCCTGCTGTTCTGTCCCGGCCCCTACCTTTTTGAGCAATCACAAAGATAGTGTATTTTTTTTTAAATTCGTTTATTTATGACATAGTAGGGACTACATCGGATATTTTTCTCAAGTGGCAAATGAGGCAAAAGGTAATATTT
>NW_022103902.1:1275465-1278186 GCF_000313985.2 Echinops telfairi | reverse complement strand
AACTCCATTTCGAATTGATTTTAAGAAATGTTTCAGGACAGTTCTGTTTGATAGTGCCCATGTTACTGCTGCTACTGCCATGGTGGACCAAGATGCGTGTATCAGACGGTATGGCAAAAGATGTTATGCAGAGAAACTGTTCGAAACATCTGCTTCCAGGCACATCTATTTTCATCCCTGCTTGACGGGTCCTCACGGCGAAACCGCCATGTTGTCGATAGTGTATTATCATAGATGCTAACTTTTATGAATCGCCTAAGCTAGAATTTGGAGAGAAGACATTTGGAGCTGAAGAACTCTAGGTGAATAATGGGAGAGGTCAGTTTAGTCAGTGTTAGATTAACGATAAGTTATGATTTCAAGAAGACTGCTTTGTGGCTTGCTGTGTATTGACTTTGAATAGATGCTTATATGATATGAATTTAGTAAGCAAAATAATTCAAGATAACAAGTTACTTAGATCTCTTTGAAAGGTATTTTTGGACATGCACGATCATGGATAATTGATTATATATATTCTCAATAATAGTTGACATGGTTTAAAAAATGATGTTTTCTTGACTGAAGAAGGGAGCACTTCCTTCTTTGTAGGGTAGCTTATTGGAGACTTGAAAGGACAGGACCTTGACTATTAAAAGAAGAAACCAACTGTGGAGCAAATTGATAGCTTTGTGATTGATCACATATCACAGTCTGCTGCTAGAGAAGCTAGTTTGACTCCTTTTCAAAGAGCCTTTGTCTACACTCTGCTCTTTCAGTGTACGCTATCTCTCCACGATAATCTAACTCTCCCATCCTCAAACACTCCCCAAATCAAGAAACAGTTGCCATGGGGTCTCTGACAACTCATGGTTACCCTGTGCATTCAGGTTTTTTAATTGTTGATCTTTTTAAAATAGATCCTCACCAGGATCTTCTTCTAAGGTGCCTCTGGGTAGATTTGAACATCCAGTCTTTCAGTTAGTAGTATAAACTTTCATTGTTTGTGCCACTCAGGGACTTGTTCCTCAGAGATAAAGAAACATATATAGGAAGGAGCTTCAAAAGTTTGTGGAAAAATTAATATTTTTTAATTGCACTTTTCACAAACCCTTTCAAGCACCTTTTAATAATTTATATTTTTAAAAGGAAAGAAATGATTTAAAAAATCTAAAATTTCAAAACAATACTTTAAAAGATGTTTTAATAATATTATAAAGACCTTAAAAAATACACTGCAATCAAATACAGTTATGGCCAAAGGAATAAATGTATGCTGTGCTTTGGTTACTAGAGAATACTCTGGTTTTATGACCTTTTTTCATTTCAGATTTATTGTATAATGAATGATGTATACCACTTAAAGTAAGGAGTCCTTTGCCATTCAGTCTGTTTCAATTTTAGAATTTATTAATAGAATTATGTTTCAATGAGCTCTGGAAGAAGTACAACAATTTTGATGATGCATTTGTAATCTCTTTTAGAAGTAATTATTTCTGCTTGGGACCATATTTATGAGTGTTTTGTCTTTTAAGACTTTAATAGCTTAAGCAGAGGCTGTGATCATCTTAAGAGGAGCAGACCCAAGAATGAAACCAATTCCAATTCAGAAATGGAGCCCACTCTGAGTTCCAGGAAGACAAGGAAAAGGCTGAGAAGTAATTCATCTGATTCTCATAATTTGGCTTGTTCTCTGGATGAGACAACAGACCAGACAGTGAGTAGTGATATATAAATGCAATAGGAAGTAATTGTTATGGTAAGAATAAGCTGACTGTGACCAAATAGCCTTTGCTTTGATTGCCATAGGGCTTTAGTTATTTACTTGCCAATCTTTTCAAGTTTCTGTTTATTTAGTAGTTAGGGTATTAAAAAAATACAGATCATATCTTTTACCTGTTTTCAGAAATTTGTTACATAATTAACAAGAGAACTAGTAAGAAGTTAGTCTTAATCCTTTCATATTTCAGGACCTTGCAGTGCCTTTAGGTGATCAGTAATACACAGCAATAAAGACCGTGAAGAACATGGTTGATTTTCACATGGTTATTTTCCTTAGTTTTAAGTTTTTGCTTTTCTCACCAAGGTAGGTGTCCACATGCCTTGTTACTTTACATAAATGAAGACGTAAAAAAATTCTTTAAAGTTAGATTTTGACTCCAGTATTGACTTTTTTCTCTGAACTATTTTTTAAAATTGGCGATTCCTGTGGCCCCCCCACCCACCCTTTTAAAAATAGTTTAGGCAGACCAATTGGTTCATCAGATCAAACCCTATGTTTTTATATTTAGGAAACATTGTTAAGTATAATGTAGTCTAATTTTATGTTTATGTTGTTATAAAAGTGATGTAATATTTTGCATTGTTTTTTATTTCAAACTTAAAAAAATTATTTTAATAAAGCTGCATTAGGGAAATGCTTTTTTCTTTCTTTCTATGTACTTAGGTTCAGCAAGAACAAGAAAACGACTTGATAGTGTCCATTGAGTTTGAAGAGTCCAGTGACAGCGGTCACCAGAATCCAAATCTACTTGAAGTTATACCTGAATCTTCAGAAAGTGGTACCACCCAACCATCCTCACTCAGCAGCGAGGAGTGGACTTTGCGTGCTGCCCCCCAAGGCACCTCTGACTGCTCAGCGGCTGCAGCGGCTGAGAACTCCGTTCCCAGTGATGCTGTGGGGTGCCCCTCCCTGGTTCAAAAGCGTGGGGATGAGTCGGATGCACTGGAAAAGCCTCTTCC
>NW_022103902.1:1272698-1273718 GCF_000313985.2 Echinops telfairi | reverse complement strand
CATCCATTGTGTCAAGCACACTTGTACATTTATTGCCATCATCATTTTCAAAACATTTTCCACTTGAGCCTTTGGTATCAGCTCATTCCCACCCCCACCCCCCTGCCCTTCCCTCATGAATCCTTGATAATTTATAAATTATTATTTTCATGTCTACACTGACCACTGTCTCCGTTCACACACTTTTCTGTTGTTCATCCCACTGGGAGGGGGTTAAATGTAGATCATTATGGTTGGTTCCCCGTCTTTCCCCCCACCTTCCCCTTCCCCCGCTGTTATCACTTGTCTCATTTTACTGGTTCTGGGGGTTTATCTGCCCGGGATTCCCTGCATTGCAAGCTCTTACCTGTGCCAGTGTACATGCTCTGGGCTACCCCAATTTGTAAGGTGGAATTGCCGTCATCATGATGGGGGGAGGAAGCATTAAAGAACGAGAGGAAAGTTGCAGTCTAAATTTTTAAGCATTTTCTAGAAACAAGCACGATTTTGCAGTGTCTGTGGTTTTACAGTATCATGACTACTAGGGATTATTATTTTTCCTCGTATACCAATAAGGTAGCATAAAGAGAAGAAAGAATATAGGTCATGCAGATAAACAGATCTGTATTTAAATCCTGAACATGCTATTTAGGCAAGTTACTTAACTACTTTAGGTTCCTTGTATATATGTTAATTAATAAGAACACCTACCGTATATGTGTGTGTATAAGCTGAGTTTTCCAGCACATTTTTTTATAATCATTTTATTAGGGGCTCATACAACTCTTCACAATCTGACATACATCATTTGCGTCCAGCGCATTAGTACATATGTTGACTTCATCATTCTCACAACACCTGCTTTCTACGCTTTCTACTTGAGCCCTTGGTGTCAGCTCCTCATTTTTTCCCCTCCCTCCCCCTTGATAATTTATAAATTATTATTATTTTATCATATCTTACACTATCTGACATCTCCCTCACCCACTTCTCCGCTGTCCATCCCCCAGGGAGGAGGTTATATGTAGACCTTGTCATCTG
>NW_022103902.1:1267606-1268759 GCF_000313985.2 Echinops telfairi | reverse complement strand
TTAGATTTGATTCAACAGTAGGTTCTTAGGTACTACTAATGTAAAAGTGCAATAGTTAAGACCAGGGGTCCTCAAACTACTGCCTGTGGGCCACATGCAGCCCGCCGAGGACATTTATCTGGGCTGCCAGGTCTTTTTGCCCCGTTTTGTTTTTCACTTCAAAATACAATGTGTGCAGTGTGCATAAGAATTTGTTCATAGTTTTTTTTAAACTATAGTCCAGCTCTCCAATGGGTCTGAGGGACAGGGAACTGGCCCCCTGTTTAAAAAGTTTGAGGACCCTTGGTTAAGACTAACATCTTTTATGGAGCCAGTTTTTTGTGGCTGAAATAGCGCTTAACCAGGGAACAGAAAATCTTGCCCCAACATGTATTTGTGAATGGAAAACAAAACAATAACTACCTCATGAAGTGATTGAAAGAAAGAAAAACTAAAACACAGTGTAAATCTAAGTGTATTTCTATTGAGTTAAAATGACTGAAATTTGTAAGAGGATATTAAATTTGAAATCATAGCTTTGATACAAAGGAGGATCTCTTTCTAGAGCTTAGGTTTATAGAACTTTGGATTTGACTATTTAGAGAACTTTAATCAAGGTGAGTCCTATTTTTAAAAATCTAGATTATAATTTCCTCACACCGAAAAGAGTGAAAAATCCTTCATCAATTTATTAATTGTAATTCAAATAAGAATTTTACATTTAAAATAATTTTTAGCATTTATGTAATACTTAGGGTTATATGCATTTTAAAATTTATTCCATTCTAGGCCTCATCTGAATTATATCCATATAATCCTGTGATGGAAAACATTTCCTGTATTATGCCTAGTAATGAGATGGAACTACAATTGGATTTTATATTTACCTCTATTTATATTGGTAAAATAAAAGGAGCATCTAAAGGTTGCGTTACAGTAAGTACATTTTCTTTGAGATTTTTTTCTCTTTAAGTCTTATATTTTCAGAGCAGGCTTTTTCAGTTTTTTAAATTTTAAGTAAAATAACTAATAGAATTGAGATTAACTATACATGGGACATTTTGAATGTGTTGAAATTCGTTTATGTGTTTTGAAATGTAACATTTTCTCATCTCACTAAAATCACACCTAATTTCTAACTAATGGAGATAATCTTTTTTTTTTCTTTGCAATT
>NW_022103902.1:1263092-1265051 GCF_000313985.2 Echinops telfairi | reverse complement strand
CATTAAAGAACTAGAGGAAAGTTATATGTTTCATCGTTGCTACCCTGCACCCTGATTAGCTCGTCTCCTCCCCACAACCCGTCAGCAGGGGGGTGTTCGGTTGCCAACCGATGGACTCTGAGTCTCCACTCTGTACTCACCCACCTTTGTATCATCCAGTTTTCACTTAGGTTATTTTCTAGACATTTTATTAGGATTTCTAGGGACAGAGCATTGAATTTATAGCTTTAATAGAAGAGACACACATTTACTTCTGTTATTGTTAGGTTCATCGAGTTGAAGCCGACTCATTCAGACCCTCTGGGACAGTAGACCTGTTCCATGTCTTTCCAGGCTGTAATTTTGACAGGAACAATGTCCAGATCTTTCTTCCATAGAGCCACGGAGTTCAGCTGCCAACCTTTTGATTAGCAGCCCAATGCTTAATCACTACACCAGCAGGGGTCCTTATGTTTAACAGTATGGTAAATATACAATGGAATTATGTACAAGAAAGGTGCATATGGTAATGAGTACCCATATCTTTCCATAGGAATCAGGGAACACTTCACAGAGAAGACAGCACATGATTTAAACATGAAGTAGATGTTTACTTGATGTCCATGCAGGCGAGGGCCCAATCCCAATAGAGTAAGCATCATGTCCAAATCCTGGCAAATTCTGGGTGCTACAAATAATAGTAGCTTACAATGAAGTCAGAATTTGGTTGATTGAAAGCATAAGAACAAGTTGGTTTAACGTCCTATAGCTACTGGTTTTAAAATATCAATGATTTTGGGATATTTGTGCATAATATTATGATTATTTCTCTTTAAGAAATTTCAAAATTCCTTTTTAGAATTTCTCCCCATTTTAATGTTGATTTCAACGCTAGCCAGCTTTGTGTGTGTGCGCATGTTCTCTGCAAGGTCAAAAAGATGGATAACCTAAGCATTGATAATGAGTATTAGCCAAGGGGGCAAAATTCAGCGTAAATATTAAATAGTAGAATCTCTATAATTAGTTGATATTTTAATGATGCAATTATACAATGAGGTGAGTTTGTTAAAGGGAAACCAAAATGCCACAACTGAATAAAAACATCAAGAATGTTCGTAATCTTGCTTATCTAGTGACAGACTGCTTTTCTGGTGTATGTCATTCTATAATCTTATCTAAATAAGTGTAAGTATGTGCACATATGCAAGGGGGTTCCAAACCATTTATGGAAAAATGGAATAAAAAGATAATGGAATATGTCCATCAACTTTTTAATACTCTCTTATGCACATACACACCTACATGTATTTAAAACAGAAGGGCATTGTATCATACATCTGATTTTGAAACCACCAAATAAACTCGTGTATAAGCTGAAATTTTCAGCACATTTTTAATGCCTTTTTTGTGGTAAAGCTAGGTGTCTCGGCTGATATTTGGGTCGGCTTATACTCGAGTATATATGGTAACCATAATTTAATTCATTTATGTATTTTGTGGAATTCACATAGTTCTTAGGATTTCCCTATTTGATGTATAGTTTCAACAGGGGACTTCAAATACAAAGTAAATGGCACAAAGTAGGCCTTAAAATTGTCTGATGTTTGTTAGATCATTTCTTATAATTGAAATAAAATCTTAAGTGTTCATAGGAAAGTGGTTAAATAAACTAAAGTTAATATTAAGGATGTAAAATATATACTGGCTAATGAAGATTGAGAGGAATGCTATGAAAATCAAAGCATTCTGTGAGGCTGGAGAGTACATAAGCACTTTTAAAAATAAAAATAAATGTTATTAATAAATATGATAAAGGAAAAAAGGCAGCAAAACATTTAAGGAATTCATTTAAAAGTTAAATACTCTTTGAGAGTTTCCGATTGTGTTAGTCTGGATATTTTAGAGAAGCAAATCCACAGAAACTCATGTATAAGAGAGAGTTTTATATAAAGGGTAAGTGCACATAAAGAAAACATCCCA
>NW_022103902.1:1244162-1262809 GCF_000313985.2 Echinops telfairi | reverse complement strand
GGAACTGCTAAGGCAGCTGCACCCTGGTCCGACCATCACAAAGCAAGAGACCCGAAAACTAAAAAGGCGAGGCTCACTAAGCCAAATTATCCCTCCACCCTTCAATTAACCCCATGTGTTTATCAGCCAGGTTGGCACAATAAACTAACTCACTGATGCTCAGTAATTTAGAAATTAACTCAGTCTCTAGCCAGTGGTTCTCAACCTTCCTAATGCCATGACCCTTTAATACAGTTTCTCATGTTGTGGTGACCCCTTCCACCAACCATAAAATTATTTTTGTTGCTACCTCCTAACTAATTTTGCTACTTTATAATCTTGTCTTTGTTGGCATTATGACTGTATGTTTCAGTAATGACCACATAAAACCTCAAAAGCAAACACCTGCTATACTAATTTTCGAGAACTAGTTATTTATATTTGTTGAAGGTGTATTTTATGAGATCAAAGAACCAGTGTAATATGTAAGACCATTTTCCATTACGCTTTGTGTTCTGAGACTGATTCTTTTTTGCCAAACGTGTTATTAGGAGCTAATCCACACAGCATACCATTCCCTAGTTCAACCATATGAAACAATAGTGTTCAGTTTCTATCACAATTACTTTCAAAACGTTCTCGTCCTTCTTGAACTCCTTGATATCAGGCTGCCTTTGCCACCCCTCCCCTCCTCATGGTACCCTCCAAGAACCCCTCTTCTAATGGTTATCTCTGTAGGTTCTCTATACACTAAAAAACAAAACAAAAACACCTAAGATTCAAGAAGGCTACCTACAGAACGCATCAGTGATAAACCCCAGTGTGAGTAAAACCCCCCAAACCCAGACAATTCAGAAAACATTGAAAACCAGATCGAGCCTAAAGTGTATCAGAGGGGAGATCAAAGGGACAAGGTTTTGATCCACTATAGTCATCTTTCCAATGAGACTATTCTTATGGTTTAAAAAAAAATCATAAATGTATTTATCAAAAGAGAAAGTTAACCATAGAACTAAAGCGCACTTTCATTTGTCACTAATGGGAAAAACAAGCTTTAAAGCACACACCTCTTTCAGAGAGCACATGTAAGCTTTAGCTAATTATTATCCAAGCAACAGGTAAATCATCACTTAGATTAACAAGGAACGGGAACCCTGCTATGTGTGAATATCTATACATACATATATATATATATTTCCGGCCAGAAGACAGTCTATAACGTGGAACCAAGAAAGACGAAAGCATTGGCAGGGCTCGTCATTAAACGTTATCTTGTGGACGGTGACCTGCGTTCTGGCCATGCTTTGCGCCCTACTTGTGGTATTGAATGTCTTACACTTCTTTATTTTAGCTATTTGGAGTGAACGGATCGTCTACTTCACTACGGTGAAAGCAACCTTCTGATTGTAGTTGGATTCACCAGGTAGTTTTTCTACAGAAACAGACTGTTTATGCCCGATGGGACACAAATTAGACCGTTTTGACCCTTTTAATTTCTCATTAAAACGAATACAACACATGTAGCTGTATACTGGCCGTTTTGTTTTGTTCAGCAGTCTCGTGAGCTCGGTTGTTAGGAGTTCATGCTTAAGAGAATGGTCCCTTTGGCCGAGCTGTCAGATTCTGAATCAAACCTTATTTTGTGGCATGTACGTGGTGGCATATTTTTCAAAATCACCGCTTCCTTCAAGTCTGTTGGTAGTTTTTCTGGATACAACTTAACTTGGTCGTACTTGTCTTTAAATCTTCAGAGAATATTAAAACATGTATTACTGTTTTTATGAATGAATATACTGAAAATTAAATTTCTTTTACAGAATTTTTACACTTACATACACTCTTTATCATGAAACATTTTCATGGTTTATTGATAAAAGGGTTTTTAGGATAGACTGAATATGTACTTGTTCTATGAAAAAGAGAAAAAATAAAAATTTTCTATAGTAATTTTGGGTAGTAACTAAATTTTTGCTTTTTTATTTTTCCTTTAAGTTCACGACAAAGTATGTTAAGATTCCATTTCAAGGTAAGCTTTCATTGTCTTATGACCTTTTTTCAGTGTAATTTTGAATATAAAATAAAACACGGGGTTAGTAAGAATTCCAAAATGCTTTTCTAACCAGTTTAAAAAAAAATCATTTTATTAGGGACTCATACAGCTCTTATCGCAATCCATCCATCCATTATGTCAAGCACATTTGTACATTTGTTGCCATCATTTTAAAAACATTTTCTTTCTACTTGAGCCCTTGGTATCAGCTCATTTTCCCCCCTCCCTCCCTCATGAACCCCTGATAATTTATAAATTACTATTGTTTTTTCATGTCTTACACTGACCGATGTCTCCGTTCACCCACTTTTCTGTTGTCCATCCCCCAGGGATGGGGTTACAGTATATGTAGATCATTGTGATTGGTCTAACCAGTTTTTCATAATTCTTTTTCTGTATTGAATGTAAACAAAACTATGGCAGTTTAATGACGTAATTCATATTTACTAAGCTTTTTAAAAAGCAACTTTAAAAGGAGCTAAGATGTTTTAACTTAAAAACAGCAAAACTTTCTTTTAATGCCTTTTAATTAAATAGTAAAGGAGCTCAGTTTTCAGCCAAACATTAGGCTGACAAAGGAATTAATAGCAGGAGTGAGGTATGCACACCACAGGACACTCAACCATTTGAGATACAAGAGGCAGCGTTTACCCAAGGACACGTGTGGGCGAGCAGACAGAAGGGAATGGAATAGGACACGGGGAAAGAGAGAAGTGACGGCACGTGAATCAGGGACACGAAGCAAAATGTGTATGGATTGCTGATGTCACACCGATTATCTGCTCTGGAAACCTTCAGCCAAACGTTTTCAAAAATCTGAATTCCTAAATTTAATTATTGCTGTAATATATTTAAAGCCACGCATTACTGTGAAGTTGTTCTGACATAACAATATATTTCTGAGGCACTTTGCATATGACTTTGAAAAATAATGTATTAAAAGTGGTCAGTTTCCATGAGTTGTTGCTTTTATTTGTTTCAGTGTCCCTCCATGAGGTTTCATTGCTAGTGGACACTGCGCATTTAAAGAGGTTTGGCTTGTGGAAAAGTCAGGACGATGACCCCACTAAGAGGAACCATGCTATCCTTTTCCTCTGGGTTTCTCCAGTTTATCTTCAAGAGATTCAGACGCAGTTAGAAAATCCTGCATTAAGCCAGCAATGTGAGTATAAACTGAGTTCTGAATTTGAGGATTACCTGAAAATCTAAAATAAAGCAGTTATTTCATGGAATGAAATTTTAAAAAATGTAATGATTATATTTACTTACATTAATTTCTCCTAGTAGTTTTATTCAACCAAGTAAAATGTACTTCAAATGTAAAAAGAGTATTACAGCCTTTTAGCTGGCCGTCATCTTTTGCTATCTCTTTTCTAAGTTTCTTATTCTTGTTTCATAATAAACTGTGCAGAGGTAATCAGTGGTAAAGTTAAGTAAAATATTGAAGTCTTTATCTTCAACATTTCCTGTAATTGATCTTTAAAAAAGTGCTAAGTTTGTTTATACGTCATTCCTCTAATCCTGCATTGCAGACCTCTGCATAACGTAGGGGTATAGCTAGGACGACCCTAAACGATTCTCCAAGTTCTAAAAATGTCCTTACTTCTTTCATCTCCGTACCGCCTCCCTTAGTTACTATTGATTAATAAAAAATTTGGTAAGTGGTAATTTTTTTTTAACCTTTAAATTTAGTTGTTTTTCTGTCCTAATTACTTGCTAGTTAGTCGGAGAAGCCTGTGACTAAATAGTGCAGATGCCGAGGAAACCTAAAACGTCAGGTTTTATGATGGAGCTTTGAAATGTTCCTGGGAAAACCCCACGATCTTTTAATGATACTTCTCTGTGGTTTGGAGCCCTTTTGTAATCTTTATTAGGGTAGAAGAGGATGATTTATGGGACTATTGTTAAAATGGTTGTTTATGGAAAATGATTTTGAGGGAGATGTTTGATTTTATAATTTCTTAATTGATAGATACGATATGGGTAGAAGGCTAGAAAAATTATTAGTTGATTAATTTTCACTTATTCATTTATTTTTAAATTCACTAGCAAAGCTATACTTAGCACCTATGGAGATAGTGACAGGGCGTACCACGGTGGGACACCACCCCTTCTGAAGTCAGAGACGTGAGTCTGACATGTTGGAGTGTTTGTCTGCTGGGCTGTTACCTAACATTCAGAATACTTTGTTGGGTTGCATTCCACCTTTCCTGTTGTTGTGAGGCGCTGTAGAGGCTCAGACTCACAGCACCCTGAGTAGACAGAAGTCGTTGTCTTCGGAATAGTAGTTATTTGAGTGATAACTTCCTTGAAAATCAGTACTGTGAATAAAGGGTTGGTTTCTTTTTTCTTCTATAGCTAAGTCCAGTGAATTTATTTTCCTTGAGCTGCATAATCCTATTTCACACAGAGAAGAACTGAAATTGAAAGATATCATGACGGAAATCAGCACGACCAGTGGAGAAGTAGAGCTTGCTTATCCGTTGTCCTGGATTCAGGCATTTCCATTGTTTCAGAGCCTCTCTTCAAAAGAAAGCTCTTTTATTCATTATTACTGTGCTTCAACTTTTTCTTTCCCTGCTGCCGCTGTTGAAGAAATGAAGGTGATATCAGTAGCTCAGGTTAGCATTTGATTACGATTGCTTGTATGGGTGTTGGATAAAAGTTTTCATGGAAATTAGGCTAATTTCAAAATGCTCGCTTTTGATTGAAGGGTGCGTGAGTCAGTCTGAAAGAGTCCCAATGTCAAACAAAGCTGTAATAGTAGGATCCATAAAACCAGGATAGTATAAAATTAGAACCAAAGAATAAAATAAATACCCATGAGTCTATATTGGTATAAATAGGCAACTAAATGAATGAATAATAAATAGAAGAATTAATATTTCTTTAGAGAAAAGTTTCAATTAATTGAGTATAAAAGGAATGAGGGAAATATGAAAATACTGTTAAAACACCAACAGTAATTGTTGCAGACAAGGTCCATTAATGGATGCTAAAGTTGATAGGTGGAAATTTAAAGAAAAATAAGTTATTTGCATAGTTTCAAGGTAATTATTCCAAGATATTAACACAAAAGGAAAAACAATAAATTTACAATAGAGAAACTTGGCAGAAACCACCTTAATCAAGTGATCAAAGTAAAAATCACCAATAGGACATCAGCATAACGTCCTGTCCTGATATCATGCACTGAAAAGGGTTATTTCTATGATATTCTTCCCAGTAAATTAGATCCTCAATCGGATGACGAGGAAAATCAAGATAAGTTCAGTTGGAAAGTAACTAATGGGCATGTGTCAATGTGTCAGGTCATGGTTCTAGATCACTAGGGGTCCAGGAGTGACAGGCTACTAGCACAGAAAAGGGCACTCCCGCAAAGTGGGTGAAATTTAAATGAATGTCACATTTTAGTTAATAGTACTATATGATTATTCATTTTAATTTCTTAGTCTTAATCATTGTACTGGGGCATACAAGATGTTAACATTTTGGGGATCTGGGTGAAAAATAATTTTTTGCAACTTTTTTATAAGTATGCAATTAGCCTGAAACAGTAAGTTAAAAAATATACCATGTTTAGTTGTATAGGAGGTTGGTCACATAGGTGTAGTTTGTACTTCTAGGAAGGAAAATGCTCCTAAGGCTGCTATTGTATATGAGTATTTAGGCAGCTATTTGTTTGTGTGTACATATATTCTATCCACGGGCTTGACTGGAGTCCTGGTGGTGTAGCAGTTTACACATTGAGCTGCTAATCTCAAGGCCAGCTGTGCTTGCGGGAGAGAAAACGAGGCTTTCTGCTCCCATAAGTAGTTACAGCCTAACAAAGACAGCGGCAGTTCTACCCTGTCGTATAGGGTCAGGATGAGTTGGAATCGACCCGAAAAATGAGTTTTTGAGACTTAAGGGCCTAATCTGGGTTTAATACTTACTTTTAGAAAGCCACTTTGTGAAGGATGAGCTTTGAATACTTAACTGTGCATACTGTCGTAAAAATATTCCACAGTTGTTATATATACAAATTTATTTCCAGCTTTCCCATTTAATAATAAAATTTATGTTAATGTTATAACACTCAGTTTCTCATCATTGAAAATTTTTATTTTCACCAACTTGACATCTCTGGGATCTCTATGATTCAGCATTGATTCGCTGGCAGCCAGTTTGGGGTTTTATTCACTTTCAGGTGTGATGTTTTCAAATCCAATTTTAGTTTATAGAGCCCAAGTTTGGAAATAATACTTCCATTAAACTCAGCTATTGTGTATATAGTATCTCCTGATCCACAGTGTTATTTTTACATCACTATATATTACTTTATAGAAGTTCTGAAAATACAAAACGTACATCATCAAAATACTCTTTTGTCAGAATATTTTCTCCTGGAAGCCTAGGTTTTGATTTTGTGCTGTAGATAGTTACTATGTTTGTTTGCATTTATGTACCCTTACAAAACTCTTTCTGTGCTACTTTCCATCAGTCTGCAAATATAAATGCAGCCACGCCTACTTACACCTTAATGCAAAAGCAAAGTAGCGGTTGCTACTCACTTTCTATTACATCTAATGCAGAAGAAGAATGGCGAGAAGTCAAGCACACAGGACCCGTTCAGAAGTATGTATTTTTATCTTGTTTATAATAAGCAGAGACATTAGAAATCTTCATTAATGCTGCTGCTTTTTAAAAAATAATTAAATCATTTTATTGGGGGCTCGTACAACTCTTATCACAATCCACACATACATCCATTGTGTCAAGCATATTTGTACGTTTGTTTCCCTCATCATTCTCAAAACATTTGCTTTCTACTTCAGTCCTTGGTATCAGGTCCTCATTTTTCCCCCTCCTTCCCTGCTCCCCCCCCATTAACCCTTGGTAATTTATAAATTATTATTATTTTGTCATATCTTACACCATCTGACATCTCCCTTCACCCACTTCTCCGCTGTCCATCCCCCATGGAGGAGGTTATATGTAGATCCTTGTAATCACTTCCCCCTTTCCAACTTCTCTTCACCCTCCTGATATCGCCACTCACTACTGGTCCTGAGGGGTTCAGCTATCCTGGATTCCCTGTGTTTCCAGTTCCTATCGCTACCAGTGTACATCCTCCGGTGTAGCCAGATTTGTAAGGTAGAATAGGGATCATGATAGGGGTGGGGTGGGGGCTCGGGGGAGGAAGGAAGCATTCAAGAACTAGAGGAAAATTCATGCTGCTGCTTTTTAGTTCAATTTTGCTTTGGGTTCTCTAGTTCTGACTATAAATTATTTTTTGAAAAAAAAATTAAAAAGAAAAATCTCTTTCTAAAGAAATAATAGGTCCCATTTCACTCAATTTTCTTTCTTTTATGCTCTTCTGTGGTTTTTGTTTTAAAATCATTTTACTGGGATCTCTTACAGGTATTATAACAACCTATAATTCATTTAAATCAAGCATTGTTGTACAATTACTGCCACCATCAGTTTCAAAACATGTTCTGTCTCTTTGAACTCTTTGATATCAGGTCCCCTTTATCACACTCCCTTACCTTTTCTACCCCCATGAACCTTTATTATTATTATTTTGCCATATCTTATACCATCCAATATATCCATCGACCTATAATTCTGTTATTCATTCCCCTTGAATGGGGTTATATAGTCATTGCTATCAGTCCATGGGTGTTGTTCTCCCCTCCCCACCCCCTCTGCATACTCTCAGGGAATCCTTACTCCCATTACTGTTGCTGAAGGGTTTATATATCTTGGATTTTATGCATCAAATGATCTTAATTATACAAATGAACATAAAAAGGTTAGGAATAAGAAAGTAAAAATTACACACACACACACACACAATAAGGAAGCAGATGGACTTTGGGCCTCTACTTAAATCTTACCTCTGTTTGTTCTAATTATGTGGAATAGTGGATACTCATCTTCTGTAATCGCTGAAGACAAAGTGGGTGCTTAAACAAATGTGGTTAGAAGGCGAATGGTGCCCAACTTTTAAAAGATATAGCATTTGGGGTCTTAAAGGCTTGAAGGTAAACAAGCAGTCATCTAGCAGGGAAGCAACAAAGTCCCCATGGAAGAAGCACACCAGCCTGTGTGATCATGAGGTGTCGATGAGAGTAGGTATCAGAAATTCAAAAACAAGCAATCAGATTGACGTGAAGCAGCATAGACAAAGTGGAGACCGAAAACCCACCAGTATAATAATTATTCCCTCACAGAAGGACCACACGGAAGGGGTGATACATCCATTGTGCAGTATAGCACTGATGAGACACGTAACTATCCTCCAGTTCAGAGGTTCTCAACCTTCCTAATGCCACCACCCTCCCATACAGTTCCTCAGGTTGTGGTGACCCCCTCCAGCCATAAAATTATTTTCATTGCTACTTCATAACTATAATTTTGCTACTGTTATGAATCGGGCGACCCCTGTGAAAGGGTTGTTTGACCCCCAAAGGGGTGGCGACCCACAGGTTGACAGCCACTGTTCTAGTTCTTTAATATTTCCTCCCCTTACTATTATGGTTTTAGTTTTACCTCATTAATCATGTGAGACCTGTGCATGTTCATTTGTATAATTAAGATCGTTCAGTGCATGAAATCCAAGATAGATAAGCCCTTCCTTTAATTTTACCTTGCTGCTAATAGCAGTCAGTTTTCCCACATCTTTACCAACATTTATTATTTTCCAGTTTTCTTTTTTCTTTTTGACCCGTGACACTTTTATTCAGTTTCGTGAAACAGTGTAGCATAAATCAATTGCCACTTCACATTTTGTCAAAATACTGTCTTTGATCTCACCTCAAGTGTCCCTAGAGCTTCACTTGAGGGCACCCGTGGACAAGTTCTCTGTTCAGTCGCAGCAAAAGCTAACAAAGAAGGGTTTTTAGAAAATCCACCACAAAGTCAGGCAGCCTGATGCTGTGAGCACGTACAGTACAAGGTCAGGCTGTGCCTGGCTGCAGTGGTGCGGGCCGCTGAATGGCAGCCTTCCCTCAGGTGGCTGGGCTGCGTCGTGGCTCGGCTGAAACCATCGCGGCTGTGGCTGGGGTTCCAGTATCAGCAGCCACAGTCGTTGAAGACCGGGTCTTCCCACCCCTTCAGTGGTCAGTGTTCACTTCACAACAATGCAGCTCAGTTCATAGGGTATTTTGGCCACTCATAATTTGAGAATTGGGGCTTTGGAAGAATAAGGCTTTAATATTAAAAACTTGTTGTTTTAGGGCTAAGTTTTAATAGAACTCTTAAATTCAACCAAATCAAGAAATAACCAATTGGTTCAAAATGGCTTGATGGGAAAACTACTATGTAACAAAAACTTGGCATTGAGTGCAAAGGCTCTGCTGTTGTTTTTTTATGAGCAAGGCATGCAAAGGGCCTGGGGGCGGGGCAAGGAGAGGGGCTCTGGCATTTACAACTGCAGGTGTTTCCTCCTCCTCCTCCTCCTCCTCCTCCTCTTGACTGGGCTCTCAGTCAAGTTTCATAAACCACTCCCTTGAGGCCTTGCTGCGTGAGGGCTGAGCCCTCCAGGTATTTCACAGCAGCATCCATGGCCAGGCTCTAATGGTAGGTGATGGGGGTCAGCTGCTTCTTATCGTCTCCTCTCGCAGGTCAAGCTTTGTGCCCATGAGAGAGAGTGTTGGGACAGTGGTGAACCTTTGGGTGCCACTCTGCCCGAACATTTTCCAATGACGTAGGACTTACTGGCAAATTTTCTCTTGATTTTTTTTCCGTTTCAGCTGCCATGCCTTTCCTTTTTGGCTTTTTCCCCCTAGGTCCTTACACATACCCTTAGAGTGTTTGGCTTTATTGTCTCAAGTTGCTCTTTGAAATTTCCTGTTCAGCCCCATGACTTCATCCATTTGCTTTAGCCACCCTATAATTAAGAGCAAGTTTCAGAGTTTCTTCTGTCATCCACTTTGATCTTTTTTTTCTTTCTTGCCTTTAAAAAAAAAATCATTTTATTTGGGGCTCGTACAACTCTTATCACAATCCATGCATCCATCCATTGTGTCAAACGCATTTGTGCATTTGTGGCCATTATCAATTTCGAAACATTTTCATTCTGCTTGAGCCCTTGGTTTCAGCTTCCCATCCCCACCCCTCCACAAATCCTTGATAATTTATGAATTGTTCTTATTTTCTCATGTCTTTCACTGACCGATATCTCCCCTTACCCACTTTTCTGTTGTCCATCCCCCTGGGAGGGGGTTATATGTAGATCATTGTTGTCGGTTCTCCCTTTCTCCTCCACTCTCCCCTTACCCTCCTGGTATAGCTACTCTCAATATTTGTCTTGAGGGGTTTACCTGTCCTGGTTTCCCTGTTTCCAGCTCTTATCTGTACCCATGTACATGCTCTGTTCTAGCCAGATTTGTAAGGTAGAATTGGGGTCATGATATTGGGGGGGCAGGAAGCATTAGAGAACTAGAGGAAAGTTGTATGTTTCATCGGTGCTATACTGCACGCTGTCTCGCTTGTCTTTACCTTGCGACCCTTCTATAAGGGGGTGTCCAGTTGCCTGCAGATGGGCTTTGGGTCTCCACTCCACACTCCCCCGCATTCACAATGATATGATTTTTTTTTTTCTTTGATGCCTGATCCCTGATCCCATTGACTCCTCGTGATCACACAGGCTACTGTGCTTCTTTCATGTGGGTTTTGTTGCTTCTCAGCTGATGGCCGCTTGTTTATCTTCAAGCCCTTAAAACCCCAGATGCTATATTTTTTGATAGCCAGGCACCATCAGCAAATGAAGACCCCAAAGGCTCTACTCCCACAGATGTCAGCTGGCTCTGCTCACCAGGGTCCGCTCCCTCTCAGGAGTCGGTTACTCTTCAGTCACATGGGAGTGCCTTCAACCCGAGGGGCTCATCTGCAGGCAGTGTTTCCAACAGCGCTCCTTTTGCTTAGGCCTTCAATCTTTGCAAGTGCTCCAAAGCTCTGCAAAAAGGTTTCAGAGACTTCTTTTTCTGAAGTGGGGAGCTGAGTCCTCCTTTGTCTGTCCTTAGCCTGGAAGCCCCGCTGAAACTTGTTCACTTTGAATAACCCTGCTGGGATTTGAAGTACCAGTGACTTAGCTTCTGCATCACAGCCACACCCAGGCCACCACAGTGCAACGACCTGACAGACAAGTGCTAGTGGGAGTGAAAAGGTCTTTTCGTGTGCTTTTGATTTGCATCTGTCTCATAGCTTATGAGGGGATCCTTGGTGGTGTAGTCTAAAAGGTGCCTGAAACAACAGTAAGTTAAAAAGTACTGTGTTTAGTTTTATAGGAGGTTGGTCACATACATGTAGTTTGTGTATCTATGTCACATACCTCAAGGAAGAAAAGTGTTACGTTTGCTATTTTGTTTGAGTATTTATATGTATTTATGCACAAATATGTATGTGTGTATGTGCTTTCTCTATCTAAGGGTTATTGTATGTAGCAGGTTACACATGGGGCTGCTGCCCACAAGGCCAGCATTTTGAAACCACCAGTTGGCCCACAGCAGAAAGTCGAAGTTTTTTACGTTCATAATGAGTTGACAGTCTTGGAAACGCACTGGGGCAGTTCTGCTCTATTCTGTAGGTCGATATAGGACCTCAGTTGACATGGACTAAATGGCAGTGAGGTTGGTGTTTAGATTGGATAGCTAATGATGCTGAGCTGCTCTTCATGTTTGGTGGCTATTTTAGTGTTGTCTTTGGTGAACATAACTATTTAAATTCTTTGCCCATATTAATACTGGAGTTTTTATCATTTTTTGTTAAATTGTCAAAATCTTATTTATATTTTGGTTGGATTTTTGAATATTTTATTGTGCTTTAGGTAGAAGTTGATACGTACAGTTGACTTTCTGTTCAGTCAGCTGTACACCCGTGACTCCACGACTGGTTGCGTTCTCCGCAGTGTCTGTTCCCCCTTCTCCAGGCTGAGGCCTCGTCTCAAGCCACCTGGTTGCCTTGCCTCTTCTTCCTTCTTATTTTTGATTGTGGACAAATGTCCTTTGGGACTCATTTGATAGTTTTAAAGAACTTAGTACTTATGCCTGCTATTTTTTATTTTTGGTTATTAGATTATTATGAATATGGGATTGCCTTTTCTTCCTGTAAAATAGTTTGATTAATAATTATTTTAATTTTGTGAAGTCCCATTTATTTTTTGTTTTACTATATTTTTTTCTTCTATATTAGATTAACAATTTTTAAGAGATAGGCTGGGCCACTTTTAGGCCCAACAGTTAGCCCTACATTTTCTTTAAGACTGTGGTCTTCACAGCTAGCTCTTTAATCGTTTTGAATTTTTGTTTACACGAGCCTTTTCAAAATTTAGAATTGTGTAGAAGAGATACATCCTCAGTGGTATTATACCCGATTGTGAGCTATAGTTTATGGATTAGTCAGATAACTGAGATTAACCCACATTGAAAGGATTGGAAAGAAAAAGATGATCCTCGATGAGAATGTCATTAGTAGTTTGTGGAAAGAAAAGTAAAATTTAAGTGCTCTCTCCTGCCAAATACTGTACCCTACAGTTGTTAGTTATAGAATATCACTGCCATGTTACTGTCCATGTAGCAGATCTCTTTGACACTAGCATTTTTAATGTCGGTTTACTTAAATCTTAATTTTACTTTTTCAGGTTGATTGTATACCCTCCACCACCTACCAAAGGGGGATTAGGAGTAACTAATGAAGACCTAGAGTGCTTAGAAGAAGGAGAGTTTCTTAATGATGTAATCATTGATTTCTATCTTAAGTAAGTCAATGATAGGTGATCCTTTTCATTTGTTTTACAGGTTTTGCTGTTCAATATTTCTACCTCTGAGATACTGTAGCTAGCTCAAAACCTCAGTGTCGTGAAGGTGATTCCAGCTCCCAGTGGCCCTAGAGTCGAACTGCTCTTGTGCTGTCCCTCGGCTGTAAACGCACCGTCTGTACCTCCACTTTTCCTTGAGCTGGGTGCAGCGCCTTTGTGTGCTTCTGAAGAGCCACTGTGGTTTTCATTACTAATTTATTTATTAAAACCCCCCCCACACAATTTCTCTACTTTATTAGTGTGATGATAGAAGTACTGAGAAATCACTTTAAGCAGCATTATTCAATTATCTGTTGTATTGTTAAGGAATATAAAGTCCTTTGAAAAGTCCGTCTCACTATTTCATTTTTAAAAGAAACAAACAGTTAACACCTGGCTTGCAGAAAGCTAGGAATGACAGTGGAAGCCCAAAGTTCATCTGCAGGGTCCCCACAGAGTTTGAGCCTACAGTAATCTCCTCTGACCTAGTTGAGGGATGTGAATAGCCTGGCTTTCAGATACAGAGCCTTGTAAAGTTGATTTTAGCAGATGCAATTAACTTAAAATGTAATAACCTAATAATTTGATCTCACTTTTGACTCATTTTAAAGTTTTTCAGTTTTTAATATTTCCTGCTTTATTTTTAACTGAAGTTTTACTGTGTTTTGTTCAGTCATTGTTGTCTAACTTTCCGAAGATATGGAATGCAGCCATACTAATGGTTGTAATACCATTTTCTGTTTATTCTAATGTATTTGTCAGTATTGGGTTGTTTTCAATTGTCTGGCTTTTCTTTTTATTGCAAATCTTTTTTTTCTCTGCTTTGCACGTTGAGTGCTTTTTAATCATTTTATTTTGTTGCTGCTTAGAATATACACAGCAAAACATTCAGTTGTTTCTGTGCAACACAGTGACAGTTATTACCTTCTTTGATTTGTGCGATCATTCTCACCTCTTTTTCCTGGCTTGTTCTCCCCTGTCGACACGACTTTGCTAACTCCTAAGGTTCTTATTTAATCTTTTGAGTTGCTATTTTGAATCTGATCCCATAGAAGTCATTCTTGAAAGAGCACAATGGTCAAGCCAGGCGGTTTTTTTCTTTTTTTAACTATTTAAACTAAATTATTGTTTCATCTTAAGAAGACTTCAGGGGATATTTTGGTTGAAGGTTTAGTGGTTAACTCAGAGCAACAGTTTCACGGGCTCATCCAGCTTCCATGACTCCAGATAGGTCGAGTCTATTAAGATTTAAAATTTGTTCTGAATTTTACCCCCTGTGATCAGTTTCTCTAGAGAATCTCTGATCAAATGTTCAGTAAGGTAGCTTGGCACCATCTAGTTTTTCTGGCCCTGTGGCAAGGGATCTAGTTCGTGGAGGCCATTTAGCCACCCACACATTCTGTATCTTCCTCCTATTTCTGGTGCTTTTTGCTCTGTTGCCCAGGCGTAACTGTACAGCACTGTTATCTATGCATATGGTCACGTATGTATACACTCATGAAATCACCATTCAGATCAAAATACCCATTTGGGAACCCCAGAAGGGTTCATTGTTTCCCCTTTACAGAGAGTACACAACCACATATAAAACATTTTCGCATTCTGATTTTTTTTAATTAAAAAAAAAAGTGTTTTAGTACGCGTAAGTTCATTCTTGAACCCATATCCAGTATTAAGAATAACTGAGTTCTCTAATTTTGAAGTATTAATTACTAAGTGATTGAGCTTACGCTATTCTAGTGTAAGAATGGCCTAAGGATTTAGAGATGTAAATTTTTCTAGATTGATTTAGAGTAAAATAGTTGCAGTTTTACATTTGATTGCATCACCATTGGACTAACATTTCCTTCTAGCCCCACCCCTCTGGAATATAAACTTCATGGGGACAGGTTCTATTTTTCTTATTTTTCCCATCTGGTTTGAACATGGTGCTTAGCACATGAAAGAAATTTGTTTTTTATAAGTATTTTTTAAATGAATGGATATATGGACAATTTCTGCTTTAAGTGATTTTGATAGAGGGTGAGATAACCAAATAAACTAAAAACTAAAATCAGTAAATAGCAAGAACTTTGGCTTACTTTCCATCTAGTTGAATATAAAAGTTTAAGATTTCCAGAACACATAATAATTGGGATTATGACTAGGTAGAAGCTTTTAAAGATAGTTAACATCTGTGGGGTTTCTACTTTACAGGTATCTTCTATTGGAAAAGGCATCCGATGAACTTGTTGAACGAAGTCACATTTTTAGTAGCTTTTTCTATAAGTGCTTGACAAGAAAGGAAAATAATTTAACAGAAGATAATCCAAATCTGTCGTAAGTTAATTATCTAACATACTTAAACTCTAAGAAGAAAATATACTGTTTTGATGCAACATAGTATTTCCTAGAGTAAGTATTGTGCATGTCCTGGGCTTACTTGCTCTGAGAGCCCTTTCTCTGTTCTCCCTGCCACAGAGAGGTGACTCTTGCAGGTCGCATTTCTAAATTGGGACAGGAAATATCTTCCTACCCTGTTGGCCTTGGGCAGTGACTGGTAGTGGTAACGTTTCCTCTCAAGGTCCATCTGTCTCTGTACAGACTAGTAGGGCTCCAGCTTCATCTGGAGATGTTGTTTCTTCCCTTTGTCCTCCAGTCTAGGTACAGAGCGCTTTCCTACTGTTGCTGATCTCTGGTTGCTTCATTGCGCTCGTTTGACTTTTTACCATTTCTGTCTCTTCTGTGGCCTATTCCCTGCATTAAATTCTGCCACAAATACGACGGGGCTTCCAGAAGTTTGTAGCTATTATCTTTTAACTTTGTTTTTTTCAAGTACTTTCTGAAACCTGCTCATATAAAGTTATTTTTGTTAATGTGGTTGAATCCTCATTATTAAGACTGCTGTATTTGCACAATTTAAGTAAGTCTCTGCACCACTGATTTTTTGATTAATGCTAAAATCTATAGGTAGTAGTTTATAGTTGCAGAGGTGGGGAGTTACTGTTGGAACTTGTTAGCTGCTGTCAAATTGGCCCTCCAACTCATGACAACCCCGTATCCTCCAGAACAAATTGCTGCCCTCTCCAGATTGGATCGTGGTGATCTACTAGGCTTTCCGAGGAGCCTGGTTGTGTACTGGGGTAAGCATTCGACTGCCAACTGCATGGACAGCAATCAAGGATGAGGGGTCTGCTCATGCAAAGATTGACAGCCTCAGAAGCCCCTGGGCCAGTTCCACTCTGTCCTGTAGAGTCTATGAATCGGAATCAGTGACAGCAGTGGATTACTGTATAAGTGGGTCAGTTCTGGAAGTATATGGGCAGGCGTTTTTCTCTACTCTTAGTCCGGATGTTCTGCTGAAACCAATTCAGTGTAGTAACAACATTCAGTCCTCCACGGACAAATGAGTGGTATCTGTGCGTGATGTCCATTTGCAGACATGGAACCCGAATCGCTCACATGGAAGGCGAGAATTTTATCAGAGAACCCCCAATGTCTCTGTTATAACTTAACATCGGCAAGATTCGGACAGCCAGCACACACACTCTGTCGTGTGCGTACTGTGTGAGTATGTGTACCAGACCAAGCCTTGTTGTTAGGTGCCCTTGCGTGCGGGCTGACCCTCGTGACCATGTGTACAGCAGAACCCAACACTGCTTGTCCAGGTTTCACGTCACTGTTTGTAGCCACCGAGTCAGTCTTTCTAGGCAAGAGTCTTCCCTGTTCTTTGCGGGAATCTTTCCTTATTCACTTCACAATATTATCTCTAATTATTTACATTTTTGCCTGCTGAACTTTATTTGCACCCTTTATTTTCTCCCTATCCCCGGGTCATGCACAGTGTTTGGGATTTCCTAGATACTCGTCATGCATTGAGTGTGTCACCCCAAAAGATGTACCTCGTTGATGAGGCCATGTTCTCAGTGCTTTAGCCGTTGTGTCATTTGGCAGTTTTCTTTCTTTTTCTTTTCCATTTGGCAGTTATTCAATGAGGTGATCATCCCCCTTGGTGTGATCATGGAGTCAGTGGTTAAAGAAGTAGGGTAGGATGCCCACCTTCACTTTGCTCAGAAAGGGAATTTCCTTAGTGTGGCCTTCACCACTCTTTATCTTTCAAGGAGTAAAGGGAGGGAGATAAAAGCAGAGAGAGAGGTGACCTCGTTACTACCAGGGAAGATGACCCTGGGAGTCCATATGCTGAGAAGCCCCCACGCCCTGGAGCACGTGAAGACACGTGGAGGTCTCTGAGGAATTCTGGGCCCACAGATGGACCTTCCCTTAGAGCCGCTGCCATGAATGGACACTTTCCGCTTCCCCAACTAGGAGAAAATAAATTTGTTTGTTAAAGCTGTCCACTTGTGGGATTTCTTTTATAACAGCAATAGGTAACTACTCCAGTACTCAAAATGAAAGATGACTGCTGAGCAAACGGTTAGATATTTGAGGATTTTCAACATAGTTAGGAACTTTGTGGCCCCTTGTATTCATTCATTTATGTTTCCCTTGCCCCATCTTATGTCTCATGCATTTCCAATGACGTAAAACTCGCGTAATTGGGGAATCTGCCAGATAGCAGCATAGACCATCAGGTGTCTATCCCAAAGATAGTCAGTTGGAAGACAAGTTAACAGTCAGACTATATACTTGTTGTAATGTTGGAGTCATTCTGAAATGAGCAGATTTGGTAAGCATGTTATTATCTGATATAGTTTATCTCCCACAAAGTGTGTCATTTTCTCGCTAGCTTTTAGCCCATTTTGGGTCTCGTTTTACTTCTGATCGCTGCCCATGTTGGTTTGGTCAGATGAACTGGAACAGTTCAAAGAGAGTCTCTGTACTTCTATACCGTACATCCCATGTCTAAGTCTTGAAGAACGTAATGTTGGGGGCCTTTGAATTGCTCTTCAGTTCACATAGAACTCGCGTCACGGAAAACGCCTGCCCCTTAGGGTTTTCTAGGCTGTGATCTTTCCTCAAGCAGACTGCCAGTTCTTCCTTGCCTGAAGCTAGGAGGGGTTTGAACTACCAACCTTTCGGTTAGCAGGTTTGTGTGTTTTAACTTTTAAGCCACCAGGGCTTCTTTAAAAGAGTATAATAGTTTTTTCTATTCCATGTGTCATAAGACCAAGCTGGAAGTACGTGACTTTATGCCACTTTTGAATGCCATCATGATTTAAAAACCCTTTTTGACACCCCAAATTGATTTTGATATCTTCCTTCTTTTACTTCTCAATTGTATGTGAAGAAAGTAAGCTAGAACTGTTGTGCATGCGTGTCAGTCCTTTTCTAAGTGTCTTCAATGCTATAATTCCTTGGTATCTGTTTTAGTTATTGCTTATCATTCTTTACTCTCATTAAATTGTAAATTTAAAGTAGTGTGGATGCTTTTATCTTTCTTGTGGGGCATGTACTATTAAAGGTGAGGATGAGTCAAAAACTACTACTCCAAAATTATAGAAACCTTTTTTAAAAAGGTGGAGTTAGGGTTTCCTGACTTACTCTTCATGTAGATCTGTACACTCTGTTGTTAATGTTGCCAGCTCTGTGTGCTTTCCGGGAAGAAGTTTGTGCTCTTCAAAAATGGCATTTCTAACATCCCTGAGGGATTGCTGTATCGTATGGGATTTCTATCCACAGTTGTTTGAGTTAGTACCAGAACACTTCCCACAGTTGCACACATTTCCAGACTCGCCAGCAGTGTAGGACAGTTGCAAACTCACTGCCCCCTCTCTAGCACTTGTTTTCTTTTTAAAAATCATTTTACATCTATCCATCCATCCACCCATCCATCCATCCATCCATCCATCCATCCATTGTGTCAAGCACATTTGTACATTTGTTGTCATCATCATT
>NW_022103902.1:1232345-1243336 GCF_000313985.2 Echinops telfairi | reverse complement strand
TGTGTGTGTGTGTGTGTGTGTGTTTTGGGCTGTTACTGTATATGTAAGGTGATACCATTGCATTGTTTTGTGTCTCCCAGATGAGTAATCATTGTGAGCATTTTCTCATATTTGTTAGCTATTTGCATGTCATTTTAGTTACCTGTTAACATCCTTTGCTCACTTTGTAATTAGATTATTCATGTTTTTTCTCATTGAGGCATTCTAGTTTTCTGTAGACTTTAGAGATGAATCCATTGTGTCATTGCTAAAGATTTCTTTTACCCATTTATAGGTTCTTTTTTTAACTCTTGATGAAGTCTTTTGCTGTCTTATCTTTAGTAGCTCCCAGTAATCTATATTGTCTTCGGTGTGTGCTTCCTTCATTTTGTTTGATAGTGTGTACATGACCTGCAGTAGGGCTGCCTCCACTAGTTATACTCTAGCACTGCTCTCATCACAGATACAACGTTGGCACGATTCTGTCAAGGCTTAAGGGTCATGTTTTATATCATGTTCAGATGTAAACTTAATTAATAGATGTATTTACATGTATTTCTCAGTTGCTGAGTCACTTATGGATTCCACAAAACATCTTATATATTGTCTTCTATTATTGCTTATAAATAATGATAAGATTTAAGAACCACCAAGGATTAATCAAATGTTTCTTTAGTTTACTGAATATCTTGATGAAGATGGTTAAACAACTAAATCTAGCAATTTTGAATAGGTAAAAATGACTTTCACGTTTTAAAATATTTTATGCATAATTTTATCTTTCATATTGCCAGAATGGCGCAGAGAAGACATAAAAGAGTAAGAACATGGACTCGTCACATAAACATTTTTAATAAGGATTACATCTTTGTGCCAGTAAATGAGTCGTGAGTACTTTATATTATTTAAAAATAAAATCAGAGGAACTCCAGAAAAAAAGACTTCATTCCTTTTTGAAGTAATTGTTAACAAATTAAAGTGTGGGTATGTAAGTTTCAGGGATTATACACCCCAACCTTTATTTTTTGCTCTTTGTGAAAGTAGCTGAAGGATTTATATATTTTGGATTTTGATTTGAAAATGGTTATTTTACAAATATAGTGAGAAAAGAAAGTGATAGATGACCACAAAACTATAACTGAAACAAATGTTTTTATCTTCTTGTATTAAAGAAAAAATTTGCTAAATAAGATATCAAAACATTTTTAAATGCCCTTACGGTGTAATTAAGAGAACAAACCTGGCAAGTGTTAATATTGAAAAGGAGATGGTGATGAGTGTGTTAGATTTACTAAAGCAGGTCCTTAGTAGGCCATGAAGTTTTAATATTATGCTGCAGTACTTTGGCTAATTATTTTGGAATATGTGCTTTATAGTGCATCAAATATTTCATTAGACTGCTCTTCTAAACTTTTAAAAAATTAAGTCATTCCTCACCTTCTCTTATGTAGCTGCAGAATGTACTCTACATTGTATAGGTTTTATATGTTAGATTGTATTGATTTTCCCTACAGATCTCACTGGTATCTTGCAGTCATTTGTTTTCCTGGGTTAGAAGAAGCTGTGTGTGAAGATTTGTCACAAACTGTATCCCAGCAGTCCCAGGCTGAGCAGTCCCAAGCGTTCACTAAAACCACAGGTGACATGTTTAATATCGAATGATGTATTTAATAATTATGAAAACCGTGTAATGGTTATTAGGATTGACAAGACGCTAAAGGTAGTATAGTAGGTATTCATTGTCATTAAACTTATTAGAGGAAGAATTAGAAATCTGAAAATTTTATGCTAGATGCCCATTCTTAGGTACAAATAAAATGTAATTCTTAAGTTATGTCAATATTTATCGTAACACCTTTTGTATAATAGACTTGCTAACATGACTAAGACTTTATGCCCTGGGTCTTTAGACATAGCTTAAAGCCCCACCCTCTTTGAAATATAAAATGAACTCGTTTCTAATAGATGGTACTAATTTTGCTAGGTCATATATGAGGTCTTTTGTAATTCTGTAAATCTTTTCACGGTTGTATATATCAACCCAAATTATTAATTAAATAAGCCTACTTTCTTTGAGGGGAAAAAAATCAAAATTAAATTGTCCTTATAGCCTAAGTTGTAAGTAGATTTCATAATAGTTATTACCATGTGCTGTGGAAAGAGGTGATAGAGAAGCTTTATATTTTAAGTCAGAACAATGTTAGAGACCAACTGTGGAGCAGACCATCAATTGTGTGTGTGCCGATTCACGTTGAATTGAAGGCAGTGAAGACACGCCCATGAAAGCCCAATCTGTACCTGAGTCTAGAGTCTACCCACCTGACTAGAGAGACCGCCTCAAGAGCGGAGTTGAGTCTACCCACCTGACTAGAGAGACCGCCTCAAGGGCGGAGTTGAGTCTACCACCTGACTAGAGGGACCGCCTCAAGAGCGCAGTTGAGTCTACCCACCTGACTAGAGGGACCGCCTCAAGGGCGGAGTTGAGTCTACCCACCTGACTAGAGGGACCGCCTCAAGAGCGGAGTTGATGCACTCAACACTAGTGACCTATTACCAGGCAAATTGTGGGATGGAATCAGGGACATAATACATGGAAGGAAGACCACAAAAAGGTTACTGAAAATTCAGGCAAACAGAAAGATAGAAAAGAATAAAATAGATGGCAGGAAATTATGAAACTTGCTCTTGAATGAGGAATAGCTAAATGAAAGGAGGAAATGATCAAGCAAACGAGCGGAACATATTTCAAAGAGTGGCTTGAAACAATGTACAGATGCGCGTGACACATGGACGGATGTGTGGATTGTGATAAGAGTTGTACGAGCCCCCAATGAAATGATTTACACAAAGAAAGAGTGGCTTGAGAAGGCAAAGCATTAAGGTAAAATGCGTGAAGACTTGGTGGTAGAAAACCGAAGGGATGTGCACTTTCAGCATCGCTCAAACTGGAACATTTATAGACTGGAGTTGCAATATTGAAAAATCTTATAGGCAAAATATTAGACAATACAAGCATTAGAAGAAATCGCATTGCTGTAACAAAAATAATTGGTTGGTGTTCAGCCACTTCAGGAAGTAGCATAGGACCCAAGACTGATGGTACTGAGTGAAGAAATCCAAGATCTGCGAAAATTATTGGCATAAGCAAGACTACGGAAATTCCAGGAATACCAGTGAAGATGCTTCCTCCAAGTGATGCCGTGCTGGTGGTCCTCCTCTTCTAGTCCAGAGCACTTGGAACAGGGCCACTTGACTGACTGACGAATAGACATCAATATTTTGCCCATTCCAAAGAAAGATGTTTAATGGAATACAGAAATTTTCAAACTCTCATTAATTAATAACACATTTAAATAAATGCTGAAGATAGTCCAAAAAGAATTATAGCAATACTTCCATAGAGAACTGCCAAGACGGAAACCATATTCAGAAGAGGACTTTGAACAAAGTACATACCATTGCTGATGTTAACTGAAAATGGAGAAGACCCAGGGAGGTCTTCTTTGCAATGGCTTTCAACTGTATGGCTCAGATTATAGATAATATTGCAAGGAATATGAATTACAGAACATTTACTTCCAAGAGAAAGTTGTTATAACAGAACAAAGGGATACCGTCTGGTTTAAAATTGGGAAAGGGGCGTTTAAAATCGGGAAAGGGGTGTTCCAGAATTGTATTCTTTCAATATATTTACTTTCTGCTGTGCAAAACTTACTTTCATATGTTAGAATATATGAAGAAGAATGTGGCACCATTATGGGAAAACTCACAACTTACAAATGCAGGTGACATAACTTTGCTGAAAATGAAGACTTTGAAAAGGCATTTGCTGATAAAGATCAAAGACTACAATGTGTAGTGTGGCTTATACCTCAATGTAAAGTAAATAAAAACCCAGGTCCAATAAGTAACATCATAGTAGTTTTCAAGGATTTTATTTTACTTGAATTTATAATCAACTCCCATGGAAGCTGTAGTCAAGAAAGCAAGTAAAAAATTACACTGGACAATTTTTGGGCAAAAGACCTCTCTGTACTGTTGGGAACAAAGATTTCTCCGTCAGGACTAAGGTTTGACTAACCCAACCATGCCCAGAACATTTATAAAGCAGCTTGCTATTTTCTGTTTTTCCTAATCCTCCTGAGCTTCAGACATATATAGTACTCTGTTATCAAAGATTAGCAGAACCATTACCAGGCAATTAACTACTCTCCACATTAGAACTATGTGTTTTTCCCTCCTAAACTATATAACCGTATCTTAAAACAAGCAGCCTTCTAAGTGAAGTGTCAGCTATGTCCACACTGGGAAGCACAGCGGCCTGTGTGATCCAAGGAGTGTAACTAAAATCCAAGAGTGGAGGAGAGAATAATAAATGTTGAGCACTGACTTGCAAATGGTTGTGATGACAGTGAAAGCCCGCGTTTCATATGAAGAGCCCCCACGTGGGTTCCGTGTCTGGTGAATCTCCTCTGACAGTTGACCGGGGATGTGATTGGCCTTTTCTTCTGAGAGTGCATTGCAAAGTGGATTATTGCCGATGTGGTTAGGTTACAATTGAACAACTTCTTATTTGTTTTCTTTTTGAACCCATTTAAAATTTGTTCTAATTTTATTGTTTTCTGTTTTCTTTTGATTGCGCAGTGTGTGTGTGTGCGTGTGCGTGCGCGCGCGTGGTGATTGTTGGTCGTGGTGGTGAGTTTGGTTGTTCGGGGTACGCTTTTCCGTCTGTGAAATCCAGAACAAATAAATCTATAGAGACAGTAATCAGAATAGTAATTTCTTTGGTTGATGATAGGAGAGGTTGGGGGGAGAAGGGAGACTGGTAATAATGAGAACAAAAATGAGGAAAATATTCTAAGATGGATTGTGTTGATGATTGCACAATTCTTTTTAATATATTTAAACCATTGAATTGAATGGTATGTGAGTTATATGGGGAAAAAACCATAAATACATTTTAAAAAGTATATACAGCTTAGGATGCCACTTCAGCAATTTCTCATTGTACATATCAGTGATATTGGTAACTTTCTGTATGTTATGGTAGCATTCTCTCTGTTCTTTCCTAAACGAATTCACCACCGTTATCTTTAACTGACACCCCTTTTACTGCCTGCCCTTCCTTTTGAGTGGTCATCAATGTGATATCCCATAGATTAGTTCTTTAAAGGAGCACACTACTCAAAGTATATGTGCTAAACATAAAATGAGTAAACTACTTTTTTGTATTAAGCCTTGGGCAGCTTAATGGCAAAGTTGGTGGTTTGAGATGAAGCTCTTTGCTTCGTGGAAAATTTATACTCGGGAACCTGAAGAAGCAGTTCTATTCTGCCCTTTAGGGTTGCTGTTATGAGTACTGGGTGGTTTTTGTATTTTTAGTCAAAGTATACTTCAAGAGGTAGCTTGGTTAAGGTATTGAAGATTCTGTCAGGGTGATAGTTTTGAGGGCAGGGCTCCAGAAAATCTGTATTCCATAACTTTCTTTTTTGTAGTAAACTAGCTCAGATAAATGATATTTCAGGGTTTGGCCCTGGTGCTTATATACAAGGCAGTACTTCCCCAAACCAGAAGTTATGTATTTACATTTTTTACAAAACAGCCGTACCACCTTCAAAGTACTCTCCATAACACTTAATACATTTGTAAAATCTGTGATTTCATTTTTGGAAACACTTTTCAAATTTTTCTGTTTGGATGGCTGATAGCACCTCCCTCATTTTTTTTCTTCACCTCTTCCTGTTGTCAAATCACTGTCCTGTCCTGTTCTTCTTCATTCACAGAAACAAAAAGAAATCACATGGAGTGAGGTCAGGTGAGCAAGAGAGGCACGCTGGTTTTTGCCCAGAACTTGCGCACTGAGCTGACTGTGTGAGCAGCTGCATTGTCATGGTGGCAAAACCAGTCCCGTCTGTCACGAATCAGGCCTTTTTTTGTCTCACACCGTTGCACAATCTTTTCAGAGCCTCTAAATCAGCGGTTCTCAACCTGTGGGTCGAGACCCTTTGGGAGTCAAACAACCCTTTCACAGATGTTGCCTGATTCATAACAGTAGCAAAATTACAGTTATGAAGTGGCAACGAAAATAATTTTATGGGTGGGGGAGTCACCACGACATGAGGAACTGTATTAAGGGGTCGCGGCATTAGGAAGGTTGAGAACCACTGCTCTAAACAGAAAGCTTGATTAACATTCTGACCTGGTGGAATCAATTCCAAATGCACTATCCTCCTCACATCAAAAAAAAATGAAGATGGCAACAAATGTACAAATGTGCTTGACTCTAATGGCTGTATGTGTGGATTGCGATAAGAGTTGGACGAGCCCCCAATAACATTATTTAAAACAAAACAAAAACAAATGAACATTGTCTTGAACTTTGATTTCACTTGACAAGGAATTTTGGGCGAGGCGATGATGGCGTCTTCCACTGGTTCATTGATTTTTGGTTTCAGGGTTGTAAGAACAGCACCATGTCTCATCACCAGTAAGGACCTTGGAACAAAAGTCTGGGTCGCTTTAGGGCTGTTCTTTCAAAGCCTGGCATGTTTCCAGTCAAAGCTCTTTTTCCCCGGTCAGTCAGAACCCGAGTCACGTATTTCACAAGGACTTTGCTCATTCCCAAATCTTCTGTTACAATTTGCTGAACCGACATCCAAGATAGTCCAGATAACTTCTTCATCTCTTCAGTGGTTCGTCTTCGAGCACAAGTGCACACATTTTGTCAACATTTTTGTCTTTTTGGGAAGTTGAGGTTTCTTGTCAATCAACATTCACCTTTTTTGAAACGAGAAAACCACTCATATACCTATTTTTCCCATAGCACTGTCCTTGTAGGCTGTGTTCAACATCACAACAGTTTCTGCAAATTTCACAGCTGCACACTGTTCTCTTCAATCGTCCATCACAAAAAAAGAGGTTTGAGCGAAACAGCTTTTACGAAAAAATTCACTGTGATCATAGAGAACCTTTCCAGGCAATGCCTCTGGGTGCACTAACTCAGAGCGAGTTGCTCAATGCTCGCCTAGTGGGAAAAATGTGTACGATGAAAGTACGAAAGCTCTGCTCTGCTAAGTGCAATTCTAGTTTTTTTTTGGGGGGGTACCTCCTTGTATTGTCTTATAATAGCTGTAGTTTTTGTGTTTTGACTGTATTTTATTTATAATAGTAACCATGAAGATTTTAAATGGCTCAAATATACATATATACGCATGTATTTACTGCTACACTTGTAAGTTACAGTTTAAGTTTCTGAATGATATGTATGAGAAATATATTAAAGATGTGTAATCATTTCATTCTTTCTAACTAGATAATGATACTACTTCAACACTCTCCTCGGGTGCAGACGATTCCCAAGTAAGTTGGATCATTTGTAGATGTGAAGGAAGGAATAATGTCAGTTATGAAGCAGGGCATATTTAGTTGGGTTGTGGTGGATACTGATGACCCTTTTATGATTTTTTTATGATTATTTTCTTTTATAACAGTTCTTTTGGGAGTTGAGGATAAAACAAGAGAATAATAATTTTTGTATGTGTGTTTGATATTCGATTGACCGCTTTCTAATTTCTGTGCATCAGATTTATTTTTATTCTTCAATTGTATCTATCCCTTCTTAAACTTAGTGTTATTTACTGACTTTAACAAGCATATTTTACATATGAAACTAATACTTCATTGTTTTAAAATGTGGTGGTTACAAATACCTCAAAATAGACTCCAGGTCAAGATCAGTCAATCTGTATGACTCCTGAAGTTGAACCATTATCATTAACTGTTCTTTCCATGGCTTCCACGTTGGTATGCATGGTCTACCTTCAGTCCTTATTGATTGAAGTAGCTTCCACGAGCATTTTTTGTAGGTTCAAGCGGCAGCAGTTTTCTTGGCATAGGCCTTTGCTACTAGTGGTCTGTAGACAGGAAGTAGGAGATATTTCCCTCTTGACACAAGTGTCAAGATAAGGAATTCATTCATCCTTCTAGGGCAGCGCTTCTCAACCTGTGTGTCGTGACCCCTTTGGGGGTGTATGTGTGTGTGTCGAACAACCCTTTCACAGGGGTCACCTGATTCATAACAGTAGCAAGATTACAGTTATGAAGTAGCAACGGAAATAATTTGATGGTCGGGGGTCACCATAACATGAAGGACTGTATTAAAGGTGTCACGGCATTAGGAAGATTGAGAACCACTGTTCTAGGGGCTAAATTTCCCACTTGAGTTCCTTGGAACATTAGTTATAAGAATTGGTTTGCAATAAAAAGGATTTTAAGATCCCATTAATTGGGATCAATTTAAAGCCAATATTTCAGAGATTCAATGTGCACTTTTTAATAATGAACTAAAAAGCCTTTCTTTGAAGAAACCTTTTGAGGTTTGGATGATCTATTGTTTTTGTAGTTTTATTTGAACAAAACAAATAAATTTAACATAAAACAGTAATTATCCCCATCCTCTTTTCCTTAATACAGGTTAATCACTGCTTCTAATGCTTAAAAGATCAAAAAAAAGGTCACTGTTGTTATAATTTGAGTTAGAAAATGTGTGTAAAGCATGGTTAAAGGAGCTTAGCTACTTTGGTGTATAGTATAGACAACGAATAAAGCCCGATCGTCTTCTAGCCCTGTGAAAGTGGCATTATTTGTACTCTTTGAGGTTACTTCTTAAAGTGTACTTGACCATGGGAAAAACCCCCAGTGAAGTTATTTTACTTACGATGATGAAGAGAACCCTTACTTCAAAAACTGATTTCAGAGCATTTGATGCATTTTAAGGAGTTGTTGGGTAATGATATTTATCAAATGAACTTTCTAAGCTCTAAAAATTAATTGATTTCAGAGTACCGAGATGAATGTGTCAGTACCAAAGAAAATGTGTAAAAGGTAGGTATTTGCTATGATAATATAATTTTTTTCAGTTATTTTAAGTAGATTTCTTATAAAAAAGCATATTTCTTGATATTTTTTCTTTTCATAGGCCATGTATTCTCATACTTGACTCCTTGAAAGCTGCTTCTGTACAAAATACAGTTCAGAATTTACGAGAGTAAGTAAGGACAATTTTACCCTGTAGTCTGTTATTTAAAATGTCAATAATTTGAAGATAACATAAGAATTATTAAAAAGTATACCAGGAATTGTAATTTCTTATGTGTTTGGATGAGGTCTATATATGTCATCCACAATAAATTAGCATGTTAAATGTCAGTATTAAAATGTTAATATTGCTCTTTTATTTCATAAAAAGTAAATTAGGAATTTGTACTTAAAATTGAGCAAAAAGCATAATTTTACAAAGGAGCATTGCAAATATTATCGAAAGCACTTGCTAAGCTAAAAGTACATAGTCCGTATGATCCCCTCAATTTTTTTAAAGCTTTTTTTGTGAATTGGGTGAAAGTTTACAGAGCAGGTCATCAGTTTTATATTAAAAAATGCATGCAGATTTTGTTTCATCTCATCCATTGCAATCTCCTCAATGCAGCAACAGTCTGCCCACTCCCCTCCTTGTTTCCTGAACTGTCTCTCTGTGTAAGTGCTGTCCCCTTCCTCACAAGTGCTGAACTGTTCTGAGGTGTGCACATGCGTTTATATGTACACACACACACACACACACACACACACAAGTGCGTATTTATTTATACATCGCTTACTGTGTATTGCCTTCCCTTTTACTCAAGCTCTTAAAAATTGACTGACTTCCTCTTCATTTGGAAGTTCTGTAATTGCACTAGTCCCTTGTTTTACTTCGTCATTGTTTTTTGTTAGAAATTAATATCACTGGTTCACTATGTTCTGTCATGTAGGTTTCTCTACTTTGGCTGATTCATATCTGGATTGATTTTGGGATAGTGTTGTCATGTATGTTAATTTCAGGTTGTTGTCTACTATCGTTGGTTCTCTGTCTAAAGAATTTCTTTCAGTATTTCATGTAGGGTTGTAATTCCTTTAATTTTTTTTTTTACCTGCAATGAATGTAATTTTGACATCATACATGAAGGGCATTTTTGCTAGTTCTCTAGTTCTTGGTTGGCAGTTTGTTTTCCTCTCAGATCATTCCTCCCACTCCCCCAAGGAAACTAAGGTTGGTGACTTGAGTCATAGTTTCTGGTAAGGCCTGCACTCAAGATACACTCCATCTTAATTCTGCCTCAGTAGCACAACACATGACTCACCTCAGAACGAGACTAACAGCAGAGTAGAGGCTAGTGTGTAATGCCTCACAAGATGGAAGACCGGTTAGAAGAGCCACAGTAAGTGGTTAACGACACCACACTTGAGTTATTGGGGGGCTGTGTGTGTCAGTTTCTTGAATTACTGTCTTCTCACCTTTCCCGATGTGAGGGAGTGTTTCTTCCAACAATTGTTTCACAGTTTCCTCGTGGCTTTTCTGGGCTCTCGTCTAGTTGTGCAGTCCTCGTGTTCCTTGTGCTTCGTAGGCTTTCTCGATGATTTCTTCTGGTCTCCGATTATTCCTCTAGCAGATTAGTAATGAGAGGTTCTTCTTCAACTCAGTAGTTCATCCTTACATTGACTGGATTTTACTCCTTTGTCCTTTAAATGCGTTATCTAGCTCTGAAACCTTAGTATTGATGCTCTGGGTTTCTCTTTTCTGTTTGTGTGTGTTTCTAATGTTAAAAATTTATTTTGTCAGTTCTTAACAGTATTTCTGAGATTTCTATGTGTTTTTTTTCCCTTCCGTTTTCCTTGATTTCTTTTGCAGCGCCCCCAGTCTTTCTCCCAGTCCTTTGGAAGTACTAAATATCATTCCTTCATTCCGGCTGTGTTTCTGGTTTGAGGGCTCATTTGTTTGAGCTACTCCATCTCGCTTCTTCGTGTGAACTCAAATTGTCTCTTGTTTCTGACACGCTGTGGTAGTGTTGTATTTGTTCTTAACTGATGATTGTATGTTGGCGTGTTCGCAGACACTCACCACTTGTCTCCTGGTGTATGTTCTAGAGAAGTGTGCCCAGCTCTCTGCTTCTGTGTGGCATAGTGGAGGGCAGGTTTGG
>NW_022103902.1:1228828-1230629 GCF_000313985.2 Echinops telfairi | reverse complement strand
TGACCTTTATGTCTCCCCACTGGTCCTTGGGGATTCCAGGAACTGCTCCTCCTAGCCTGAACTCTGTTCGGGGGGCTCTCTAGGGCCTTCGTGGCTTTGTTTTGCTACTGTTACTCATCTGTTGTGTTCACTTCTTCGTTTGCCCCACTGTGGGGGGTTCAGACGGCACTTCCTGCCTGCTGTGTGTCCCCAGTCTTGTCCCCTGTGGCTGTATGCTCCAGTAAGGGAACAACAAGGTGTTGGGCCCATAGTCCTCTCTGTGCCTTAGCAGTTCCAGCTGGGACGTCGCCCTCGGGGCTTGGCGGGTCAGTATGGGGTCTGGACCGACTGGTCCTTTCTCTTTTTCCTTCCTGGTTTGCTTCCATGTGGGCATGATATGCCAACCCCACACCTCGACCTGTAGGTTTAGTGCTGGTCTCTGCCTCACGCACGGACTTCTAGGGAGGGGGTGGGTTTGGCTGTGCTTGGGGCCGGCCCTGTAGCCCAGTCTTTTCATGCATTCCTCCTCGTGGCTACGTGGGCCCTCGTGGTTTGTTGTGTTGTGTTGGGGTGTGTGTGCATACTCCTGATTCTGTGGAGACATAACCAGTGCTCTCCCCCTGGGTGGGTTAGTGCCCGGATCCCTCCGTGCCATCGTCTGACTCTCACCATGCCCCCCCTTTTCCCTCTCCCTTCCCCCCTTTCCCCTAATTTATGTTGGATCAGCATGTACCTCCTTGGGTTTGGTCTGACGCCACCTGTGCCTGCACCTCAGTGCACACTGTCAGATGAGTGGCTTTTCTTCGCCACCTGCTGTGCTGGTTATATGTCCCTCAGGGTCCTTGTGATTGGCTGACTTCACTTAGCATAATTTCCTCCAGCTCTTCCCATAAAACAACATGTTACATGTGCTCGTTAGTGCTTTATAGAGATGCATAGGACTCCATTGTGTGTGTGCCAGGGTTTACTAACACACTCGCCTATTGATGGCTCTTTGCGGTTGTGAACTGTGCCACAGTAAACATTGGAGCACAGACAGCTGGTCGTGGTCTGTTTCTTACCTCTTCTGGGTATATGCCCAGTAGAGGATAGCTGGACCCTAAGGTAGATCAATTTCCGTATGTTTTAGGTATCGCCAGATCGCTTTCCACAGTGACTGCCCACATCTATACAACTGCCAGCAGTGGAGGAGAGTGCCTGTCTCGCCACGTCCCCTCCAGCATTTGTTGCTCTCTGATCTTCTGGTTTGGGCTCACCTCGAGGGTGTTAGATGGTATCTCTTGGTTGCTTTAATTTGCATCTCTCTGACCCGGAGCATGTTCTCATGTTTATTGGTCATACAGGGTTCCTCCCGAGTGACACTCATGTTGGCTGTCTACTGCAGGGGGTTAGTGACCTTTGTTTAGGAGATGAGGCAGAAGTAGGTATAGGTCTGGGTGGACTGTGTAAGCATAGTTGCTGTCTCTCTCAAGAAGGAAAATAAAAAAACAAAGCAAACAATAGCAGAATTTAAAAACAAAATACAGAGGAAAACTGGAAAACTATAGCAATAAAAAGAATTTAGCAACAGAAAAAAAGGATAGATAAAAGCAAGATAAGAGAAAAAAGAAAAACATAGTATGCAGAACTAGGGATGGGGTAGAGAAAAGAGAATTTTTTTTCTTTTAAAAAAATAATTTTATTTAGAGCTCTTACAATGCTTATTACAATCCACACACCAATTGTATCAGGTATATTTGTACATATGTTGCCATCATTCTTTTCTAGACAGTTACTTTCTATTGAGTCCTTGGTATGAGCTCCTCTTTTTCTCCTCCCCCCC
>NW_022103902.1:1219704-1228728 GCF_000313985.2 Echinops telfairi | reverse complement strand
AGATGGTATCTCTTGGTTGCTTTAATTTGCATCTCTCTGACCCGGAGCATGTTCTCATGTTTATTGGTCATACAGGGTTCCTCCCGAGTGACACTTCTGAGAAAAGAGAATATTAAGGGAAAAACTGAGGGAAAAGGAAAAAGATGAAAAGGGGGGAAAAGAGCAATAAGATTGAAAAAAAAGAAAGCAGAGAAAGAAAAGGGAAAAAAGAAAGAAAACGGGGGCTTGGAGCAGGAACTCAGAGCGGAGAAAACTGCATTGCCCAGGGTCCCTGCTTTCGGTCAGCACTTTTTGTTATCCAAGGCTCGCACAGGGCGGGTGGGGGCATGGTGGGTGGAATGCCTGGTCCTGGGTGAGTGCCTCCCGGCCTCGGTGCTGTCTGGTCTGTGACAAGGCCCCCTGATCTGGAAGTAGTTTGTGTCTGCTCAGAGGGTGACTAAGGTCAGGGTGCCTTTTTGGGGGCTTTTAGGGTAGCTGGGGGCAGAGGCAGTGGTTGTGGAAAGAGTCCTTGTCTCCCAGGATTGCCCGGGAGCTGGAGCTTGTGTTGTGCTGTCCGATGTGGCTGAGTTCTGGCGCCTTCGTATGTGTGGGAGGTGCACCCGGATCCTGCTTCATGAGGGAAAGGTTCCGACCTGGGGCAGAGCAGAGGCTGTGCAGAGCATGGTGCTAATCAGCCACTAGGTGGGTCAGGGTGGGGACTGCCTATGCTTCTACTCACCAGGACTTCCCGGGGAGCAGAGGGTCCCATCTTTGTATTCATTAGCTAAGGGTTGACTTTTGTGTTGTCAGGCTGCTGTCTTAATCAAATACTACCTTGTTAGAGTTCAAGATGGCCGTACATCAAGCCAGCAACCTCCTTTCTCACTACTTCTTGTTCAATTTATCATTTCCCCCCGAAAGTCATGGTCCAGGCTTAGCTTCCTCTGTTTCGTTTGCTCCCATGTTTTGTTGTCGATGTCCAGTGTAGTGTGTCGGCCCAGCCCGCCGTCTCGCTGACTGACGTCTTTTGTAAGGTCTGCCCTACTTCTGGTACCAATTGCAAGTTCGGAGGGTTCTCAAGACCACCTTTAGTTTTGATAGTTCACTAGATGGACTCATACAGTTTGATGAAAGCTATTATACGAATGGACGCATTATAGCTAATGGTTATGGCTTATTACACCTAAACGATCCAGTCAAGGAAATCAGCTAAGAGAAGAATTGTGTACAACAGAGTCCAGGAAAGTAACAACTAGAGCTCCACTTGCCCTCTTCTTGTAGAATTAGAACACTATTAATGTTATTGATTTGTGCCAATATACATGAATCATTGCCAGTTTAGGAAACTCCTGAACCTTGGAGTTCACAAGTTTATTTGATAGCATACAATGTAACCACGGTTAACTGTTCACAGGTCTGCTATCAGTTTCCAGAAGATGGAGCTAATATTGTGTCGCCACTCCCCCCCTTTACTTCATGTTGTTGTGACTCAGTGCTTCCATTGCTACTATCTGGGTGGCCCAAGGTCCCCACTGGAAATCGCATTGTTCCTGTTTGACTGCTCAGGGCCTCCAGGCAAACAAAGACTCCTAGAAGGCTTGGCATGTCTGTGATTTAGAATAGTGGTGGGTACCTTCTTTCTGCCAAGGGCTATTTGGATGTGTATAACATCATTTGTGCACGACGTAGTCAACCATTTCAGTAACTCACCCCTAACATGATGGCTGGAAGGCTTCTCTTTGGTGATGCATGGGGCTTTAGCTGGTATGGATGATTTTGTGGGCCGTATGTGGCCTAAGCGCTGAGTTTCCCACCCTGGTTTAGATGTTTCTGCCCTGGAGCAAAGGTGAAGACTCTTTTGAGTCACTTTCTTTACAACACAGGCCACTGCTAGCCTTTGACCACGGCCCTCCTACCAGCAAAATGATCCTACACCTTGCATTTAGAGGGAGATGGAATGATTTAAACAAACAAGTAATCTATCCTGAAAAGCTGTTTACATGCATTTTCATACCACTTTAGAAAAAAAATAAGGCCCTTTTTAGAATTTTATCATTGTACCTTTGTGTGGTTCTATGGATAATTTTGTATTTTACTGTGACCTGTAACAACAGTCTTAGCAGTGAAAGTCTTAAAATTGATTTTCGGTTTACTTTGTAATATAAATGACTTTAAGTATTTAAGTATTTAAGTTAAATTGAGTTGTTGAAAAAAGTCTAGTTCTCATGAAAATCCAATTTTCTTTTAAAAAATGCCTTTGAAAGATCACTTAACATAATTTATTTATATTGTTAAGGTATGTAATAGCCTTTGGATATTTGTCTGAGATAATGTATTTGACAACCAATGTTTTTACACCTTTGTGAAACTGTTGCAAATGATAGAGAGATCTCCTTGAGTCACTTTACTTTACTGATGATTTCAGGTATTTAGAGGTAGAGTGGGAAGTGAAACGAAAAACTCATCGTGAATTTAGCAAAACCAACATGGTGGACTTATGCCCTAAAGTTCCCAAGCAAGATAATAGTAGTGATTGTGGAGTATATTTACTGCAGTATGTGGAAAGCTTCTTCAAGGTATGTGGAGCTATACAGAAAGACATTGTTTACTCACAGTTGTCCCCATATTCAAATTATTTGGCAAGCTGAGAAAACAGTGTTACTTGTCATCATGAAAAATGAAAAGAGAAATGGAAGAAGTAGAGCCACGGATGATCTAAATATCAGAGCTTTCAAATCAGAATTTTTAAATGATTGGATTAATATATATGAAAAAAAATAGAACCAAAGATAAACAATGTGGGTGAAGAGATGGAATTCAGATTCACTTAACAAAATAAATGGTAGTGGCTATTCTAGAGCTGAATATGTATAATGATATATCTGAAATTAAAAACTTACTGAGTGGATTTAATAGCAGACTAGATACAGCAGAAGATAGGATTAGTGCACTTGCCCAGAGGAGGATAGCAAATTGTAGGTCAGAGAGAGGGGAAAAAACTGAAGAGAACAAAGCATGAGACAAGGGTGATGCTGTTAACACATCTGATTTACATGAAATTGGATTTCCTGAAGGAATGCAGGCAGAGAGAATGGGGCAGGCCTCGTGTTTAAATAATATTTAAGAAGCCTAGCTAACCAGAAGCTGGATAAACTGCTGACAGCCAGAGGTGGTGTATTCAGTTCCCTGCAGCTTCTGTAGGGGGATATAGGATATTGAGAAATGTAAGATGGCATGGGATCACACTTGACTCACTGAACTGTCAGCTCATTGCTGTGTCATTGCACTGTGATTTCTGAATTTGAAAATAGGAACCAGGGTATTTTTGACCAAGAGTCTGCTTGGAAAGGGCTTAAAGGGACTTAGAAGGAAAGTGAGGGTAAGTTAACAGTATACAGATAGAGGTTTGGGCATTCTTAATATTGAGGAGGAATGATACTATATATTAGAAGATGATACACATATGGTACAGTTACGTGTCAGATTTCCCCTCCTTTGTGTCAGGGTGACAATTCCAGTTCCCAAATATTATCTCCAAAGATACTAGATTTTGTTTCTAGAAGGCTCAAGTTCCATATTGTCTAACATCTTTTGGGTCTGTTACATAATCTTACTTTATATAAACTCATCCTATAGAATATACTTCTAATAGAGGTTGTAGCACCATATAAAATTTCTGCGGGGTGGGAGAACCAACCCTCGCATTTTGCAATTTTGTACATCAGTGTAACAGCTTAGGATGGCGCAAACCACTAAAGCTTATGGAACTTTGCATAAAAACTTACCCAAACAATAATAGTTCTAATAAAAATACTAATATGGTTAAATTTACAGTGGCATTTGTTTATAGAATCATAGTTCATTCTTTTACCCAGTGACTCTTTCTTCATTCAAGATATAAGCCCTTCTAACATCTCTTTTCCAATAGCTTCATCAAAATTGTAACCATGACCCACGGACAGCTTTCTTTAACCCTTTATTTAATTTTTAATTACAGAGGGAAATATCTTTGCAAACTCTTGATGTATACTTGTAGATCTCCTAGTTTAATATAATGGAAAATGTAGTGGTTCTTGAAAACTCTACATTTCATGCACTAGAGCAAGGTACTTATGCAGGATTTTCTATTTTTATCTGATGTTCTTCATATATTTATAAAACTTTTCTTTAATTGTCTTAATAGTTTCAAAATAATTGTTGCAAAAATTTTCAAGCAGCCTGATTCTTCTGCATTATACTCCCATTTACCAGGACTGTGTGAGCAAATTTACTTAAACATTCATCATAGCAAAACATGTGATACTTCATTTTGATATTCAGAAGTTAGAAATTTAATTCAAATTGTTTAAAATTGATTGTGGTGAATTGTATATTTTGAATAGGTGCATATATTTAAATAAATGTATATATATTTAACTTAACAGTTACAGGTTTCTTTTTTTAAAAATCATTTTATTGGGGCTCGTACAACTCTTATCACAATCCATACATGCATCAATTGTGTAAAGCACCCTTATTCAGGTTTCTTATAGAAAGGAATTTGAAACAAGATAAAAAATTATGCTGCTGAAATGATTGCAATGTTTCTTTTCTCTCCTTAGGACCCTATTGTTAATTTTGAACTTCCAATTCATTTGGAGAAGTGGTTTCCACGTCATGTGATCAAGACCAAACGGGAAGATATTCGAGAGCTCATTTTGAGACTCCATTTACAGCAACAGAAGGGCAGCAGTAGCTAGTTAATCTCCGCAAAGAGATGTTCCAGAGGATTACTGAACAGCCACTTACCAGCATTTGCATTAGCCAAGTCACAAGAACAATAACCTGTAGTTTTATGAGTCATTGGATGTGATTTAAAATACATACACTTTATTATTAGGATTGTTGCTATCTCATAGATGGGGAGGGTACTAGGGTGGCAGAGGAACTTGCTAAATAGAAGTTAAAATTCCGTAACTTTCTTTTCTTTCTTTTTTTTTTTTTTGAGTGAAGATGCTTGGATTATGCAATAGCATGTAATGTGGCAATGGTTTTGTACATAATTAAACCGTGTGATCTGTACTTTTACATGACTGGGAGTTGAAGGGAGTTAGGGTCTTCCTGGTGTCAGCCCCAGTGCTTGTCACATTTGTTGACAAGTCCTGATATTGTAATTCTGTTCTTTGCAGCTCAAGCATGCAGTACGAATACTGTGTATTTTTTAAAAGAATTTACTATCAAGGCTTCAGAAATGCCATTTACGGCATACCTTCTGTATAGTGTAAAAGAGGACATTCAGGTTAGGGAGATGGAAAAACCCTTCTTTGACAATGCAGCTGATCATGTTCCTGAGCTGCCCAGTGTTCCTCTCCCCACTCCCCAGTTTCTCTCAGCATCATGTGGCAATGAGGGTATTTCCTCCTTCACTGATGGTGAAGTTTGGAATAGACTAAAAAACTGGAGTTTTAAAAATGGGTTTCTTTCTGAAATTAAAGAAACAAAGTCAAAAAAGAAAGGAAAAAAGTGTAGCTGTCCACAATAGGTTTTTAAAATTACATACATAGCTGGTCAACTCAATGTAAATATTCACTCCTGTGTTATTCCAAAAAAAAAATATAAAATACATATATATATATATATATAGTTTCTATACGTAAAGAAGATACACTTGGTGTCCTCATAACTAACCACCCCCCCAAATTTCCCAAAGTCTTATTTATTAATGATTAGAACTAAGTATATAATTTTATAGCTATTGTACCCAGTGTTCATCGGCAAAACAAGATTATTCTCACTTCTCATATTTCAAAATTGTCGTTTTTAGAGACCTATGGTCCACATAGAGCTTAAGTTTTTCAGGTAATTGCTTTAATGAATTCATGTAATGATGGTGGAAATACATCTGATTAAACACTTGAGAGCTTTCTGATTTACTTTCATGTTATCAGGAATATTTGATCATGATCAATGATCAGGATATCTGATTTTATATAATATTTTCTCTATAAGAAAGATGTTCTTTAAAAATATTATTTTAATCTTCTGTTTTTAAGCATCTCTTGAATTTAAATTCTAAGTATATAAAGCAGTAAAACAAAGACAATTTAAGATAAGGCTATAAACAGTGAACATTTTATTTCTAAATCATGTGAATGGAGGTGGTTAAAGCTCAGTGTCCTAAACTTTTATTAATCTCATCACCATCTTTATATTGTTAGAAGTATTTGTCTTCTGGAGTTTTCATAGAAACATGGTTATTCGTTCATCATTCATTCCTAATTTATGTGTTATGTGGGGGTACCTTTTTAGGTGACTCTAAATTATGCCTCACATCTGACTTTGGGTACAAGTGTATATGACATTTTGTGATTTCTTCTCTGTTTTGTTTATGTCTTTGAAGATACCACTGTCCTTGATCATGTTTTGAAGATTGTTTAAAGTTCATTTTCCAAAATTCATGTGGAAATAGTGCTTTGAGAATATCAATATTTTATATTAAACATATTTCCAATTCATTAGATTGAAGTGTAATTTTTTCTTAAGAAACTTAGTAATCGGTGAGAGTGGCGATACAGGGAGGCTGTAGGGTGGGTTGGAAGTGGGGAATCGATTACAGGGATCTACATATAACCTCCTCCCTGGGGGACGGAAAACAGAAAAGTGGGTGAAGGGAGACGTGTGACAGTGTAAGATATGACAAAATAATAATTTATAAATTGTCAAGGGTTCATGAGGGAGGGGGAAAAATGAGCTGATGTCGGGCTTAAGTGGAGAGCAAATGTTTTGAGAATGATGAGGGCAGTGAATGTACGAATGTGCTTTACACAATTGATGTATGCATGGATTGTGATAAGAGATGTATGAGTCCCCAATAAAATGATTAAGAGAAAAGAAAGGCCAATGAGAGTCCAGTCCTTTGAGAAAATCTATAAAGATTGTTCCACTGGATACTGCAAAACAGTTGCCACAAACTTTTTTTTAATAATCATTTTATTGGGGGCGTGTACAATTCTTATCACAATCCATACATCCATCCATTGTGTCAAGCACATTTGTACATTTGTTGCCATCATCATACTCAACACATTTGCTTTCTGCTTGAGCCCTTAATAACAGCTCCTCATTTTCTCTCCTCCGTTCCCCCTTCCCTCTCCCTCATGAACTCTTCATAATTCATTAATTATTATTATTTTGTCATAATCTTACCTTGTCGGACGTCTCCCTTCACCCACTTTTCTTTTGTCCATCCCCCAGGGAGGAGGTTATGTGTAGCTCCTCGTATTCGGTTCCACCTTTCCAAACCACTCCCTCTACCCTCCCCGCATCCCCACCCATACCACTGGTCCTGAAGGGATCATCTGCCCTGGATTCCCTGTGTTTCCAGTTCCTATCTGTACCAGTATACATGCTCTAGTCTAGCTTTATTTGTAAGGTAGAATTGGGCTCATGATAGTCGGGGGAAGAAGTATTTAAGAACTAGAGGAAAGCTAGATGTTTCATTGTTGCTACCCTGCACCCTGACTGGCTCATCTCCCTGCAACCCTTCTGTAAGGGGGTGTCCAGTTGCCTACAGATGGGCTTTGGGTCTCCACTCTGCACTCCCCCTCATTTACAATGATATGATTTTTTGCTCTTTGATCTATAGGCCTTAGTTTGAAATGGCCTAGCAAATCTCCTCAGATCACTGTTTTGATTAGGTACCAAAGAGACAAAGACAAATGTATTACTAAGAGTTCTTATAGCAGCTATCACTGATTGTTCAGATGTGCTTAAAAGTGTGTTATTTTAAATAAATCCAGTCGTTTGATTTGAAATTAAAAAAAAACTAATCACGAAAAAAATCTCATTGGATACTGTCTAGTGACTATCTTTTTTTCCTTTTTAAAAAAATTTATTGGGAGTTAATACAGATATCATTCCATAGTTCAGTCACATCAAGTAGTATTGTACATTTATTGCATCCGGGTTTTTGTTGTTGTTGTTTTTTTAAAATTATTTTTTCCAGGACCCTCAACCACCTCCCCCCGCCCCCGCCACACACACACCATTACATCCGTTTTAAAACATTCTTTTTGGTATTTCCTCAGGACTTCCTTGCTCTGCTCCTCTTGCTGTTCTGTTGCACACCCTTAGTGTATTTCCTCGGTGTGGTGAGATCAGATCAGGCATAATTCACACACTGTCTCCAGTGTTGTCCCCTGTAGGACTATGGGTCAGTGAGGGATGTCTTGTCTGTTAGTGGGGCCAGCCATATGGGCCTCTCTGTGCATTGGCTGCTCTGAGCTGGAGCAGGAGAGAGCCCTTACTTTATTACTGTGTACACGTCTGTCTTCAGTGGTTGTGTCAGTAAAGTGGGCACCCACTGATACGATTACACCTTGTGGTCAGACAGGCTGGTGTGCTTCTTCCATGTGGGCTTTGATGCTTCTCAGCTAGATGGCCGCTTGTTTGTCTTCAAGCCTTTAAGACCCCAGATGCTATATCTTTTAATAGCCGGGCACCATCAACTGTCTTCGCCACATTTGCTTATGCACCCGTTTGTCTTCAGCAATCGTATCATGGAAGTGTGCACACAATGATAGGATTTTTTTTTGTTCTTCGATGCCTGATAACTGATCCCTTTGGCACCTCGTGGTCACACAGGCTGGTGCCTCATTGTACAGCCAGGGGTGTGGCAAGACTGACCGATCCCCTTTATTTGTGGTTCACACATTGTTTCAGACTTACCAGCCGTTTAGTGGAAGTTGTGGAGACATGGATAGAAGAACCATATTAAGGTTTTACTTCGCCACAATGTTAAAAATAATTTGTAGCCACTTTGTTGATCAAGAACGTAATTTACCGTCTTTAAGTCTACACAAACTACCCATTGATGTTCTGGGTAATTACTTTTTTCCAAGACTAAGGAGATGGGCTTGTATTCCTTTCATCCTGATGGGGTGACCAATTGGGATAGAACCATCTTTGTTACCATTATTTAAAAGAACACATTTCATACTGTCAATGGAAAAATGCCACTCATTTGTATTATATTTTGAAAGACCAATTTTCTTCAGAAGGGTTCCA
>NW_022103902.1:1211563-1219215 GCF_000313985.2 Echinops telfairi | reverse complement strand
TTTTAAAGCGCAGACTCAAGGTTTGTAAATGCAGCCATATATGAGAAACAAGGTGATGCGGTCTACCCAATACATATTTTGGGATCAATGCCTCGAATAACTCGAGGAACAGATATAAAAACCGACACTTAAAAGTTTTGTTGTGGTTGGACTGTTGTGGATCAAAGCGAGATAAAGTCACAACTTCCATCTTTTTTCCCTTTATTGCGACGTTATCTGTGGTTCTAACAGTGAGGGTTTGGGTTTTCTTTACATTTAGGTGCAGTCCTTTATTTTTATTAGCAAGTATTCAAGTCCTTGGTGGTTAGTAAGCCTTCAGTCCTGATGTCAAGCTCCTCCTCCAGTCCAGTTTCTTGGATGATTTGCTCCGTTTACAAATGGACTAGGTGGAGGGAAGGGTACACCCCTGGCACACACCTTTCCAGATACTAAATCATCCAGGATACCCTGGTTTTGTTTAAATTCTTCTTTGCTTCTCTCTTCTTTGATTTATTTTTGTTTAGTAGTTCTGTCTAAGACTTCCAGTACTGAATAAGAGTGGTGATAAGTGACATCCTTGTTTGGTTCCCATTTGCAAGAAGAATGCTTTCAGCTTTTCTCTGTTGAGCATGATCTTGGTCGTTGGTATCGCGTATATGACCTTTATTTGTTGAGAAATTTCTATTTTCTGCTCAGTGGTTTTATCTGGAATGGGAGGTGGATAGTGTCAAATGCCTTTTCTGTATCCATAACTATGATCATATGGTTCTTACTCTCTGTTTTATGTGGTGTATTACGTTAATTATTTTTCTGTTAAACTATCCTTGTATGAGTCTCACTTGATCATGGTGTGTGGTTTTATTTTATTTTTATTGACACATTGTTGGATTCTTCTGGCCAGTATTTTTTTTATCAGCATATAAGTAACCAATCATACAATCCAATAGTCTAATCAAATTAGGAAAAGTTGTTTAATAATCACAATCTTAGAAATTTCCTTCATTCTTGTAGTTATTGTTGTTAGTTCCATATTCCCACCCAACATCCCCTGCCATGTACTAGGTAATTATTAATCTAGTAGCTCTCTGTATATATTTACCTCTTCTCAATTTTATGGATAGAAATAACCAATCAAACAAAATCAAGAAATAAAATGAAACTAAACAAAAAAGACCCAAACAATGACAGAAAAATCTCAATAGAAAAACAGAAAATATTAAAAAGTAGAACAAATTTGAAATAGGTCAAAATGGAGGCCAAATGATAAGGCATTCGCATTTAATCTGCATCTTCCATAAACTACAGCGCTCTCTGTCTGGTAGTAAGGCTATTCATGTCCCTAGACTATGGTCAGTGGGGTCTCACCAAAGGCTCAGAACACATGGGAACCCTGTAAGTGGACTTGGGCTTCCATTGTCATCCATTATCCTTTTGCAAACTGGGTGTTGAGAAGTTAAACGCTGATACTGTGCCCTCCTCCAGATGTGGATTTTATTACTTGTAATCCTTGAGTCACCTAGGCTGAGTGCTTCTTCCATGTCTACTGTAGTTGATGCTTTACTTAGATGGCTGCTACTTTTAAGACAAGTCTTTAACACCTCAAGCACTATTCTTTCTGATAGCTGGGCACCACCTGATTTTTGTCACCACACTGTACTATAGTACCCACATCCTCAGTGTTTTGTTGGGCATTTATTGCCTCTATGTTCATGAGGGTTCTTGGTCTATGTTTTCTGTCTTTGCCTGGTCTGGGGATCAAGGTTATGGTTGCTTCAGAAAATGAGTTTGGGAGTTTGCTGTCCTTTCCTATGTTCCGGAATAGTTTGTGTAGAATTGGTATCAATTCTTCTCTGAATGATTGGTAAAATTCCCTGGTAAAATCATCTGACCCTGGACTTAAAAAAAATCCGCAACCAATGTACAAATGTGCTTGACACAATGGATAGATGGATAGATTGTGGTAAGAGTTGTATGAGCCCCCAATAAAATGTTTTTTTTAAAAAATTCCCTGGTAAACCATCTGAACTGGAAGTTGATTTTTTTTTGAACTGGAAGTTTTTAATGACTTGATTTATTTCTTCTTTTGCTATGAGCTTGTTGAAGTTTTTTACATCAGTCTGTACAAATTTGGGCAGATTGTGCATTTCTAGAAATTTGTTCATTTCTTCTAGGTTTTCAAGTTTGTTGGAGTGTACAGTCTTTCATGAAACTAACATTTTTTTCATTTGGATTTCTTGTGATATCACACCTTTACTTTTCCTAGGTGTGCTAGTGGTTTATCAATTTTGTTAATGCTTCAGAGAACCAACTTCTTGTCTTTCTGATTTTTTGTATTGTTTTCCTGTTTTATAATTCACTTATTTTTTTCCTCTAATCTTTAAGATTTATTTTCTCCTGGTGATTGATGGTTAATTTTGTTGCTCTTGTTCTAGTTGTTGAGTATACTGGGTTTAGGTGTTGACTTGGGTACTTTTTTTTCATGTGTATTTATTACTATAAATTACCCTCTAGAAAAACAAACACATTTACTGCTACCACATCAATTCCTACTCATGGAAATCCTATAGATAGAGTAGAATTTTCCCAGTGGATTTCCAATACGGTAAATCTTTATGGGAATCGGAAGCCTGAACTTTTACCTGGAGCAGCTAGTAGTTTTGACCATAAGGTCAGCAACTTAATGCATAACACCTAGACCTCTGCTCTTGCTTTGTTCCAAAGGTTTTCGTACACTATGTGTGTTGTAATTTGTTTCAAGGAATTTTTTGAGTTTCTTATTTTATGAATTACCTAGTAATTTTGAAGCAGTGTGTTACTCCATTTCCACGTATTTGGCTTTTGGTCCTAGCTCTTCCTATTGTTAATTTCTAATTTTGTAGCACTGTGGTCTGAAAAGATAGATAACATCTCAATATTTTAAGATTTATAAAAATTTTGCTTTCTGTTCTAACATGTGATCTAGAGAATGTTCCAAGTGTACTTGAAAAGATTGTATATTGTGTTGTTGTTGGGTAGAGTGCTCTGCGTATGTCTAGGAGATCCAGACATGGTTAATTACATTGTTTAATTCTTCTGTGTGTTTATTAAATTTTTCTCAGTGATCTGTTCTACCTCACGAGCGGTGTGTTGAAGCCCTTTACTATTGCTTTCGAGTTGGCCATTTGTCTCTGTAGTTCTGTAAGAAAGAGTCTGATTACTGGCTTTTGAGCGTCTGTCATTGGGTGTGTATATGTCTATTATGATTAGGTTTTATAGTTGTATTTTCACTTTCATTATGTTGTTCCCTTCTTTGTCTTTTTGATGGATTGTCTCTTGTGATCTATTTTATCAGAGATTAATGTTGCCACACTTTGTCCCCACCCCGCCTTCTTTCTTGGTTCCCATTTGCTTGATAGATAGTTTTTGCATTGGTATTAGTCTACTTTGTCTTTGTGTCTATGAAGTGTTCTTGTAAGCATCATATTGGTGGGATTTGTTTTCTTATCCACTCTATTACTTTCTCTCTCTTAACTGGTGCATTTAATCCATTAATATTCAGTATTACCATTGATATGTGTATATTTATTGCTGTCATCGTTTGTGTTTTGCATTTTGTTATTGGTTTCTTAGTTCTTTCTATGTTTCTGTGTCTTTTAAATATTGTTTTAAGTCTATTGGTTTCTGAGTGATGTCATTTCTGTATTTTTATCTCAGGATTGTTTGCTATTGCTGATTATCTCTCCAGAGTACTCTCTTTAGTATTTTGTGTAGGACTGGTGTAGGTTTTACAAATTCCTTTTGTCTATAAATACTCTTATTTCTTTCTCATATTTCAATATTAATTTTGCTGGATAAAAGATTTTTGGTTGGCAGTTTTCCTTCAGGGTATTATATATGCTATTCAATTCCTTTTTGCCTTCATGATTTCTGCTGAAATATATGAGCTTATTCTTAGGGGGTCTCCACTGAAGGTGATGGTTCTTTTTTCCCCAGCTATTTTCAGTATCCTGGCCTTGTCCTAAATATTGGGAAATTTTACTATGATATATCACAATGTTTTTCTTTGGGGGTCTATATTGCTTGGGATTATCGATAGTTGTATTTTCCTCTTTTATGTTGTTTAGGGAAGTTTTCTTCCAGAATTCTTGTGCAATTTACTCTGTGGGTTTTTTTTTCTTTTTGTTCTGGAACTTCAGTTAAACATATGAAGGGGCAAGCCCCCCAAAATGGAAGAAAGCTCTGCTTGACAGAGGTTTGATAGTACACATTTTTCCCACTAGGTAAGCATTGAGCAATTCACTCTGAATTAGTGCACCCAGTGGGGTCACTTGGGAAATTTTCTGTGGTCACAGTGAATTTTTTGTTAAAGCAGTTTCCCTCAAAGCACATTTTTTGTGATGGCTGATTTAAGAGAACTGTGTGCAGTTGTGAAATTTTGTTTCCTGTTTGGGAAAAAATGCTGCAGAAACTGTTGTGATGTTGAACACAGCTTACAAGGCCAGCATTATGGGAAAAACTGAAGTGTATGAGTGGTTTTTCCATTCCAATAAAGGTGAAATATTGATCTATGACAAACCTCGTTCTAGACTTCCATCAACTTCCTGAACGAATGAAAATGTTGACTTGTAGTGCTTTTAGAGTTCATTCCACCAGGTCTGATTGTTAATTACGCTTTCTATGTAGAGGTTCTGAAAAAATAACTGTGTGCTACAAAAACGGTCTGATTTGTGGCAGAAGGGGGACTGGCTTTGCCAACATGACAGTGTACCTGCTCACACAGCCATCTCAGTGCACCAGTCTTGGGCCAAAAAACAGCCTGCCTCTTTAGCCCCATGCACCTTACTCACTTGACCTCACGCCACATGACTTCCTTTTGTTCCCACAAATGAAGAGGGACATGAAAGGACAGTGATTTGACTAGTAGAAGAGGCAAAGAAAAAACGAGGGAGGTGCTATTAGCCATACAAACAGATGAGTTTGTAAAACGTTTCCAAGAATGAAATCGCAGATTTGACCAATGTATTAAGTGTAATAGAGAGTACTTTGACAGTGATAGGTTGTTTTGTTAAAAAAATTTAAATACATAGCTTTGAAAAAAAAATCTGTTTTTTGGGGGGGTGTGGTGGGGGGTACCTCCACATAGTTGTTACTCTTGATAGGGCCCCACATAATTCTTAGCTTTCTTCAGACTCCATTGCTATTTTTGTTGATTGGTCTTACCGATTAGAGTCAAGCGTTTTGACTTCAAGTTTGCTAATCAGCTTTACATTTCTTTAGTTCTATTACTGAGTTCTTGTAAACTTGTGCAATTATGTTATTTGAGCATTCATCATCTTGATTTCTGTTAAGTTTAAGCTTCGTAGTGTTTTTATTTTGTACGTTGTTCTCTCTGACTCTGCATCCATTGCAAACTCCATCTATTCTTCTAAATTCTTTTTCTGGTAGTTCCAGGGCTTTTCTTCTTCATAAATTCCTTTGGATGTAGGTGTTGTTTACTTGTCTCTCTTGCTTTTTTTCTCATGTGGACCAAAATCGACTGCAGTCTTCACACCATTGTTGTGCAGCTGTTAGTGTTGGGAAGGTTGCTGTGTCATGTGAGGGTAATTTCTCTGTTCACAACACTGAGGTGGGAAGGAGGGTACCAAAGAGGAAAGAGGGAAATAAAAGAGAGGAAAATAGTGAAAGAGTAGTGAGATAAAAAGAAAAGGAATTTGATAGAAGTGAGATTGAAAAATATGTTAGTTTGAGAAAAAAACTAAAAAGAAACTTAAAAATAAGGAAAAAAAGAGAAAAAGATGTGGGAAAAATAGTTTTAAAAATGGTTCTGGAGGGCGTGAGCTTAGTGACTCACAGAGGGATACAGATAGCTACAGCTCCTCTGGGGGGGCTTTGTGTGGGCAGAGGGCGGAGGCCAGAGAGGGGAGATCACTGAGCGATTGAAACAGAACATTTGGCTCGCCCTTAGGAACATTGCCCAGTGCCTAACTCGTCCTACAAAGAAGACATCACCTTGGCTAGAGAAATTGCTTCTCCATATGCCATGTGCCAAGGCTCCAACCCAGGACACCTTAAGAGTTATTTTATAAGTGACTTGGTTTTGCATAACAGCGAGTAATGCAGCATCTTTCCTTTGATGGAAAACTAATAAGAAAAGTGTTTGTAATTAAATTTAAGAAAAAGAGACCAAAGAGATACGTGGGCAATTCAGCTTTATGCAGATCATTTTAATGATTTTGTCTTGCCTGTAAGAATGTTGAAGAATGCTATGAATGGAGTGACAACAAAGTTTGTTAGAACATCGAAAAAGTGAAGTATCCAATGTTAGTTGTTAGGTTGGCTCCACAGGAAGATGGTTGGTAACTGGAGCATCTACTGCAGAGTTCACCTTGTAGAATGGACTGACTTTTGATTTGAAACAATATCACAGGCTCATGATAGCCTAGTAAGGTGATGATGTGGTTACGTAATGATATGTGGGTGCTGACAGCAGATCCTGGAGGATATGTAGAATGAACATGAACAACATCAGGATGTTCCAGGAACATGAGGAGGGAATTTAGGAGGTCAGGTTGATACACAATATACCATTTTCCTGTAGTCCTTATTGCCATGGTTAAATTATTCTCTAAGTGTATTCTGGGTTTAGAGATTCATGGGTTGTGTCAGATTTGGGGGACACTTTCTGCACCTTGTGAACACAATATTTTTCTTTTTTATATGTTCACCATTTTGTGAGCATGTTTCTAAAGTAGTATGGTCTTGGTATCTTGCTTTGCAAAATGTTAGCATTGTATTATTTGCTGCGTGGTTTTCTTTATGATTGATAATGTCTATACGTTACCCCTTTTTATTACCCACTGTCTATGATAAGAATATTTCATTTTAATTTCCAAGAATTCAATTAAAATTTTTTAAAACCTCTGATTGGTTGCATTCTTCCCTTGGCCCAGGAGCACAGAGCTGGGTGGGGCTTGGCTGGGGCACTAAACCATTCCTGGCCTGTGTCAGGTGCCCAGCTGTACTGGGCATTACTGGGGCGTCTGTCACTTGGAGTCTGGGTCAGGTGCCAGCCAATTGCGGCCTGGGTTGGATGTCAAGTTGCACAGGAACTGGCCTGGGCTCCAAGCCATGGGTTGGCATGGGTTGGGCAGAGTCCTCTGAGGCTGACTGGGGCACCATGCTGGGCTGGTAAGCTGGGAGTAGCTGGGGCTGGTGGAGCCGAGTGAGCACGAGTTCCTCTTGAGTGGACCTGCCCCTTTCTCTCTGTCATTGGCTCACTTCTCTAGCGTGTGGAAGTTTCAATTCACTGAGCTTTCCAGCCGTTCTCTGAGGTCACAGGTCGCCTTTACTGTTGTAAAGATTTCCTCCTCAGGGTGCAGAACAATCCACCTGTGTGTGTGCATTTAGCCATCTTGGCCCTGGAAGCCCCCAGTTGCTTTCTGTAGGTGTATTTGAATAAAAATAAATATTTGTATAATATAGAGATTTCACCTAACCCCATTATGATAGAGGAAATCTTTTCCTAGTTAAGAATTTCACATATAGGTAAAAATACTGGGGCCCATGTCTGATAGCACATAGGCTCCAGTGTTATCACATAGCTGTCATTTAGATCAACTACTGACTATGTGCCAGCATATCTCCAAGATTTTCTATGTGTGAACTAATCCTCTTCACAGCTCTTCCATGATTTA
>NW_022103902.1:1209207-1210522 GCF_000313985.2 Echinops telfairi | reverse complement strand
AAATCTCTGGCTTTCCCTTATTTCTTGCATTGAAATTGGATGTGTACTTGGTTTTAGTAACTAATAATTCTGAAATAAAAGGATGGAAATTAAATAGAAAAAGATTGCACACCGCCTCCTGGCTTGCTTGGAGGTGTGCATGTCTAGAACCCTAGCGTTGACTCCAGAGCCCACCGGTTGCAGTAATGCCAGTGTTTTTTGGGTTACCTTTCATGCTGTTTCACATTCCCCTCAGAAGCCTCATTCTGTTTCACTCCATAGCCCCAGCCCCCTTATCTCTGGAGGAGATCCCAGAATCCAGGAGTGCATTTTCTTTCCTCCCCACGGACTCAGCATCCACAGATCCTTCTCTATCTACTGAAAAGAAACAGCCTCTTGATGACAGAGAGGTTCCTAGGCGCTGGTTACTTAGAAGGAGGCGATCAGCTCTGTTTCCTAATGGAGTCAAAATCTGCCCAGAGGAAAGTGTCGCGGAGGCCGTAGCAAACCATCTGAAGTATTTCAAAGTCCGAGGTAAGCGAACACTCAGAGTCCGCCGATGCATGCCCGTGGGATTCAGACATGCAATTCTGAATAGCCTCTCGCCTTTGTTATGTCTCATTGTAACTTAAAATTGGTGACAATTCAGACAAAGACTCAACCAATGACCACTTTTCTACTGACTAAGGAAAAGGATTTATGATAACTATAATATTAAGATAATTTCAGAGTTAAGTTTACAGTATTTTGAGGGAGGAAATATTTTGGAGGCCCTGACGATCAGCAAGAAAGAATAACTGGGAGTAAAGTGTGTCCTTTGGTCTTGAAGTCCCCCCACTAAGCACCTCCCAGCCACAGGGAAGCCTGATAGGAAGACACAGGGTGAGTTCCACGGGAGTATGGAGACGAGCCAACAGTCAGCCTTCCCCTGGAGCCGAGGTCCTGAATTTGGACTTTTAATCTTTTAAACTATGCAAAACGAATTTTTGTTTGTTGAGTCACAAACAAGAGAGAAAATATTTTAAATAGCTTTAAGCCCTTCAAGAAACCATCTTATTGTAAGAGCCCTCAATAAAATGATCAAAATCAATAGTTGTACAGAATAGAAAGCTAGAAAAAAAACAAGAAAAAGAAACCATCTTACATTGGATAAAATTTTTAATTTTTCTTTATTAACAGTTATTTGCCTAAATATGTCCACATAATATGCTTTCCAAGGTTGACCTAGTTTAGTTGTTTTAAATGCATGGAAAATTACCATTGTCTACATTTTATAGTTTCGTCATTCAGTAGATTAGTTGCTCTCTACTTGGTACACATGAAACTGTATGTCTAA
>NW_022103902.1:1206012-1207188 GCF_000313985.2 Echinops telfairi | reverse complement strand
AGCAATGAAAATAATTTTATGGTTGGGGGTCACCACAACATGAGGAATTGTATTAGGCATTAGAAAGGTTGAGAACCCACATTGTCTTGATTACTAAAGCATTATATAAACTATTATTAGTATTACATGCAAATAAAAATTTGCTGAAGGTTATTCAAAAGTGGCTGTGGCAGGACATTGAGAGGGAGCAGCCAGAAATTCAAACCAGATTCAGAAGAGGACATTGTATAACTTCAGATGAATCTTGCCCGAAAGGAGAGAATGTCAAGAAATATGATTGCTTCTGTTTTATTGACTTTTCAAAGGCATTGGTTTTGTGGAGCATAACAAACTGTGGATAGAACTGAGAAGAGTGGGCATTCTGGAACATTTCCCTGTGCTTCTGTGGAAGCTGTAGATAAAAAGGCAGTCAATGGAAAAGAACAAGGGAATACTGTGTGATTTTAAAATCAGGATGGGTGTGTCCGGGTTATATCATTTCATCATATTTATTCAGTATGCTGAGAAAATATTCAGAAAATGGGCTGTATGAAGAGTAACTTGGCTTTAGGATTGGAGGAAGGCTTATTAACAATCTACAATGTGCAGATGACACAAGCTTGCTTGGTGAAAGTGAGGACCGGAAGCACTTGCTGATGAAGATCAAAGATTGCAGCCTTCAGTGTGGATTACAGCTCAGTGTAAGGAAGGTCCCAAACCTCACAACTGGACTAATAGACAACTCCTTGATAAATAGAGAAAAGTTGAAGTTGTCAAGGACTGAATTTTAATTTATTATTTTTAGATAATTTTATTGAGGCTCTTACAGCTCTTATCACCATCCATCCATCCATCCATCCATCCATTGTGTCAAGCACATTTGTACATATGTTGCCATCATTGTTTTCAAAACATTTTCTTTCTACTAGAGCCCTTGGTATCAGCTCCTCATTTTCCCCCTCCCCCATAAACGCTTGATAATTTATAAATTATAATTTTTCATGTCTTACACTGACCAATGTCTCCCTTCACCCACTTTTCTGTCGTACATCCTCCTGGGAGGGGATTATAAGTAGATCACTGTGATAGGTGCAAGGAGAGAGGGGGAACCGATCCCCTCTCTCCTTGCACCTTCTTCCCCTCACCCTCCTGGTATCGCTATTCTCATCATTGGTCCTGAGGGGTTTATCTGTTTTA
>NW_022103902.1:1203383-1205560 GCF_000313985.2 Echinops telfairi | reverse complement strand
ATGGTTTGATGCATTTGAATTGGGGTGCTGGCAGAGGACATTGAAAGTACACAGACTGCCAAAGGAATAAATCTTTCCATGTTGGAAGGACACCCAGAATGCTTTTATAATCAAGCATGGTGAGACTTTGTCTCGTGTGCTTTGGTCACGCTATCTGGAGAGACTAGCCCCTGAAGAAGGACACCATGCCTGGTAAAGTGGACGAAGAAGAGAAGGCTGGGCTCAGCCTCACAGTGATGGTGAGGCTGGTGCGGGGGCTGCACTCTCTTGTCCGTAGGGCTGCCACGAGCCAGGACAGACTCGATGGCACCTAACACCAGCGGTACATGTGCTCGCAGGAAAGCTTTGTGCTTTCCCGGTTTTTATGAGTGATCAGCTTTCCCGGTTTTTATGAGTGATCAGATGTTAGTTATGTCATTATTTTGGTGAAAAAGCTCTAGGCATTTACAGAGCAATAAGGGCATATCATTATTTCTTTTCCAAGACACTTTGAAAGGCTGAGAAATTGGCATTTTGAGAAGTTAAGTAACTTAAAACAGCTGTTAGTATCAATAAGGTTAAAAGTCATCGGACCTATTAAAGAAATGTGCTGGGTTGCATACAGTATACTCACATGAGCTTCACTTTTCAAAATCATGAAGATGGATTTTTTAAGCGGGGAGAACTCCCTGCTCATTAGGAGGTGAATATCCCCCTCCCAAAGGAACGAGGAGCACTCATTTTGACTGAGAGTCGTTCAGAAGTCCCTCCAGAAGGGGTGGTGTGGGCAAGGGTGTCTCAAGGGAATTTAAATGAATTGATTATTTTTAAATTCAAACACTTATTTCAGTTGTGTACTGTTTTATAGTAAACAAGCATAAAACTTGTAGCTTAAAATATAACTGCTTATTTTTGGTTTGTTTTTCTGACTCTGTGACAAGGTTTCATCCTAGCACCCATGGAGTGCCTGTTTAAAGATCTGAATGGAGGGACGGAGGTCTGGCACATTGTCCCTGGCTGGAAGCATGGAATGCATTGAGGGCTGAGGGTCAAGCACTGTCCCAGCACCTTGATCTCTCCTTTTTAAAAAAAATCATTTTACTGGGGGCTCTTACAGGTCTTCTAACATTCCGCTGTTATGAGATCCCAGAGTATGTGCAGAAACACACCTCTTTCCTGGTTTGTTTGTTTTTTCTCCCAGTGTGTCAGGAAGCTGTGTGGGAAGCTTTCAGGATTTTTTGGGATCGACTTCCTGGGCGCGAGGAATACCCTCACTGGATGAATTTGTGTGAGAATGGAATCACAAGTATATTTGAAATGGGTGCGCAGTTCAGTCAATCTCTAGAGCATCGAATTTTAATCATGAAGGTAAGTTCAATAACAAGAGAAGGAATGGATGGGCTATTGTATAAATGCATTTCCATAATGAAGGCCCGAAATACAGGGGATCAAATGACGAATCCCTGGATTATGTTTCATTGAATTTACTGTACCAATGAGCCGCTCCAGGGAATGGCCTAGACTTTGGGTCATTAGCTCTAGCCTTTTTAAAGAAACCTTGCTAAACCAGATTAGAACCTCAGCCTCATTTATAAATGTAAATATCTTGAAACAATACCCAGCAAATCTGTGAGAATCAAATAGTTCTGCCAAAGTTTTGTATATTATTAACTAAGTATGAACACTTGTGACTTTAATTAAGATAGAGAATATAGCTCAGTGAGTAAAAATCTCTCAAAAACTCAGCACTACTGTTGAGTTAATTCCTACCTCTCGACCCTGTAGGACAGAGCAGAATCACTCCCGTGAGTTTCGGAGGTCGTACATCTTTATGGGGCTAGAATCTCATCTTTCTCCCTCAGAGCAGCGGGTGCTTTCTGACTGCTGACTTTGAGGTGAGCAGCCGGATGTGGAGCTCACTGCGCCGCCGGGTTCCAGTGGAAAGAGTGGACAGACTGAGAAACATGGATAGACTGATAGACTGGGGTGAGCCCAAAGCAAACTTCCAGGCTTATGAAGGAATGCAGATTTTGAAGGTGTACAGGCTTTTGAAATAATTTAATTATGATACCTCACATTTTAACCCAAAGCATTGGCTATTTTTCCTGTCATGTAAAAAGTTCTCTGTATTAATGGGTACCGTTTATTTATTCATTGTCTACCATGTCCTCAACTCCAAAAACAACTCCCTGCCATCG
>NW_022103902.1:1200254-1202821 GCF_000313985.2 Echinops telfairi | reverse complement strand
AGATGATGGTCTGCACATTCATATGATGTAGATGGGGCATAATATATGTGATGTGGAATTACTGTGGAGTTCTTTAATTAAGAGCTTGGCTACCATTCCAAAAGCTGGCAATTTGAATCTATCCTGAGGCATCCCGAAAGAAAAGACTGGTGATCTAATTTCAAAAGATTATAGCCATGAACTGCTTTCTCCTTTGTCCGACAGGGTTGCCACGAGGCCATTCTGCTCTGACACACACGGGAGTCCTTGAGTGTAGTCAGCTTGATGGCAACTGTTGCGTGTACTACTGCTATAGCAATGGGGTGTTGGGATGTTACGTTGGCAGGTGGCCCTTAAAAGTGGAACTTTGATCAAGTTGAGTTCTGAAGGCTTATGAGTTGTACTTCCAATGGCTATCTCATAGAACGTACAGCCAAAGGGAATGAGATGTTACCTGAATTTGATTTTGAATGATGAGTAAGAGCTAGCCAAAGAGGAAGAATCAGTGATGGACATTCCAGGCCAGGGAACAGATGAGCCAAGTGTTTAGAGGGAACTACACGCAGACAGTTTACCAGAGGGGTAGACTAGGTGTGATGAGTGAAAAGACTGGAAAAGCAGGTAGATGAGCACATTTTTGGTGTAATGGTTCCGTGGTGTGCTGCGGTCTGCATGGTCAGCAGTTCAAAACTACCAGCAGCTCTGAGGGAGAAGGACTGGGTTTTCTACTTCTGTAAACAGTTACAGTGTTGGAAACTCACAGCATTTACTCGATGGCGGTGAAATAGATAATTGGAAAGCATTGCTAGCCGGTGAGTCACAGGGGCTTATTTTACAGATTTGAGTTTTAGAAGGTTCATGGGGTTTCTCTGTACCGTAGCATAGATTAGAGGAGGACAGATTGGAAGAGAGGACACAGGATGCGGCCGCAATCCTCCAGGTCAAAAAAGGACGAGGACCAACCAGACATGAGACAGAGACAAGTGGCCTGGGAGATATAAGGAGGAAATAAGATTAGCTTATTTTTACACCAATAACACATGCCTTCTGTGTTTGTTTGCCATCTGCTCCCAACCCCCAGGAGAGATTTCTGTAAATGTGTCATGCTAACCAACAACATGGTAAAAACATGTTAAAAAGTGGCATGATGCTATTTTAAAGACAGTGCTTGCCTGGTATTAAAAATGTGGGTGGAGCATTTTTGCAATAGATTGGATAGGGACTGTAGAGTGAAGGGTGGCCTAAGACACCGCTCAGATTTTAGCTTTGGTCACCTACCAAGAATACAGGCAAAGAAACAGCTTTTTTGACGGTGGTGTGGAAAATGAGTTCATTTTTGAATGTATTGATTTGAGCTGCTTGCGTAAAAAAATGGATTGGTGATATTCAGGGTTCATGCAGGAAGAGTAATCTGGGTTTTAAATGTGGTTTTAGGACTATTCCATCTTGAGGTCATATTTGAAATGCTAAGAGAGGTTGAAATTACTCCAGGAGAGTCTGTAGAGTAAGAAGAACAGCAAGTTATTAGTAAATACCAATTTTATAAATATCCATTTTATAGATGTGGAAATTGAGGCCCAGTGTTGGAAAGGCTTTAAGATTTGCCTCTCCTTTTACAAAAAATCCCCAGTGACCCAAAGTTCAGTGGTTCAACCCCCCCCAATTGTTCCGAGGAAGACAGAGGAGTCTTTCTGTTCCCATAAGGATTTCAAGTCCTGGAAACCCAAAGGGCAGTCCTCCGCTGTCCCGTAGGAGCGCGGTGAGCTGGAATCCGCCCTGTGGCAGGGCTTTATACCCATGTGACTACAGGAGGTAAAAGAGAGCTTGAAGCCAAATCGAGGAGTCTTTGCATCACGTTGACCTCACTACAAAACTCTTCAGAAGAAACTTGGGGCCGATTGCTTTGGGATATCCCACATGAATAATGTCCTTCTTGATACACTTTATCATTTGGTTTGATTTTTGGAGAAATAGGCAGAATTGTTTATTTCATCTGTGTGAATTTTGTTGCTGGTGAAGACTATGGAAAGTCCCGTGGATCGCTCAAAAAACAAACAGGTCTGTCTTGGCAGAAGTGCAGTCAAGAGGTAAGGAGGGCAAAACTTCATCTCACGTTTTTCAGACATGCAGTCAGGAGATGCCAGTCTCTACAGGCAGACAACGGAGAAGCTTTCTACTCCCATCTAGAGTAACAGTCTCTGAGACCCCAGGGTGCTCGGAAACCTGCCTTGTGGCGTTGCCACGAGTCAGAGTGGACCCGACAGCAGTGAGTTTAGTGAGAATGAGTCCCTGGAGAAGGACACCAGGCTTGGTAAAGTGGAGGGACAGCAAAAAGCGGAGGACAAGACGGGTTGACACCGTGGCTGCGTGGATGGGATCAAACATAAGAGCAATTGTGAGGATGGCACAGAGCCAGGCAGTGTTTTGTCTGTCTTGCAGAGGGTCGCGATGAGTCAGAACGGACTCACTGGCACACAACAACAACAGCATATTGTTACAGGATAAGAGTTACTGTAAATGTGTCACACCACATGTATTAGTCTAGGTACTTTGGAGAAACAAATCCACAGCAACTCATGTATAAGAGA
>NW_022103902.1:1191824-1199731 GCF_000313985.2 Echinops telfairi | reverse complement strand
CCACATGTGATTATTGGCCAGGCTGGCACAATTAACTAACTCACCACATAATAACTGATTCTAAACCCACGGCAAGTTCGTCTCTAATTCGTAGACAGATTCTGGAATTGTTAGCAGGTAAGAATTGTTAATTTGTGCCCATTTAAATAAGGGCACAGGAACGTGTGGGCACATCAACAGAGGCTGAGAGTTTCCATGGTCTCAAAACATACTTTGTACCTTATTTTAACCATTTGTCTATAACCATGTCTATAACCATGGATAATAGTAACATGAAATCTATATTGCTAGGAAACTCATGTTCCTTTGGAATAAGTTTCATTGACTGCCTAATAATTGTCTTTTAAAAACGTCTTTGTTTTCCTTAGAAAATGACTTACCCAAAGGAAACTGTGAGCAGGTGAGTGTCTCTTTCCCCTGAGTTCATGTTTGGCAGCATAGACGCTGTCTGTCATACTTGCTCCAAGACCCATCCCGGATTTAACGGTGCCTCTCTCTTTCCTTGCCAGTTCTTGCGATGACCAGGCCTGTGGGTAAGTCCCAAATGCCTTTCCCCGTCCCGAGGACCCCGCCCTTCCAGACTCCCCCCACCTCTGTGCTTGTTGACTGTCTTGACCTCCGGAGGAGGCAGACTTCTTTCTCTTTCTTGAATAAGAAAGCAGATTTCTGGTTCATACGGAATTGTAGACTGTTGTCGTGTGTTCTTACCGCTACTGTAGCAAGAAGTTCCACAAGTGGTGACTTTAATGACCAGAACTTTATTTTCTCATAGTGTAATGAAAAAACTAAAAAAATACACCTCACTTTTGACTTATAGAGACCCTATAGGACAAGGGGTAGCTGGTATCAGGGGCTCAAGTGGGAAGAGAATGCTTTGAAAATGATGATGGCGGCATATGTGCAAATGTGCTTGACACATTGGAGGAATGTATGGATTGTGATAAGAGATGTAACAGTCCCAAATAAAAGTATTAAAAAAGAGAGAGAGAGGACAAGGTGAATTGGCTTATAGCAACTCTATGAGCAGGGTATCCCTGGTGGTGTAGTGGTTATGTGTTGGGCTGGGATTCACATGGTCGGAAGTTCTAAACCACCAACAGCTCCGTAGGAGGAAGACTGGGCTTTCTGCTCATGTAGACAGTTGCAGTCTTGAAAACCCACAGGGTGTTGTTATGAGTCAACAATGGCACAATGACATTGTAGCTTCTTTTTTGGGGGTACAGGACAGGGTATAACTGCCCCATGTGAGTTTCCAAGACTGTAACTCTTTACATGAAGAGAAAACCCCATCGTTCTCCCACAGAGCGACTGGTGTTTTCAAACTACTGACGTTATGGTCAGCAACCCAACGCATAGCCACAGTGCCACCAGGCTCCCTGTCGAGACTGGAAGTCAGGCCAGGGCACCAGCGCTGGAGGGAGGCTCCCTGTGCTCTGGAGGCGGTCTTGCGTCAGTTTTTCTAGCTGGCCCTCCTCGGAGTCCTTCCATTTCAGATAGCTTCAATCTTCCAGTGCCCGTCTTCTTCTGCGCCCAGCCTGTTCCTTTTATCACAAAAGTGGCTGAGGTAAGATACACCAAACACCGGCACGGCTTCATCAACATAACACACAAAACCGAGTTCCCAAATGGGATTATGTTCACTAGCATAACAGTTAGGAATTACAACATGTATTTTCAGGGGACACAATTCAACCCATAACAACTACTGTTTAGATTTGAGGGCTAATATTGCAATTGTTCTGAAATGGTATACCTCAGTAGAAGGATTTATTATTAAATTGTGGGTGAGAATGTGGATCGCTTCCTGGAATATTAAGGACTATGCTATTGAAGTCTATGAATCGCACAACCTAGATGAATCGCTCAGTGTGAAGATTCTGGGTCTTCTGGGCTTTGCATAGGGATGCCGTCATTTGTGGCTCTGGGCAGTAGTAAGACAACATGGAAGATGGGAGGCGAGGGGTTTTCGGCTTACAGGAGCTAAAGATTTCCCCAGATGGTCAGGAAAGCTAGTTTATGGCAGTAGTGGTGATGAATTGATATAGAATTGATGTCTTCGCTCTGAAAAGGAAGAATCAATGTAGACATTATTAGGTTGGAAGGTTGTACCCCTATTGTCCAATTAAAAAACTATTCTATTGGGGCTCTTTTAGCTTTTATCACAATCCATCCATCCATCCACTGTGTTAAGCACATTTGTACCTATGTAGCCATCATCATTTAAAAAATATTTCCTTTCTACTTGATCCCTTGGTATCAGCTTCTCATTTTTTCCCCTCCCGCCCCCACTGTGTTAGTCTGGGGAGACTAGAGAAACAAATTCATGGACACACATGTGTATAACAAAGACGTTTATATACAATAGCAATTGAATATTGAGAGAACATCTGAGGTCAGTCCAGATCAAGTCCATAAGTCCAATATTAGCCCATATGTCCAATACCAATCTATAAAGTCCTCTTCAGACTCATGAAACACATGCAATGATGCCGAATGCAGTACGACCACAGGCCAGTGGGTAGAAAGTCTTTGGATCCCATGGCGTTGTAAGCATCTCAGCGCTGGCAGGAGTCTCCACGCGGCTGCTTCGGCACCCAGGGCTGCATCAGGGTGGGTCCATGTGGCTTCTCCTCAGGGATGTCTCGCAGGAAGTCAGCCTTGCCAGTAGAGCGTCTCCAAGGAAGCGAGCAGAGAGTCTCTCCCACCTCCAAGGAGGACAAACCAGATTTCCCAGAATCCTCAGGAGAAGGCCACGCCCACACAGAGGCCTCATTGGCTATAATCCAATTGACAGACTAGACTCCACCCCTTCACTCATAATCCTCAAATTGACACCAGATTATGTAACTACATACCCACCCTCCCTCATGCACCCTTGACAAATTATAAATTATTATTTTCATATCTTACATCATCCGCTGTCTCCCTTCCACTTTTCTGTTGTTTGTTCCGTGTATGTGTGTGTGTGTGTGTGTGTGTGTGTGTTATATGTTGATCATTGTGATCAGTTTCCTCTCTCTCCTTCCACCTTCCCCTTCCCCTCCTGGTATCGCTACTCTCATTACTGGTCTTGAGGGGGTTATCTGTCCAGGATTCCCTGTGTTGCGAGCTCTTCTCTGTACCAGTGTACATGCTCTAGTTTAGCCAGATTTGTAAGGTAGAATTGGGGTCATGATAGGGGTTGGGGGAGGAAGCATTAAAGAGCTAGAGGGAAGTTGTATGTTTCTTCGGTGCTATACTGCACCCTGTATTGTCCAATTTTTGAAATGCTGAATGTTCGTTACACGAGATGTTCATGTTATCTATGCCTATGCAAGCGATTACTCTGAGCAAACCTTTCCAAAACATTGCTCAAGAGTACATTCTTTATATAAATAGTGTATTGTAAACATTCACTTTTACTGTGCTTTACACAATTGATGTATGTATGGATTGTGATAAGAGTTGTATGAGCCCCTAATAAAATGATTAAAATAAAAAGAAGGAATAACAAAATGGATGAAATGAATTAATAATAGTGTTGGCTAAAATTCATCAAGTGTTTGAAATAAAAGACCTTAAGTAATCAAAAAAATTTCACTTTTTCTATTACAAAAATATTTTTCTAAAGGCAGTTGTTCCTTAGCAGCATTCTTCAGCAATCTAGAAATCTATGATTTTAAACATAGGGTCGGAAGGACATTTTGAGATAATCTCATTCAACTTGGATAGTTCACTTGATCCAGAACGGGTTGCCCCAGTTTTCCTGAAGTTCCCCGTGGATCCCGCAATCTCTTCATGGGTCTGCTCCTTCCCTGGGGTTTCTTTTGTCAGTGATTACCACCGTCACCCACCTCATTGCGTAGCTTCCTTTCTTCCGCTTTCTCTGGGCCTTCCTTTCGTCTGTCCCCCATCATCTCTTGACTCTGTCTCCACTATCCCCCCCCTTTCCTGGTGCAGAGGTGCGCCAGGAGGACTTGCTGCTCTTTTCGGATACCCTCTCTGCATTTGGATTCCGAACGAGCAAATCTGACCGTGCCCCGCTCCTCCTGTAAAGCAGTTCCTGTTGTTAAACCCTAAAGCTCTCTCTGTTCTTAAGGTCGAGAGTAACGTGTCTCACAAGGAGACTTATGGCCGGGGCTGTGTTGGAGTCTCTGTCCTCACCTGTTCCCGCGTTCCTCCTGGAGCCGAGGAGTCAGCACTCTCGTGCCTGACGTTTCCTTCCGTGGTGCATGGCTGGCGCACATTTCTTCCTTTCTTATTAAAAATCTTCCGTTTTGGTTTCAGCGTAAGTTTGTACACCGTTTTTACACATTATTAAGTGGTGCTGATTACACGCTTCATAATGAGTGAACATTCTCATTTTTGTTTGGCTATTTTGTTTATTGAATTTTTTAGCAGGTTTATTGACTTATAATTCGCATAGCTTATATTTCAATAATTCGATCTTGGTCAAAGAGTTGTGCAATCATCACCACACTCAATGTTAGGCCATTTCTTCTTCCTTGCACTCATTATTGGCAGCTCTGCATCTCCTGCCACCTTGCCCTGCCACGCCCCTCCAAAACCACAACCAAACACCTCTATCAAGAGAAGTCCGACTCACAGTGATCTAGGGGACGGGACAGTCCTGCCCTGAGGGTTTCTAAGATTGGACCTTTTTAGGAAGTCTTGTCTTTCCCTGCCGGGTGGATGGTGGTTTGAACTGCTGACCTTGTGGTTAGCATAACATTACATTACATAATATAACATTACATAACATCAGATTATGCTACCAGGCCTTCTGCTATGCCCCTAGGAAACTAATAATTCAGTAACTATCTTTATAGATTTACCTATCCTGGATTCCATGTACAGAAAAACATACAAAATCAAAACAACAAAAACATAAATAAAAACAATGCAACAACAACAGAATGAAACAGAAAAAACCTCAATGAAAAACAAAGCAGAAAATATTGAAAACTGGAACAAATTGCATTTATTGTTTTATTGCAGTTGAACCATCAGTTCCTCTAGGTGGTCTTCCTTGCTCATCCCCACGCTCCCCCACCCTAACACCCCCCCACTCCCAACACCCCCCCACACAGCAAACCAGTTGCCGTCAGATCGATTCTACCATTTGGCGACTCCAAGGTGTGACAGAGTGAAGGTTTTCCAGTGGTGCTGATCTTTCAGAATTAGCTTCCAGGCCTTTCTTCTGAGATACCTCTAGGTAGATTTGAATTGCCAATCTTTCAGTAAGTAGCCTAAAGCTAACTGTTTGCACCACTCAGGGACACTCCATGATCCCCTGTTCTCCTGCCCCAATCCCCTAAGAGCTCAGTTAAATATAGTTCGTTTTTATATTTCTAGGGCCTTGAATATTACCTAGCTCATAGTAAATGCTCAATAATTAATTGGAAATGCAAATAGAAATTGCAAATGGAAAAATGAATGAGTACCACATAAATAGTGAATATTGGCATTGAAATTTGATTTCATATCTTCCAACTCTAAATTTAGTGGTTTGTTAAGGGTGTAATAATATATCTCTCATGTTCTTTTTTTACCTGTTTGCAATGTTAGAATATCATTAAAAAACAACACTCTACAATGTAACCAACAGCAGGGCAGATTGCTTCTACTGAAAAAACTATGTTATGAAGTGCTTGTGAAATTGCACTTTGCTACTATTGAATATCTATTATTAAAGAATAATGACTTTTTGGAGGCCGCTAGCTGCAGTTTTGAAGTGACCAGCCGCTCTGCCGGAGAACCATGAGGCTTACTCCTGTAAAGAGTTGCAGTCTCAGACACAGGGGCCGCTCTGCCCCGTCCTACAGGGGCGTGGTGAGTCGGAAGCGACTCCGTAGCAGTGGGTTTGGGTGGTTAGGGGTGTCAGCAGTGAGAACCCAAGGGGATCCAGTTGGTTTCATTACCACTGACCTCACCTTGATGGCTAGAATTAAGGGTAGAAGCTTTGTTGAGCCCAGAAAACTAAGAAAAAAAATTAAATAGTGAAACTTTAAACAATGGTAAGGAATTAATTGGATGAACAAAGCACACCGTAATTAAATAGAGTTTATGTCATGGTGGGAATCACTGTGCTGCTATGGAGAAGTTTAAAGACAGGGAAGAAATAACATTATCCAAGTCATAATGGAACATTTACTGAATGCTCACAGTATATCAGGGAATTTACATTTGTAAGTTTATGTAATCCTCATAGAAATCCTTGGAGTTGCAAGCAATTATTTTAATACTTTTATTAAATAACTCTAGGATATTCAGCTAAGGAAGGGGTGAAGTTGGGATACAGACTAATCTTAATTTAATTCTAAACTCTATGTTTTTTTTAATCCCTAGTTATACTGCATTTTATTGTGCAGAATGTTTACCTATTTCCTCCCTTAATCATCACAACAAAAGTAGTAACTGGATTTAGCAATTCTATGAGGGCCCATGGTGGCCCTGTGGTTAAAAGCCACCACTAACTCAAAGGCAAGCAGTTTGAGCCCACCAGGAGCTCTGAGGAGAAAAGTGTGGTGGGGCGCATCCCTGAAAGTCGTAGCTTGGGAAACCTCCTGAGACAGTTCTGGTCTGCTGTATAGGTCCTTAGGAGTTGGAATTGACCGATGGCCTTGAGTTTTGGGGTAGCAACAAGATCTTCACAGGAATGTATAAAGTACTAACTAAATCAGTGATTTTACAAAATATCAGAGGCCAGTCTCTTACTCATTTTTCTAACTCAGCTAAGCTGAGAAAAAGAACTATGCTTTAAGATTCTCTATATAGAGAATCTTATACATTCTCTTTATAGTTCCTCACAGAACTTGTACACAGTGCAATTTCAATGTGTGCAGTGTGTGTTGCTTTGGCTTGATCTAGGGTTGGGTGTGGTGGGTGACTGTGTACACGCACGTGGAGAGTGGGAGGCTCAGAAACCCACAGGGGCAGTTCGCTCTCGTTCTAGCTATGGGGCCGCTGTGAGTTTGGCTTGCTTTCCCTTTGTTTCGCATCACTCTACCCCAACGGTGACAGAGTGTTTCTGACAGCTAGCCCTTTGGGTTTCAGGATTTCAAAATGAAACTTTCAAAATGTAGATTTATTTTTTTATCCAGCTGAGAAAAATATTTATGACACCATACATGACTAACAAGTCTCCAATGACAGGGTACCTGATTCATAACAACTAGGAAGAAATTAGAGAACATTGGAAAATGAATGAAAACCTTGGTTTTCCCTGGAACGGACACAAATAAACATTTCATTTCCATTTTTTGACTCTCTCCCACCTGCTGATTCAAATTCTCCTTGTGTACATCAGCTGGAAATCTCATACATCTTCACTTTCTCCTTTCCCAACCCAAGACTGGAGAGCAATTTTTATAAAAAAGGGCAAAATATGATTCTTTGTATCTGAAAAGTGTGTTTTCATCATAAGAACTTGTCTATAATATACCATGTAGTATATTATATATTCTATAATATATGTTTATGCCATGGGCTATATACCTGGTATAGCAGTAGAAACTAGACAGTCAATGCAAAACTTAGTGTAATCACATATTCATATAGTTAAAGATGTAGAAGCAGTAGAATTCCAGGCATTTAAAATTGACTATGCATAAAAATATTAAATCATTATAAAAATGCTAAAGAGAAAGGAGATGAACCTTTTCTTCCCCTATTTTGTCAGAAAAGTTAATCTGGAAATCGATGGTAGATCACTGTGAGTTAAAGAATTACCTCTATTTTATTCTAACTCTGTGGGCCATTTGAAAATGCTAACAGAGTACAAGTTACTTGGATGATTAAAAAACTTCTTACAGAAATGAATAATGGGTTGTGTTCTTTTTAAAAAAAACCATTTTACTGGGGGCTCGTACAACTCATCACATCTATACATACATCCATTGTGTCAAGCACATTTGTACATTTGTTGC
>NW_022103902.1:1187818-1190028 GCF_000313985.2 Echinops telfairi | reverse complement strand
GCTAACATGAATGCAGCACACTTTTTTTGTTTTTGTTTTTATATCTTTATTTATTTTTAAAATCATTTTATTTGGGGCTTGAATGTAGCCCTCTTATTTAAACATTGTCCAGGTGGTTTTACTAATTTCACTTTATTTAATCTCTCAAGTACGGTGAGATAGGTACTCTTATCATCATTTCTTTTTTATAGAGAAGAATCAAAGTTGTTAAGTGATAGTTTTTAATCCCTGTGGTATCCTTTCTCCCTTTAAAAACTGTCTTTTTTCTATATTATTTAGAAATAAAACCATGCTTGTGTTTGTCTTATGTCTATGTGCATGCGTAAGAACGAAGAAAACACGAAGAATGGAAATATTTCCACTTTAAGGTTCTGTAATTTAAAGTGTCACAGTCGACTTTGCTTCAAGTCGAGTGAAGCAAAAGGAACTGACTTCAAACGACTAACCATCTAGAGAATAACTATGTTCTATCAGACACACTTTTCCCTGCAATGCTTCTCGGTCAATCAGCCGAGCGTATGTGGAATGTCCACTAGGTGGCCGATGGCGCGTCCAGCAGCAGCAGCGTGTGGCACAACCACTTGGGGAGGGCTGCAGGCTTGCTGGTTTCTTTTCAACAACTTGTCTAAATCTTGATTGTTCTATTTTTAATATCAAAACACCCATTCTCCTGGGCTTTTTTTTGGTGGTGGGGGCAACCAAGGATTACGAGCAGAATTACAAGTGTGAGGGCAGGAAGAGTCTTTCCTGTCTCTCCGTGGACAGAGAACTCTGGTGTCCTAGCGGCTTGTACGTTCCGCTGCTAATCAGAAGGTCAGCAATTCAAAACCCACCAACGGCTCCATGGGAGACGGTGAGGCTATTTGCTCCCCAAAGATTTGCAACCTTGGGAACCGTAGAAAGCAGTTCTACTCTACCCTCTAATGCTGCCACGGGCTGGAATGGACTGGACATTTGTGAGTTTTGGTACAGTCATTGAGAGTAGTGGGCAGTGGTATATGTGTGATATAAGATGCATGTGATACTTACATGTATGTTTTTGTATATATGTAGGAATAGCAGGATATGCTGTTCCTCCTGCTGTGCTTCTGTCACCGAGTGTGTCTGGTGCTGGGCTATCCTGGTGGTGCACACAACTAGTATTGTTGAAGTTGATGATGGTCTGGTTGTTGAAGGTTGATGGTACCCATGGACCTCTTATGAAATGACATGTACCCAACCACACCATCATTTCTTACACATCTGTGTGTGTGTGTGTATGTGGACACACATACATACAGTTATAACCATGGCCATTTACATATAAGCAACCTTTTTATTTTGTATTTAACTCTCACAATAACCCTGAGAAATAGACTGTTCCGTTTTGGAGTGGGTTACATTGTGTTACATGACATCATGGGGATTGCTGGGCCTGAAATGCCAAGCTACTGAGAATTCTCACCCAACCAAGTTGATGCAAAACTTCAGCATCCAATCCCTCAGGAAATTCTGTTGCCTTTAGACTTACAATATATCTAGAATCTGAGCACTTTTCACCATCTGCACTCCTCCCAGAAAACTCCTAGAGGTGCAGCCGTGTGTTAGGCACTGGTCTGCCAAGAGAAACCCAGCAGTCTGAATCCCCCAGCTGCTTCAAAAGAGAAAGACAAGCAGTCTGCTCTGGGGCAGAGTGACCCCTTCTGCAGGGCTGCTGTGAGTCAGAATCCACTCGGTGGCAGTGGGCTGAGGTTTTTCACTTGTATCTTTGTTTCCATTCTTGTCTGAGCCACCGTCATCGCTTAGATTTGTGCCCTAGCCTCCTAGTGTGCCTCCACCTTTTGTCCTTTGGAGAACACTTCTCAACATAGCAGTCACAGTGGCTCCATTATTGCTCTTAAAGTCTCTACGTCTGTCCCAGCTCATCTACTTCTTCAAGCCCACTGCAACTCCAGTCAGAACAGAGTGACTCCCGGGCCTTCTGAGATGGCACATTTTCACGTGAGCAAACAGCCTCATCTTTCTAGAGGACTTGGAGGAGACTCTGTTTCTTTGCCTTCTCTCTCTTTCTCTCTCTCTCTCTCTCTCCCTCTCACACAGCTGTTCTCAACCTGTGGGTCGTGACTCCTTTGAGGGTCGAATGACCCATTCACAGGGGTCACCTGATTCATAACAGTAGGAAAATGACAGTGATGAAGCAGCAACGAAAATAATTTTATGGTTGGGGGTCA